>NC_057941.1:37926897-38526897 GCF_018555375.3 Anguilla rostrata | reverse complement strand
GCAAGGCTGTAGGCATCAGTTCCTAACATATGCAGGTTTTCGGAAGCACCTTAATAGTGTTCATAGCAATGTTCAGCAAATTGCTCAAACTTCAACTGTTGCGTGTTCCTCTAGTGAGCCAGTTGCAACTTCATCTCAGACACATGCTTTGGAGGACCAATTTAATCCCCAAAATTAATGGAGCTCTTCCAGAGTTTCTTCTGAGAGCATTGATTCAGGACTTACTAAAGATCCAACCAAAGCAAGGTGTGCATCCATCGTGGCCAAATTACAGGGGAGTGGGATTTCCAACCGTTTGGTATCCTCAATTGTAGGAGATTTGGAGGAACTAACAAGTAAGCTTCGCTCGCAAGCAAAGCATACTGTTATTTCTGCTTTACCTATAACTGACCCCATCATATCTGTGATAAATGAATCTTTTGAAAAATTTGAAAACCCATTCACAAATCTGAATACAGAATGGAAACGAAATAAATACTTCAACCTAAAATGGGGAGTTGTCGAGCCAATATAAATAACACTGGGAGTGAGATATGACAACAGGCAAAATCAGAAATCTGGTACTTATGATCAAGTACCTGTGAAGGATACTTATACTTATATATGTGCCAATTTTAGAAACATTGAAGTTCTCACGTGCAGAAATCCAGACATTTGTGTTTTCTGAAAGAAAGAGTGTAGATCAGAGCCTGACACTTACACTGACTTTTTTGATGGAAGTTATTTTAAAACCCATCCTTTGTTTACAGCAAAAAGACATGCATTACAAATTCAAGTATACTATGATGATTTTGAAACAGCCAATCCCCTTGGCTCCAAACGAGGAATTCACAAAATTGGCTGTCTTTATTTTGTTGTAAGAAACTTGCCCCCAAAATTTAATTCAGTTTTGATGAACATTCATTTAGTATCACTTTTTCACGCAGAAGATGGGCACAAGTATGGTTTTGATGTTATACTGGAACTGTCGATAAATGATATGAAAAAACTGGAAAGCCAAGGGCTAAGTCTTCCATTTTCTGATGAGCAGGTATATGGTACAATCTCACAGATCACTGGAGATAATTTAGGGATGCACACAATTCTTGGTTTTAATGAGTCATTCAGTAGCCGTCATTTCTGTCGCCTTTGTTTGATTGTGTGTGTGTATGTGTCAGCAAGGTGAGGCGATTTCCTACGAGCTCCCGTGGTTTTTATCAGTTTTATCGGTTATCTATTCTATCCATTTTGCTATTGCTTTTTTATTATAATTGTACTATAATTTTATTTTACTTTATCAGCCTTCTTAGCCTTTTACTTTTCACTTTTATCTTTTAATTTTTATGAACCTTTTATCGATATTGAAAATCAGACGGCGGTCGTAAAAACAATACACTCTTTAAATCTTGGTCATTTTTAGCTATATTTTTTAACCGGACAAAGGCTTTAAGTCATCGGACATGGATTTTAAGTTGTTTTTATGAACTATTTCATAGTTATGACGCTGCTTGGCCTGGCTCGTCTTTAGTCTGGTGGCCCAGCGAACCAACATAATTAAACATGCCCTGTGAGGTCGATCCATTACTCAAAAAAGCGAATAAAGAGATTGCTGACCTGAAAGAGGATATTCGTCTGCTTTTGGATGAGCTACAGAGGAAGAATTTGCTTTTATCCAGCTACATGGACCTGGCTTCCGAAACAGTCCTAGCAGATCTCCTCCCTTGGTTTAGCCATGCAGGATACAGCTCTGTGGGACCCCCCCACTTGTCCTCGGCCTTCATCCTGCTCGGTCCAACCAGCTGTGGCTCCTGCGGCTCCGACCCGTCCCGATCTGGACCCCTCTTCAGAAATGGCGCCTGCTGTCTCTGCAGCTTTCACACCGCTGGTGGCTGGCAGTGTTCGGGTGGCTCAGTGCTCCACTGTGTCGCCATTTCAACGGCCCCCATCCCGGGATACGACCTCTGCCTCCTAGTGTAGGATCCTAAAGGAGGCTGTGCTCAGACGCTCTGGAAGTCTCTCGTACCCTAAGCCGGTAGGGAATCCTTCTCTCTCTCATAATCAGAAACATCAGTTTCTTCAACATAGCCACACACTGCTTCCCTGGAGCCACGGTCCCGGTCATCCTGGGTAAGCTCACTGGGCTACTGCACTCACTCCCGTCCTCTATTAAGCGAGTGATAGTGCATGTGGGGACAAACGATACAGCTCGTCAGGAGTCTGAGCTGACCAAGAAAGATTTTAGCGATCTTAGAACTTATTAAACAGCTGTGGAAAGTCTGTTTTTATCTCCGGTCCCCTCCCTACGCTGGCCTGTGGACCAGCGTGCTTCAGCTGAATCCTCAGCCTCAACACTTGGCTCCTCTCCGCTTGCAGAACAAACAATGTAGGTTTTATTGACAATTTTAATTTGTTTTTTTCCTTTTATAGGTCCGACGGAGTCCACCCAAACAGGCAGGGTAGCCGAATGCTAGCGGCTAACTTGCAGCACGCTGTACAGTCCTCTCCACGTGACTGACTGTTTACCTCTTTTACACACACCCCCGAATTCCCCTCTTCTTCTCCAGTTTTATTTCAGGCCACTGTTTCCAGTACTAGCGCCCACCAATCTGTTAGAAGTGCAAATTTTTCCTCCTTCCTCAGTGTCCTTTCCTTTACCTCCGGTCTGTACCACTGGCTCTCCCTATTCCCCTATCCTTGAACTTAATATTCAACAGTATATCTCTCCTATCATTCCTACCCAAATCTCTGTTAGATATCCCACTCATTATCCAATTCGTGCTGTTACTGTTTCCAATTTAATTACAATTCTCCTTCAGCCTCCTATCACCAGCTCTGTTCCCACTCTATTTAATCCAACTACCTTCAAAAACAGAAAAGGATTAGGAATTATTCACTTAAATATGAGAAGTTTACTTCAGAAATTAGATCATGTAAATATACTAGTCATGCAGACTGACCTTGATATACTGGTTTTAAGTCCTTGGTCCCCTCCTATTCTCCCTGTACACCCAATCTCTTGGTCCTGTAATCTCTGCCCATGGGTTGTCCTATCATTGTTATGCCGATGACACCCAACTCTTTCTCTCCTTCCCGCCCTCTGACACTCAGGTCTCTGCTCGCATCTCTGCCTGCCTGAGGGACATCCAGAGCTGGATGGATAACCACCATCTTAAGCTGAACCCAGGCAAGACGGAGATGATCTTCATCCCTGCTCCATCCTCTAACCTTCTTGACTTTTCTATTTCCCTGGGGGACACTGTGGTGTCATCATCACCCACCGCAAAAAACCTTGGAGTGGTGATGGACAACAGACTGTCCCTCTCCCAGAACATCACGGCGGTGAGTCGAACGTGCAGGTTCTTCCTGTACAACATCCGGAGAATCCCCCCCTTCCTCACCACCTACGCAACCCAGCTCCTGGTTCAAGCGATGGTCCTGTCCCGCTTGGACTACTGCAACTCGCTACTGGCTGGTCTGCCAGCATCCGCCATCAGACCCCTGCAGCTCATCCAGAATGCTGCAGCGCGTCTGGTCTACAACCTCCCCAGACATTCCCATGTCACCCCCCTGCTCACTGACCTCCACTGGCTGCCTGTTATGGCTCGCATCAAATTTAAGTCCTTGGTGCTTGCATACCAGGCAGCTAAGGGGTCAGCACCAGGGTACATTCAGAGGATCATCAGACCCTACACACCAGCCAGACCTCTCCGTTCTGCTACCTCTGGACGCTTGGCACCTCCCCCTCTTCGCGTCTGCACTTCCCGCTCCCGCCTGCTGTCTGTCCTGGCCCCTCGCTGGTGGAATGACCTCCCCGTGATGGTCAGAACAGCAGAGAATCTCACCACTTTCAAACGCAGACTGAAGACTCATCTCTTCAGGCTGCACCTCTCCCCACCCCTCCCTAGCCTATAGTTCAGCTCATTGTACCTAGCTAGGATAATTTGATTATGTTAGTGTATCTGGCAGGATTGTTTTTGTATGATTAGGTGTGATTCCAGTGCTAGTTTGTACTAGGTAGGATTCTTGCTTGCTGAACAAGCTTACTCTACAGGGTTGGAGTCCTGATCGATGTGGTCACTTCTGGCACTACGATCCTTACTTCACTCTAGTGTTTCTTTTGCGCCTCTACATCATGAAACCTATGCACTTGTTGTACGTCGCTCTGGATGAGAGCGTCTGCTAAATGCCTATAATGTAATGTAATGTAAGTGAAACTTGGCTTAAAAATAGTGTCAGTGACTCGGAGGTAGCGCTAATGGATTACAACTTATACAGACTGGATAGAACTGGTAGGGGAGGAGGGGTGAGTATATATGTTAAAACAGGTTTCTCTGTAACAATTTTAAAAGCTGTCACAATTCCAAGAGATTTTGAATTCCTTGTACTGAAGGTTCAGATGGGGCCTAACTCAGTAATTGTGGTTGGGGTCTATAGACCCCCATCTGCTGAGTTAGGCTCCATTGATGCAATAGCGGATCTACTGTCTCATTATTCCAATGTTGAATTGATTGTTATGGGTGATTTTAATTTGAACTGGCTGAATGATACTTCCGATCATTTCAAGGAGGTTAGTGCTGGTCTTAACTTATTCCAACTAATAACAGAACCCACTAGGCCAAATCTGAAAGACAGCTCAGAATCTACCCTAACTGACCTTATTTTTTCTAATAGGGTTGATAATATCACTGCCTGGGGTGTCTTTGAGCTTGGAATCAGTGATCATTGCCCTGTTGCATGCATTAGAAGTACTTGGCTAATGAAAACAAAACCTCACAAGGTTATAAGGAGAAATATAAGACATTTTAATGACCAAGCCTTTTTATCTGACGTTTCCCATAGTAATATACATTACACATCTGAGATTACTGATGTCGATTTAGCTATGGATTTCTTCTCAAAGACTTTTTTTTCTGTCATTGATAGACACGCTCCACTAAAAAAACTTAGGATTAAAGATAGAGTCACCCCCTGGTTTTCACCTGAGCTAGCAGCTTTATTTAAAGAAAGGAATAGAGCCTGGTCTCTTGCAGGACACTCTGGTGACGCTTCACATTGGGCAGCTTTCAGACAAATCAGGAATAGATGCACATCTTTGGTAAGAGTAACCAAATCCAAATATTACCTAGATCTAATTACCTGCTCCTATGCTAACCCGGCTAAATTCTGGAAGGCAGTGAATTCCATCAAAAACAGACCCACTACTTCCCTACCTTCACACATTGATTCTAGTGACTGTTTGATCTCTGATCATAATGAGGTTTGCCTAGCTTTCAACAAGCACTTTGCCGAGGCTGGGCATTTATTCGAAAAGGAATATACAGGACCCCCTCTTATTATTGATGATTGTGTATGTACTATGAACCAGGCCTTTCAGTTTTCCTTTCACTCCTTCTCTGCTAGTGTTTTTTTTTTGAGGCCTTGCAAACAATTGATCCCAGGAGCTCTACTGGAGAGGATAAATTGGATCCTTTTTTTCTAAAAATGGCTGCTCCATTCATCGCAGAGTTAACACACATATTCAATCTTTCTATTTCAACAGGCATATTCCCTAGTATCTGGAAATTGGCACATGTATTTCCACTGCACAAAGGAGGTGATAGAAATGATCTAAACAATTATAGACCAATCTCCAAATTACCATGCCTTGCTAAAATTCTGGAATCTCTGGCAAATAATAAACTCAAAGTATTTCTTTCTAGTCATTCAGTTTTAAGCCCACATCAATCTGGATTTAAAGCCAAGCATAGCACTATCTCAGCTGTTACGCTAGTTATAAACAATATTATGTCTTCTCTAGACAGTAAGAAACACTGTGCTATCCTTTTTGTAGATTTGTCTAAAGCCTTCGACACAGTCGATCACGCTTTGCTTTTACAGAAGCTGTGCAGAATTGGTTTAGTTGGTAAAGCTTGTGATTGGTTTCATAATAATTATTTGTATGGGAGACTTCAGTGTCTGGGAGCACCCAGTCTGGGTTCCTGCCTGTGTCGAAGTGGGTTCTGCAGGGATCAGTTCTGGGCCCTATCCTTTTCATCATTTACATTAATAATATTGTTTCCTCACTGAATTATTGTCAAGTCCATCTATACGCAGACGATACTATTGTATATTGTTTTGCTGATTCTGCTCAGCTTGCTATTGAGAAACTGCAGCTTGCTTTTAATGCTCTTCAGGAGGCTCTTGTTAAGCTTAAACTGGTTCTTAATGCAAGCAAAACAAAATTCATGTTGTTTACTAGGGCTGTCATGGTTTCAGGGTGCAGTGGCTGGGCGTGGCCACCAGGCACCCTAAGTCCTAATTGGACACACCTGTTTGCCGCCTATTTAACCTGTAACGTGACGGGGTTCATCGCGTCTGTGTCACTATCAGAAAGACCAGAGCCAGGTAATAGGACGGTGGGACAAGTGCTCTGTGTGAGCTATATTTGTTAGGTTGCTTGTCCGGTACATTCAGTGTTGGTGTTAAGCGCAGTTAGCACTTTAGTAAACAAACAAAAAAAGTTATTTATTATTTTGCAGCTCTGCGAGCTGGGGTATTTGGGACATTGTCCTGGTTTTGTATTTCTTTTGGGTTTTTCTGAGTTGCACTCAGATTATTTATTTTAGCTGAGTGTTTGTCACTCAGCTGTATTCTCGTTTTACCCTAAGTCTAAGGGTTTCCCGTTGGAACTTCCGGGACCTTTATTATTTAAGTAGCCAACCAGTGTTTGGGTTCTTGGTTTAGCGTTGTCAGAGGTCGGCTTCGCTACTATTGTTACGTAACGGGTAGGGGGGACCCAAACGCAGAGGGAAAAAAAAAACAAACTCAAAAAGGGAAAAAAGACTTTACTTACACGACAGGCAAACAAGCAGGGAACAGAAAAGGCCACGATGGGCAAAAACACAAACTCAAAAAATATCTAATAAAACAGAAAACAACAGGAACTCAAAAACACAGGCAGGGCAGAACACAGGCAGGCAGAGTACAAGGGCAGGTACATTCAAACAGATCAAACACAAGTAGGAAACAAACACAGGCACTCAGATACATGTAAGTCAAACAAACACAAGGAACCAGCACCCGAGTCAAGGGAACAAAGAACTTAAATAGACAGGGGGTAATAAGACAGGTGAACTCAAAAAACAATCAACCCAGAAAAGGAGGGGATAACAAGACACAGGTGGGAACAATGATAGAATAACGAGACAACAATAATACAATTAACAGGGGGGAGCAGGACACAAAACATCTGGCGGCCCAACAAGGGAAACACAGACAGGAAAACACAGAACCATGACAGTACCCCCCCCCCCCCAAGGGACGGCTCCTGACGTCCCAGGAGGCCGACCTGGGGAGGGAGTGAACAGAGGGTGGGAGCTGGAGACAGGACTCAGGACAGAAACAGGACTGGACACAGGACTCAGGGCAGAAACAGGACTGGACACAGGACTCGGGACAGGACTCGGGACTGGACTCGGACGGGGGAACAGGACTCGGGACTGGACTCGGACGGGGGAACAGGACTCGGGACTGGACTCGGACGGGGGAACAGGACTCGGGACTGGACTCGGACGGGGGAACAGGACTCGGGACAGGACTCGGACGGGGGAACAGGACTCGGGACAGGACTCGGACGGTGGAACAGGACTCGGGACAGGACTCGGACGGGGACTGGACTCGGGACTGGACTCGGACGGGGACAGGGCTCGGGACTGGACTCGGACGGGGACAGGACTCGGGACTGGACTCGGACGGGGTTGGACTCGGGACTGGACTCGGACGGGGACAGGACTCGGGACTGGACTCGGACGGGGACAGGACTCAGACAGGAACACCGGGAGACCTACAAGGACAGACAAAGGGACAAGCAGGCGGGGAGACACACGGCAAGACCTATAGACACACTAAGGGACAGACAGAGAGGGAAGGAGAGGGGTGAACTCTGACACACGGACTGACAAACTGGCAGACATGACAAAAAACACGCAGACTGACACACCGACATACAGGCAGACAGGCGGGCGAACAGATTGGCCGATGGGCCGACGGCCTGGAGGACAGACAAACAGGCCAACATACTGGCTGACACACACGCGGGCAAACAGGCAGACAGGCAGGCGGGCAGACAAATAGACAAGGGGACAGGTGAACAGGCAGACACACGGTGGGGAACATGGATAGGGCGAGGTCTCGGGGCACTGGGTAGGGGCAGCGATGGCTTGGACACACTAGGGGGCACGAAAACGCTAGGGGGAGCACAAACGCTAGGGGGAGCACAAACGCTAGGGGGAGCATGAACACTAGGGGGAGCACAAACACTAGGGGGAGCACGAACACTAGGGGGCAAGGCAGGTGGCTTCGCCAGCGGAACAGCGGCCAGAGCAGGCCGCGGCGGCCCCTGCGGGACAACAGACGGAGCAGGCGGCCTCTCCGGGGCTCTGGACGGCTCTGGAGGCCTCTCCGGGGCTCTGGACGGCTCCGGAGGCCCCCCCGGGGCTCGAGGCGCAAGCGAAGCACGAAATTTGGGTGTAGCAGGCGGCAGTGGCCCCTGCGGAACAAGGGTCAGAGCAGGCGGCCCCCGCGGAACAAGGGTCAGAGCAGGTGGCCCCTCCGGGGTTCTGGAGGCCCCTCCGGGGCTCGAGGCGGCCTCTGGAGGCCCCTCCGGGGCTCGAGGCGCAGGCGAAGCATGAACAGTGCAGTGGCCCCTGCGGAACAACGGGCGGAGCAGGCGGGCCCCCCTGCAGTCTGGGCTGGGCAGGGGACTGGAACACGGACCCCAGCTGTAGGGAACCCGACTGGGCAGGAGACAGGAACACGGACCCCAGCCATAGGGAACCCGGCTGGGCAGCCGGACGGGACCGGCGGGACCCCCGTGGGCCGGACCATGGAAAAATGACCAGCCGAGACCCTTCAAAAGGGTCAGGATCCGCTGGCTGATCAGCTGGAGGTCTGGCCGACCGGGAGGCAGCCCAACCATGGCGCCTCCGTGACCGCCCGCCCCGGGCACTGGGAGGCTCAAGGGCGAAAACTGGGTCGAGCTCCCACCACCCCGGCATGATGAACAAAAAACACAAAAAACACACAAATTAAAAAAAAAAAAAAAAAACTCTGCTGGTTCCTTCTGTCACGTAACGGGTAGGGGGGACCCAAACGCAGAGGGAAAAAAAAACACGAACTCAAAAAGGGAAAATTAACAAAGACTTTACTTACACGACAGGCAAACAAGCAGGGAACAGAAAAGGCCACGATGGGCAAAAACACAAACTCAAAAAATATCTAATAAAACAGAAAACAACAGGAACTCAAAAACACAGGCAGGGCAGAACACAGGCAGGCAGAGTACAAGGGCAGGTACATTCAAACAGATCAAACACAAGTAGGAAACAAACACAGGCAGGCAGATACATGTAAGTCAAACAAACACAAGGAACCAGCACCCGAGTCAAGGGGACAAAGAACTTAAGTAGACAGGGGGGTAACAAGACAGGTGAACTCAAAAAACAATCAACCCAGAAAAGGAGGGGATAACAAGACACAGGTGGGAACAATGATAGAATAACGAGACAACAATAATACAATTAACAGGGGGGAGCAGGACACAAAACAGAAGTGCCGCCATCTGGCGGCCCAACAAGGGAAACACAGACAGGAAAACACAGAACCATGACAACTATTATTTTCTTTGTTTTTTTTTTTCTTCCCTCTGTTAAGTCCGTCGGGATTTAGGGGCTACCTGTAGTAGCTTGGTGTTAACCTTGTCAGTGTGCATTTGATCCTCTGAACACTACCCATTCCCCTTACAAGGGCCAGAAACACTGATTATGATAGTATATTTATATCCAATGCAAATAGTTCTAAAATTGAGAGTTTCTGAATATAAATATCTTGGCATCTGGCTTGACGAAAGATTCTTGTTTAAATTCCATATAGATGATCTTGTCAGCAAACTGAGACAAAAAATTGGAAACAGATCTTGCTTCCCTATGTTTAGTAGAAAAATAATTGTTGAAGCAGTTTTCCTTTCAGTGTTGGACTATGGTGATATTATTTATAGAATTGCTGCTCCTTCTACTCTTAAGCACTTGGACACAGTCTATCACTCTGCCCTCAGATTTATCACTGGCGATAGTTATGGTACCCACCACTGTGTCCTCTATGCCAAGGTGGGTCTATCTTCTCTGGCAGAGGCGTGATACACACTGGTATTTGTTTATCTTTAAGGCCATTGTCGGAATGCTTCCACCTTATATTACACTGATGTTGGAGTGGCGCTCTGGACCCTACTGAACCCGATCAAATGGCTTGCTTATGCTTAAGGTCCCTTGGGCTCGATCAGAAATTGGAAAGTCAGCATTCCATTTCAGTGTCCCATCCTCCTGGAATGAGCTTCAACAATTGCTGAAAATCAGTTCTCTACCAACTTATGGGCTTGGTTTTGAACATTCCTGTCACTGATTGTATCTGTTTTTAATCTTATCTGTGCTTGATTTTATTTATTTTATTTTATTATATATTTTATTATATATATTTTATTATTATTATATACTATGTTGGTTTTACTGTTGCTATATTCTGTGATCTTTTATTATACATATTGTGTCTTAACTGTTTTTGTAATCTCGGCTACATTGAAAATGAGGGCCTGGCCCTCAATTGTACCTCCAAGAATTAAATAAAGGTTATGATGATGATGATGATGATGATTGAGAAAAATGATTCTCAAATGGTATACAGTGAGGATGATCCTAAGGTGATCCTTCGTGGAAAAGATATGTTTGAAATGCATTGCCAGTCTTTCCAGGAAAACCCAGAATTGAAGTCACTATATGGTTTGAAAACAAAATTCCACACTTAATTCATTGAAGTATTTCCATGTTTGTAATAACTATTCATTTGATATAATGCATGATTTTCTTGAGGGTGTGGCTCAGTACGAGATCAAATTGGTTTTTGGATATCTCACACAACACTTTATTTCAGAACAGGACTTGTTTTCCAGGATTTATGGTTTTGATTATGGATTTTTAGAATTAAAAAAACGTCCCACAAAGATTATTTTGGAGAGTGCTGGCAATGGCATTGGTTTGAATTCTATTCAGACAATGTGTCTCGTGAAAAACATCCCACTGTTGTTTGGTGGCATTATTCCTGCAGGAAACAAAAACTGGAATTTGTTACTGTCGTTACTTCAAATAATGAACATTTAATGAATTTTTTCACCTTCTCTCACTCTAGGTATGACAATATATTTAAAGCATTTGATTGTTGACCACCACAAACTATTTAAGCACCTGTATCCACATAGAAACTTGATACCTAAGCATAATTTTATAATCCATTACCCATCTTCTATCAGGAAAACTGGCCCCTTATTATATATGTGGTGTATGAGGTTTGAAGCCAAACACAAGCTGTTTAAAGATTTTTTATTTTTTTATTTCAAAAACATAACCAAATAACTTGCTAAAAAGCATCAGATGGCCATTGCTTATTACATTACAGGCATTTAGCAGACGCTCTTATCCAGAGCGACTTACACAACTTTTACTTAGCACTTTACATTGTATCCATTTATACAGCTGGATATATACTGAAGCAATGCAGGTTAAGTACCTTGCTCAAGGGTACAACGGCAGTGTCCTTACCCGGGATTCGAACCTACGACCTTTCGGTTACAAGCACAGTTCCTTACCCACTGCGCCACACTCCCACTCCGTCCTCCGCTTATCACTGGGAAACCTTCACCTTCAAACAAAATGAGTATGGGCCAATTAAATATTTTTCCCTCAGAAATGAGAATGTGGTCAACATTGAAATGATCTTGTCAAAAGATGTTTTCTCAACTAGTTGGGTTAAAGTTGATGGTGTAGAGTATAAAGCTGGACTTGTTATTTTCAGTGCAATGGAAGAAGACATGCCAGTCTTTTGTCAAATAAGTGATATACTTTTAGTTGAAGATCACATTTTTTATTGACAAACAAGCTATTCACAGAGAATTTTGATGACCATCATCATGCATTCAGAGTATTACGCAGTAAGGAAAGGTGTATAATAAAAATGTCTCATCTTAAATTTCATAATCCGTTTGATATTCAAAGCTCATACAATGTTTCAGATGAAAGTTAGGGTTAGGGTTAGGGTTAGGGTTCATTACATTATACCTCCATTCACAATGTTTTAATTCAACTGTATGAATGACTGCAAGGAGAAAGGGCAAAAATAAATGTTATTTTTGAAAAATATTTTGTTTATTGGAATTAATTCTTATAATTAATTTTAACATTTTTTCAGTGTAGATAGCTTGACACTTTAGGGTGTGAAACTAACACTATCCAAATAGTAAAAAATGTAACCCAGAGCAGTGTTATTTGTCTAGTCCCTTAGTATTACTTTAATTCTGTTTTGCGAGTTAAAGAAGGAACTCTAGCATAGTGTTAAATGTTTAATGTTTCTGAAATATTTTAAGCAAAAATATACATTGCTAATTTCTACGTGACCTCAATTTTTGGTTTCTGCACCTTGTTACATTTACGTGTGAAAAATAAAAAAACAGAATTTATTCATATATATAGTTTTTCTCAAAGCGCTGCTCTGGCAGCGGTAGGGAACTGAACCTGCGACCTTTCAGTAACAAAAACCAACTCCTTAATATCAATAACTATGAGTGAGAGAATGATATACAATTAACGGATTTAATTGTGCTATTTTACACAAAGGATTACATTGTCAGTGCAAATCTGGTCATGAATTACAGTAATTAGCATACGCCTGTGTATTTATATTATACTGTATGATTCTTAAATGAATTAGCATCTGCAATATATTGTGACCAATCACCTCCTACAATTCCACTGCAGATGTATACCAGACCTACAGTTTAAAAAAAACACCACTGCCATTGAAAACTATTTACTGCAGTACTGCTATACTGTTACCTCAATGGGATCACATTGTACGGCACAATGTAGTCATTCCAACAGAAAACGTACTGCAGTCTAACTTCAACTGGTGATAGAATACTGCAGTAACAGTGTGTCTACTGCATAGTACTGCAGTTTAAATTTATTATAATTGCAGTTAACTGTATTTTAACTGCAGTTATTTTTGTAAGGGGAACCGTCAATTCTTGCAAATTTCTAACTACACGCTTTCAAATTCTTGGGGAGGTACGCAACATCAACGCAAACATGTTCTGCAACCTTCGCACATAGCGCACATTCCGCACAACCCCTATGCGGACTGATTATTACGTGTACTCCGCAGAAGCATTAAAACAGCCTTATGAGCTATTGATTTTTGCAAAGCCTGTAATTTTAATGTGTCATTTGGCTAGTAACAGGGCTGCATCTTCCTTATGGATGAGAAAAGTAGTCTACTTTAACTATATCTGTAGAAGGGAACAAGCACTTCAGACAAACTCCAAATAAACAAATACCTGGATATAAACATGAATGAAAATGAATAAATTTCACCATCACATGCAGCTACACTTCATACATAGAATGTAGGCTAACAAAAAACAAATAATACAATATTACCAAAATGATTGAAAATCAATTCATACAGAAAAAGGCTAAATTAACTTACTACATTATCACAATGACAGAATTATATTTAGGCCAAATAACCTACTGTTTTCAGTACTATTTTTTTATGTAGCCTGCAGGTTTTCTGTGTGTGGTGAAACAAGTGACCTAAAACTGCCTAGATTAATCAATCTAACTCTATAGACTGTGATCAAGCATGCATATCTCTTTTAAGCCTTGACATGTTAAAAACTAGGCTACCTAAGCTCAGACATAAAGACTTATTTATCAAGCCCATTTATTAGCCTAAATTATTTGTGTAGCAATTCAATTCAATTAAGCCAAAATACTGTAATCAGTTCACGTTTTACATTTTTGTGAACCCATTCTGCATTTTTGCAAATCCATTCTACATATTTGCGACTCGCATTTTAAATATTTGTGAACCCATCCCACATATTTGCGACTCACATTTTGCATCTTGTGAATCCATTCTACATACAGTCCCCTCCAAAAGTATTGGAACAGCAAGGCCAATTCCTTTGTTTTTGCAATACACTGAATACATTTGGGGTTGAGAGGCTTTTATTATAGCTTTTATTTCCTGGTATTTACACCTAGATGTGTTAAACTACTTAGAACATAGCACCTTTGGTATCAGACCACCCAGTTTTTAGGTGAGCAAAAGTATTGGAACAGAGAGTATTTATTTGGTAGCATATCTCTTGCTTGCATTAACGGCATCAAGCCTGCGACCCATTGACATCACCAAACTGTTGCATTCTTCTTTTGTGATGCTTTTCCAGGCTTTTACTGCAGCCTCTTTCAGTTGTTGTTTGTTTCGGGGGTGGGGGGGGGGGGGGTTCCTTCAATCTCCTCTTCATGAGGTGAAATGCATGCTCAATTGGGTTAAGGTCTGGTGATTGACTTGGCCAGTCTAAAACCTTCCACTTTTTCTCCCTAATGAAATCCTTTGTTGTGTTGGCAGTGTGTTTTGGGTCATTGTCTTCCTGCATGATGAAGTTCCTCCCAATTAGTTTGGACGCATTTCTCCGTAAGTTGGCAGACAGAATAATTTTGTAGACTTCTGAATTCATCCTGCTGCTAGCATCATGAGTTACATCATCAATAAAGATTAGTGAGCCCACTCCAGAAGCAGCCATGCAAGCCCAAGCCATGACATTTCCTCCACCGTGCTTCACAGATGAGCTTATATGTTTTGGATCATGAGCAGATCCCTTCTTTCTCCACACTTTGGCCTTTCCATCACTTTAGTAGTCCATAAAACTTTGTTCCAGAACTTTTGTGGCTCATCTCTGTACTTCTTTTCAAATTGTAATCTCGTCTTCCGATTCTTACTACTGATGAGTGGTTTGCATCTTGTGGTACAGCCTCTATATTGCTGCTCTCTAAGTCTTCTTCGAACGGTTGATTGAGATACCTTCACCCCTGTCCTGTGGAGATTGTTTGTGATGTCACTGACTGATGTTTTGAGGTTTTTCTTCACAGCTTTCACAATGTTTCTGTCATCAACTGCTGTTGTTTTCCTTGGTCGATCTGTTCGATATCTGTTGCTCAGTACGCCAGCGGTTTCTTTCTTTTCCAGGACATTCCAAGTTGTCGTACAAGCTATCCCCAATGCTTGTGCAATGGCTCTGATCGATTTCCCCTCTTTTCTAAGCTTGCTTTTCTCCCAAAGACAGCTGTCTGGTCTTCATGTTAGTTTATCTTTTATAACACAAATGCAGTTTTCACAGGCAAAACCCAAGGCTAAAGCCAAGAGTAGATATTCAGAACTATTTATTGTTTAACCAATCAATCTAACAGGACACATTTGGGCAACAAGAAACACCTGTCAGTCACATGTTCCAATACTTTTGCTCACCTAAAAATTGGGTTGTCTGATACAAAAGGTGATATGTTCTAAGTTTTTTAACAAATCTAGATAAAAATACCAGGAAATAAAAGCTGAAATTCGGATCTGTCGTCTCATGTACATCTTTTTACCTCAAACTCAATTGTCTTCAGTGTATAGCAAAAACAAAGGAATTGACCTTGCTGTTCCAATACTTTTGGAGGGGACTGTATTTGTGAAACCATTTACGTATTTGTGGAATAATTTACATATTTGTGAAACATTTACATATTTATGAAACACCATTTACATGTTTGTGAAATCCCATTTAAAGATTTGTGAAACCCCATTTACATATTTGTGGAATCATTTACATATTTGTGAAACCCCATTTACGGATTTGTGAAACAATTTACATATTTGAGACTTTTGCTACAAAAATACCTCCATACCAAACCCTTGTGTATGCATGCAGGTTGTTTCAAGAGTAAATATATTGGTAAATATATGGGTCAGATATGCATCACTTTTAAAAGTAGATGTAAACAGGCAGTCAAAAAAATAGGATATAGGCAAAAAATCAGAGCTGGGCATTAAAACCTATGGTGTAAATATAGCCTAAGTCTTAATTTTTGACATAACGATATGCAATTAAGTCCAACATTACATTTATTTAGTAGACACTTTTGTCCCAAGCAACGTACAAAAGTGCATATCAAGGTCATTGGAACAACTACAAAACACAGGTTCGATAAGGTACATTACTCATTTCGTACAGCAATTCCTAGTCAAGAACACAGTTCAGTTCATGCAGTGAACATTATTCGGACCTTATTTATGCTAAGTCAAACTAGGAGGAAGTACAAGCTACAATATTAGGGCAGCAATACAAATGACAGTAAGTGCTGTAATGGAAGTACATGTAACATGAGTGGCATGAAAGAGGGGAATTTAAGTGAAATGATTTGCAGAGTGGTGGCAGTTAGTCCAGGTATAGTCTGAAGAGATGCACCTTCAGACCACGGCATCATTTAATTGTTTGCATTTATTGATTGATTGATTGTTTGTTTGCGATTTATTAAATAACATATTTATTTGCTACGATCTGTTTGTATTATATAATAGTTCTCATTAAATGTTCATGAAACTGCATTTACATTTTTTTAACCAAATTGTAACCATTAAATTGTAATGAACATTAAACATTATTAGATTATTGCGACATGTTCAGCAGACAAGGACAAGGTGAGTGTATATCCTGTACTCATTTACATTCATTCCATAGGACGCGTCATGTGTGCAAGGCTCCAGAGTGCAACCATTTTGGTCGCACATGCGTTTTAAACAATTGAGGTTATTGTGATTTCTTGTTTGTGCTGTGATTTAAATAAAGAAAGAACATTTATCTGCACCTTTATTCCTGTTTACAATCATTTACATAATGTGTTAAGAAATTACCAATGTGTATGGGAACTGACAAAAAAGGCAACGCTTAAAATGTATTATTGCGGCGCCAAAAGGCACGGTGAAAAATTGTGGGTGCACCTAAATTATGTGCTGGTGCACCTAAATAAAAAAGTTAGGCGCACTAGTGCAACCAATGTAAAAAGTCAGTCTGGAGCCCTGGTGTATAAAGAAAATTTTGTCATTCTGCCAACTACGCCAAATTGTAAAAGAAAATGTGTTATCCTAGAAACTCATATCCTGAAACTTGTTACTTACAACTCAATACTCAGAGGTACCTTTAAGACTAGGAATCTGTTTTTAGAAACTCATATCCTGAAACTTGTTATCTATCATGGTACTCAGAGGTATCTTTAAGACTAGGAATCTATTATAAAGCCATATCTTGAAACGTGTTACCCACAACTCAATACTCAGAGGTACCTTTAAGACTAGGAATCTGTTTTTAGAAACTCATATCCTGAAACTTGTTATCTATCATGGTACTCAGAGGTATCTTTAAGACTAGGAATCTATTAAAAACTTAATCTCGTGACTTGTTACCTTACTCAGCATTGTATGCACCAGCCCTTAGTGGTATTCATGAGGCTGCAAAAGGGTTAGGAAGGAAGATGCAGATGGGATGGAAATATGAGGATTTATTAATAAACATAATCACCAGTTAAGTTAATGACAGAAAATATATGAAAACATTCATTACCTATAGCTGGACACAGGATCACATGCTTGCTACGGCAAATAAAAATGAACAGGTTCACTGACAAAGTACATAACTAAATGACTCCGTACGGCAATGACTATGGTACCAGGAGAACTGTTAAGCAGTGTTTCCCCAAATGCTTCCCTTAAATACAATTTGAGCAATTCCTCCATACCCACAGTTCCCTTTATTTGCCCACATAAGGTCTGGACAGGAATAGGCACCAAAACCCCTTCTCCTCCAAGAACAGAGAAACCACAGAGTATACTCCTTTGTGATCTATTGATATAAATAAGATACTTTGTGTGACTGCGCACAATCTTATGATCGTAACTATCTTTCAAGATACTTTTCTATGGAGTTCTAAGGTAATGATCCCTTTGTGATCCAGGTACTCATGTAGATAAATCCCATTTTTGATACATCCTACTTCTGACCACATTCCCACATTCACTCCTATACATCAGTGCCTCTTTCACTTACAGTTCCACATTCATATATTTCTTTAACTATTTCCCCTCTTTCATATTCTGTTGTACATTCATGGACATTTCTTGTGCTGTGGCACTGTCGATACATTGCAACGTTGTTTATTTCCGTCGGTGTCCAGTCTTGTCCTGTCCTGTTGACCCCTTCACCTGGTATTGTCCATAGCCTAGTATTCCAGGGGGTAATCTGCCTGTATGTTTGAGTCCTCTGCCCGGTAGGCCCATAGTCTGGTCTTCCAGTGCTGGTCGCCAAATATAACTTGTAGCATGTCTGGCTTCACCAGTGGTGAAAGTCCCGGAATTATCCAAATTGCACCTTACATGTGAACCATTCCTCATTGCTTCCTAGGTTACAGCTGGTTAGAGCAGTAACCTTACACTACCAGACAAAATGAAAGAAAGCAACATAAATTAGGCTTTACCATTGTTAGGATATTTTTGCCCTTATTCGTGGAGTCAAATGCAGGACGATGAAGAACACGCTGACAAAGTTTCCTCAGAGGATTTGTGGTTTAATTCAATGCGCAAGGGAGAGACAGACCCAGCACACTCGGGCGCTGCGCTGAGAGAATCTCTGCCCATCACACTGTGTGGTGTCTAGATATACAGTTTTCAGTCATACACATCAAAAGGTTGAGTTAAGTGGCTGACCGAGGACAAATGGTCTTGTCCCTTCCTGGGGACCCTCGCATCCATTTAGCATAGGAATGTGACCTCCTTGCCGCAGACACTAGAGGTGTTATACAGAGACACACTACAGAGGTGCTAGACATACAGGCATACAAACTACAGACACAGCATGGTAGGAAAAGGAAACACAATACACTACATACAGTCTAATATATATATAGTACTACATAGTTACTAAAACAGGGAACCTATCACCATCATATAGTTAAACCTGAAAATAACTTTGTAACACTGAGCTACTGTACACTAACATTAGACTCTATAGCAGTCTCAAAAAATTACTTCCGAATAAAGAAAGTATTTGATTCCACATGTCTAAGCCTCAAAGCTATCTAATTGTTGCTAGCTAACAGTACGCATATTTACCAATCCACCGCATTTTGCAACAAGTTCCAGGTTACAAAAGCCAAAGACATGTCTGCATCTACTAAGTTAGACAGTGATCTGTGTAGAGAAAAACTACCGGCGGACAGCAGTCTCCTCTGTCTATGCATAACTGTGAACACAGAGGAAAGGTTAAAACTCTATTTTCGAGTCAGATAATCAAGATAACTAATAATTAAATGAATCCCGTTCCAGTAGCACCGGGTAAGACTACATGAGTTTCTTCGCCACTCAGATACTTCCCCTGTTTGGTTTACGGAGGGGTTTCTTATGGTTGGTTACCTCCAGGTGACAAGTTTTGGTTTCTTATTTGTTTCACTATTGATGACCTCGATGCACCATTTGGTGTATCTGAGGGGTTTCTTACAGTGAGCCAATGGGTGTTACAGTATGATGCTATTAGTAAATTTGGAGATGCTATATTATGGTATATGAAAATCAATGTTATAACTCTTGAACTATACCAAGAATCCAAAAAGTTTTCAGGCAAGAACACGGGCTTGGCAGTGATGCACTGCAAGTTTATGGCACCATTTATCTATATGGAGGTGCTATTAGAAACTAATGGTTGTGACTCTTGAATAATCTTCATAAAAGGAGAAATGATGAACTACCAAATACAAGTAACAAAATGCATGCATATGAAATTACATTATTCTATTTACAGTCAAAATTGAAATAGTCATATTGTTAAACATATACCATGCAGAGGCACTTACATGCTACACAATTGGCCAATGCTGATTTGTGACATTAAAATATAGTGCCCATATTTAACATAGACAAACATTATTAATTCAAATAAAAGTGATATTACTTGCTATGTTTACTCTTATTTCAATCATGCAATATCTAAATCAAAGCATTTGCTTTACATAAAAACATCAAAGAACAACCCCCAAATATTTTTTAAAAATTTCTTACATTTGATGGTAAGTTTGCCTAAAAATTGGCTTCTGCTTCAGATGCAAAGACCCAACTTACTGAATTTCGGAATTAATGAATTAATACTATTTCACTTTTCAAGACGGGACTTTGCCAACGTGCACCCATGCCCACCTGATCTGACGAGAGCCATACTATTGTACTGTATAGATAAGACATCACAACCAATTATTCACAAGGGGCTATGGTAGTGTTTGTCAATTAAAAATGTTGCATGGGATCAGGGTTGTGCACAGACTTTTGGTTTGGGCAGGGGCACGAGCTGAAAAAGTGCACTCAATTGTGCATGCAAGTCCCTTCAAACTGCATTTCATCATAGATCCTCCGCACGCACAACACATAATATAAAAACATTATTCACAGACACCTTAGACTTCAATATATTTTACCTTTATTCAAAGAATGAACATTAAATAACACTGAAGATATAGAAAGTAGAATAAATAAAAGTGATAATAAAGATAATGTGTTTTACGTATCTCTGTCATCAACTTCTCCTTAAACTGATTATTTGCCTCAACCAGTTTTTAATAATTTTCTTCAATTATCAATACAGCAATTCATTTAGCCGGTTCTCCTCGATTAGGCTATTAGACATGTCTGTTTACCTTCCAATTAATTATTAGGATTTTTGGCACACTTGTTAATCAAGATAAATTAATTAAAATGGGTTGACACCAATGATCAGTTGAAAGAGAAGTCTGTTTTCAGCTCACCAACCACCACTGGCATTGGTGTCAAAACTCAAGAGCTACAGAACATATCTCATCAGCTTTATAGTTGCAAGGGCACTTCATCATCAGGAGTTCTGCTAACTGCTGGAGGAATATGAGACATACGTAAACTACATTATTCGCTATAATAGGCTACTTTTATTTCAGTGTGACTGAATTTCTTCTCTAATACAGTGTTAATTTTTTATATTAATTTTTTAAATAATTTGAGCAATATGTTTAGGCTGTGTGGCTCTTTGAGTGACTCCTCCGCAAAACTTTGCAATTACACTTAGGCAAGTTGGGATAAAAATAAATTTTTGGATGAAATGGTATGATTAATTAAAAAGGTTAACATACTGTACTTATACAAAACTGCTTTAATAATTGGCATAACCAAGTATATGCAGGTAATACATCTGTTTGGATTTTGTATATCCTGTCACTGAAATTACGTTTGTTAACTAGCCTAAAGCAATGATTGTATAATGGACTGCATTAATATAAAGCCAGTGAAGAGTGAAGGACAACCAAGATGGCATCAAAGCCCAATATAAACATATAAAGCATCTGGCCTGGGCCTTTCTGTGTGGAGTTTGCATGTTCTCCCTGTGTCTGAGTGGGTTTCCTCCAGGTACATCGGTTTCCTCCCACAGTCCAAAGACATGCAGGTAGGCTAATTGGAGACTCTAAATTTCCCATAGGTATGAGTGTGAGTGAATGGTGTGTGCCCTGCGATAGATTGGCAGTCTCTCTAGGGTGTATTCCTACCCCCCGTGACCCTGCCCAGGATAAGCGGGTATAGGTAATGGATGGATGGATAGCTGGAAGGGAACAAATGGGCCTTGGAAGTCTGATGTAACGCAGAGTAAAACCTTTACCCATATATGGATTTTCACAGGGTAATTTCACTATTGAGTTTCACCATCCCAGTCACAGTCTGTGATGTAAACTTTTAATATAATAATTTTGCTAACAGGTTAACACTGTTAAAAATGTTATTTACATCTCAGCTAGCCTGGAGGCTTTTCAAGTTGGTCAAAGCTAACATTAGCCAGCAAAAAAATGTAAAAACAGTACTCAAATAATTTAAGGAAATGACTAACACGAACAGCAACAACAGCAAATATTTATAGTGGTATACTGTACTGTACAATATTTAAAAAACATTTATTACAATTTATTACACTAACGAGTAACAGCAAACGGCTTACGCATGCAAATGATAGCTGGAAATGAGGCCCCGTGCGACAGATCGACAACCACCGGTAGAATTTTCTTTTTTTTAATTACACAGAATTTATTTTAAAAATGCATGCGAAAAGCATTCTGTTTTTTCCATATATAAACAAACATCCAAATGTCATAAATTATTTTGACGAAATTAGGAAAATGGCATTCATTTCTCCCATAGGCCGTCTCATTTTTTACCTGCGGCCGGCAGCTCTATAGCTCTGTCTGTCGGTCGGTCGGTCGGTTGGTTGGACCACAAAAAGTGTCCCACCACGTAGCGGCCACAGTTTCGCCCCAGGAGTCTGAAATCTGGCATGGACGTTGGTCATAACCAGAAGGTACAGCTGAGAAACTTTCAGGCTGATTGACCAAGAGGGGGCATGGCGATGGGCGTGGCCTATCACACAAAGGCGCATAACTCCTGAATGGAATCACAGATTTGCACAAGATTTTATGGAAAGGTTGGTCATGAGCCAAAGAAGAGGTCATGTGTTTGTGTGAAGGGGCGAGGCAATGGGCGTGGCCTATGACAAAAAGGCGCATAACTTATGAATGGATTCACAGATTTGCACAAGATTTTGTGGAAAGGTTGGTCATGAACCAAAGAAGAGGTCACGCGTTTGTGTGAGGGTGTGTGCGTGGATGCATGCACACATGGATGCATGCGCATGTGCAGTCGCAGCTATTGCGGATTTGCGCTTGTTCTTCCTTAGTTTTCTGTCCTTAAATCTCTCACATCTTTTAGAGACCCCACCACCACATCCATTTAAATTCATCCATCTGCATTGGCTTCCTCCTGTTCTTCTGCGCCATATGCCAACTTTTCTATGTTTTGTTTTATTCTTGCATCTACTTTGCATCCCTCCACAAATACCAGCATTCTATACTGCCAATGTCATTTCTCCAATGTTAATTCAATCGAAACAGTTTTGACATTAAAGTTGGTACAGTAAAGTAAATCTCTGCTTGAATGTGCAGAGTAATACATTTTATTAGTTGTTGAAAGACTTTCTGTTCTGCAGAGTGGAATCCCCATTCAGCAAACATGAGAGGTCATCATCCGATGTCTCATCGACCATCTGGGAGAAGATGCAAGTGCCTTGATCAAGGACTTTGAGGTTAGTACAGTAAATAGGGGTTAGTGTTAGTTTTGAAGTTTTAACTAATGTAATCACAGATGACTGTGAGACAAGACCACAAACATGCAAAGGAAAAGCATAGCGAGTGAGCAGTGAGGGATTGCTCTTTGTGTGTCTGTGTCCCTGTCTTGTAACATGCAGGCTGACCCAGTTATCTTTACAATGTCTGCAGGATGCTGCTGATGCACCTGTCAGTGTACAAGAGGAGTTGGCAGAGGAGGTGATGAAGATTTACCTGCTACGGAACCATGATGGGCCAGTCGATGAACCTACTGATGTAGGGATTGTGATAGGCCTATTTCACATTTCCGGGTATGAAACCCGGATGTAGGAGTCACTCATTTCCGGTTATCTTAACAGCCACCAAAACAATGGCAGCGAGGAAGAGCAACCAGTTGCGTTTGTTGCGTTCCCCTGTGTACCAATTCGAAGAAAAATTTATTTGCCCTTTCACAGCTTTCCCACAGATGTGCTCCAAAATAAGAAGAAAACTTGCTAGGTAGCATGACTGTCATAATGTTGCAAACTAACATGAACTAACTCATTACGATAGCTAGCTAGTTAGCTACTGCTTTGTGAATAAGATTACGCTCGATATTAAACTTTTCTCCTCACATACATTTGGGTCCAAAAGTCTGAGTCCACTACCAACTCCTTTGTTTTTTATCGTTCATTGAGAACTAACGCAATTTCAGTCATGTGGTATTTGTTACTCAAGAATGTCAGAAAATCAGTTAGCTAGCTATATTTTATGTTATGGTTAGCAAATTACGTTTTAGCCAGCTAGCTTGTTAGCAAGCACATATTTGGATATTCAATGTTGAAACTGCAGATGCGCGTTTATTTTAGTTGTTAATTGTAATTACAAAATGCATTGACGGACATCGCGACTAGTCTACTTAAGATATATCAGCTGATTTGAAAATGTGTGGGTAGTTTTTATCAGCGATGAAAACAAACAGCTCGGTAGTGAACTGAACACCATTACACCGGCGATCTGACAAGCAATATAAATCTTTATTAGAACAACTACAGCACAAACAACATGTCACAAAATAGTAACGGTAGTACAAAACTTAGTTCAGAGATATTTCACTTCGGTATAACAAGTAATTTTGTGGAGCCTAACACATTGTACTTACATACCTTTGCCTCCCTTGCTGACTGTCAACGTTAACAGAATCTCTTTTTCTCACAGTTGTCAGGCTCCCTATTCATTCATTGTCGGGACAACCGAGAGGAACAGAGACGCTGTCAACGGACAGCAGATGTTGCTTCACGCTACGAAAACACAATGGAGTCGCCTCCAGAAAATAATTTATGTTATGTCGAAGTGAAATATCTCTTTAATCGGCTAACTTGCTGTGGTTAGCAAGCTAGCTACTTAGCTTTCTGGCGAACCAGAGCTAACGTTATACTTACCTTCATAACCGAATATAAACTTCTCAAAAAAGAATTTATAGCCCTTGTCTAGTTTAGCAATGGCAATGCTTCGACAATGCGGATAACATTGGACAGTGAACTTTGGCAGAGCTATTAGGGACTGTGAGAACACACGTTGCTGTTTAGGATCAATTTTCCCTGTCAGAAATGGACTTGCGTCCGTAGCAATGGTAACCGGAAACAAAGTATCCCTACATCCGGTTTTGGTCGCCATCTTGTGAAATAGGCCTATTGAGGGCATCGCTGTCCTCAACAGTCTTGGGGATCTTAGCAGAGCCTGCTGCTATCTGTTGGGACTAACCTATGCCTTGGATCTTAGATACCCCAAGAATCTCAAATATAGTTTTGAGGTATTCCAAAAAGTACTGCTGGAGCTGGAGACTGAAAAATTACCCGTGTACATAGTTGCCGACTACTGTTCAGCAAGATGCTCTCATAACGTGTGAATTTGTCATTGCAAGGTATACCTGTCTGAAAGTTTAGCTGATAGCTTTGCTTCAACTACACTACTGGCAAGTATGATAAATTGTTTGTAAGTCATAATTTTACCATCCTTGTTCACAATATCATTTATAAAGATAATGCCATTATCAAACATGTTTTTCTAAAAAATAAAATATATATAAACTATAAAATAAATATCTATTAATATATTAGAGTTTAACCATATGTTTTGTTGTATAATTTGTTCTGTATTTTCAGGAGGATAAAACTGGAATTGTAGCCAGTTTTGTATGGCTTCTTTAAAAAAGTATATCATCATTAATCAATAAGAACTGGGTAGTTTTTATCTGCAGAAAGGGAAAAATCCCCTTTGGAACATTGGGTGGGCATTCTTTAGTAATCTACTAGAAAACCAGTTTGAATTTAAAAAAAGTTTCTGAATCAGGGAGGCTTTAAGTGAGACATTCAAGGCCCTTAGATTTAACAGGTTCAGACCTCCGGATTCATATTCATTGTAAAGATACATATGTTTTACCTTATATGGCTTATCATTCCATATAAATTTAAATATTTTCTGCTCATAATTTAAAGAATGACTCACCTGGAGTAGGTAAGGCCATAAATAGATGGGTAAACTGGGATGCAACTAGGGAGTTAATCAGGGTAATTTTACCATAGATTTCAAATGTTTCCCTTTCCATGGTTGCAAAATTGTATCTATTTTAGTAAGTTTGTTATTGAAGTGATTACCGAGAGTTAATTCATATTTTTGGGGATGTGAATACCGAGTATGTCAACTGATCCATCCTTCCATTTTATTGGTAGATTACATGGTAAAATAAACACTGTATCTTTCAGAGATCCAATTCTAAGTATTGTACATTTATCATAATTTGGCTTTAAGCCTGATAGATTATAAAAGTGATCTAGGTCTTCAGTAAGACCTTGCAGAGATGAACTTTTTGGGCTCAGTAGGAAGCTTGTATCTTCAGCATACATTGAGACCTTCGTATTTAAACCTTGAATTTCTAATCCTTTGATGTTAATATTTGATTTTATCTTTATTGCAAGTATTTCAATCGCCATAATAAATAAGTATGGTGATAGAGGGCAGCCTTGCTTTACGCCCCTTGATAATGTAATATTCTCTGAAAAATAACCATTATTTATAACTTTACATGTGGGGTTGCTATACATGACTTTAACCCATTTTATTAGAGATTCACCAAAGTTGACAAATTCTAGGCATTTGTAAATAAAATCCAGACGAACTTTATCAAAGGCTTTTTCAAAGTCTGCTATGAAAATTAAGCTGGCTTTCTTTGACGTCTCATAATGCTCTATAATTTCAAGCAATTATCTTATATTGTCCCCCATGTACCGTCCCTGTAAAAAGCCTGACAGATCATGGTGGACAATATCAGACAGGACCCTTTTAATATGATAGGCTAAACATTTTGGTAATATTTTAGCATCACAACACTGAAGAAAATTTTTTTTCCAAGTGAACTGGATCTTTATATTGACCGTTGGCCTCTTGTTTTAACCCTCTGGGGTCGAGAGCTCCGCCGGCGGAGCTCGACAAGATGAAATTAACTTTCGTTTCTATTTGGATGATTAACTTCACGTGCTGTTATCATACAGACGCAACAAAAACATTGACAGAAACCGTAGAATCGCGACTTTCCAATGCGCCCATTGGCAAATAATATGAATTGTTTTAAATGTTCTAAATTTGATTAATTAGATCATGTATGCTTTGTTAAACTTTACTCATTACTATGTGAATTTCGCTCAGCAGGACGTCCGCCCAAATCGCATTCACATGTTAACAACATTATAATTACTCTCCATAGAAGGAGACTAAAGGAGGGGCGATGCGAGATCCATGTGAGAAATGCCAAGTCTGCGAAAGCGGGATAGAATGTCAAAGTGTCGCCTAATTCACTTATTTTGAGGTGAACATTTCGTTTAATTTTGGAAAATGGTCCGTCCGGAAGCCGACACTGATGAAGAGCGGTGTCATTTCGAACAGCGAACTGATCCAGCTGAGGATCAACTTCATGCGTAAGTATATTTCTTATGATCATATTGGTAAATGTGTACTGTATTGCAACGTATCTGTCTGTTTGTAGGAATATCCAGCAATATGCGCGTTTGTAAATTCCCACACTACGAACGATTCGAACTATTGCATCTCAAAATTATAGGCTAGGCTCTCTGCGTCTGGTTGTGTTAGAAGTATCAGGTAGACTGTATGTTTTTCGATCATATTGGTAATAAATAGCCCGTGGCGTGGCTAAGATTATAAAACTGATGTCCTTGCACAATCGATATTAGCATACTGTAAGTAAATTCAGGAAATAGCAATATAATAACCACTTAGCTAAACAGACCTAGCCTACTTCAGATTGAGGCATTGTTATTGATGAGTTGCGTGTAGTTGAGCTGGAATAGCAATGTTTATTTAGTTTAGCTAATGTTGTTTCATTAATAGCTTGCATTATTTGTAAATGTGTGCTGTATTACATTCTCTGTGTGTAGGAATATTCACTAATATGCACGCTTGTAAATTCCCACACTACGAACGATTCTAACCATTGCTTCTCAAAATTATAGGCTACCTCTCTGCGTCTGGTTGTGTTTGTTTGGTTCTTTGTTTGTATATGATGTAACCATGTCACATTTCCTAAGTTTTGTTTTCATTAGTTAGTGGTTTGCCCCTTTTTTGTAAAGCACATTTAATTTTCACCTGTTGAAGGAAATGTGCTATATAAATAAAGTTTGATTTGATGTCACATTTCCTAACAATTTTGTTTATCATATTTACAGAGATGCTGATCAGGAAACACGGCCTAGTTCACCACTAGCTTAGAGGCCATGCAAGCATTGCAAGAGTACACCAGTCTCATCTCATCTTCCATGCGTATAGTTTGCTTCAATAAATGTTCTGAAAATCAAAAGATGTCTTTGTTTCTGTCTTCTAAATGGCTCACTGAGTCTTTGTCTTAATGGTGGGGAGGCATGCGGCCAGGTGTAAATAGTCTACTTAGCTGGCAGGTCGTCCTACCCAATGCATATTCATTACAGAAAGGCCATTTGCCCTCCCATTCTCACCTGGTGTTGAAAAATACTAGTTACAACACTAACTTTTAGCAATGTATTTTATATTTCTCATTGGATTTGCTAAAATATTTTGTCATCTTTTGATACCCAAGACCTTGATGAACACATTTCAGTGACCAAAAGTCTTAGTCACAATTGTTCAGTGTGCTTTATTACAACATTCCTGTGCATGTTCAAAACTACTGTTTACAGTTTGTATGTTTTTAGAGCAGTTTACAATCCACACATGATTATGACCTACTTACTGCTGCCATATTATTGTAGCTGAGTCTGCGCTGAAAACAAAGATATGAAACACTTTGGAATCACTGTATATAAAGTTGATGAAATTTACACAAATGTCAGAGCATCGCACAATCACCAGTGTGCCTCATTTTACCCTTAGATCCCAGAGGGTTAATAATAGAGAAATGAAACCTTCTTGTTGAGTATCAGAGAGTATATCCTTATCATATGAATAATTAAAACATGTAAGTAGCTGATCTTTAATTAGTTCATAAAATGTTTCATACACCTCGATCATGATGCCATCAGTGTTTTTCCTGACTGAAATGACCTCATTGCTCATTTTCTGTAATTAGGCCTTCGCAGGACTCTTTCTGTGTATCCGAGAGTTTAACATGTTTTTTTTTTTTGGAAAAAATACATTGCAATATGCATCATCTAGCGGAGTTGGTGGAGATTGAAATGAAAACATCTCTGTAAAATATTTTGCTTCCTCATTCGATATTTCAACCGGGACAGCAAGAGTTGTACCATTATTTGTAATTAATTTCTGTATATTCTTTTTAGTTGCATTTCTATACTGAAGATACTATACTATACTATACTTCTATACTAAAAAATATATATGACATTTTTCACCCTTTTCCATCCATTTTGCTTTATTTCTATAGTATATATTACTTGAACTTTATTGAATAAGTTCTTCCAGTTCTTTCTGCTTTCCATCTAATTTGTCCAACACATCTATTAATATATTATCAGAGCCATCAACAAGTAATGTAAGCACTTCAATTTCTTTTGTCAGTTTTTTCCTCTTTTGATATGAACTATTTTTGTTTTAATGAAGAGTATTGGATTGAGTGGCCTCTAAATGCACATTTAAATGTATCCTACACAATAAGAGGATCTGTTGATCCTATGTTATGAGAAAATAAAATTGTAATGAATTACTTTGTTTTGGTTATAAATATATTGTATTTTAATAGATTGTGATTGAATTTCCAATATCCATGACCCCGAGGAAATTCAGTAAGTACTAGGTGGAGTGCTATGAGCTGATGATCTGATCTCGATTTGTCTTCAATCAACACCTTTCTTACTTTTGGTACCATAGAAAAAGAAATAAGAAAACAGTCAATGCGACTCGCTTGATTTTGTCTCCTCCAAGTATATCAAGTTCGATCCGGATTTTTAAGTCTCCATACATCTACCAGATCCATTGTATCCATAATCTTTGAGATCTTTTGAAATGCATGTGGATGATAATCAGTAGAATGATTTCTTTTTACGATCAGTTACAGTGTTTAGAACAGTATTGTAGTCCCCTACCATGATAAAGTGATCATTTGTATCTTGTAAGCCCAGTATATTATTATAAATAGTCTCAAAGAAGTGTGGATCATCATTATTTGGACCATATAAGTTGATAAGACTTGTTTATCATCAATTAATATATTTAGGATGATCCATCTTCCCTGAAAATCTGTTTGACAGGATTGTACCCTAACATCCAGTTTATTTTTAAAAATAATCTTAACCCCTTTAGAGATTTTTAACCCATGAGAAAAACTGATTGGTCCCCCCAATTCCTTCCTTCCCAAATAGCTTCATCTGCATGTATTGAATGTGTTTCTTGTAAACAGATAATATGAAATGCCTTATCCTTAAGCCAGATGAAAATTGCTTGTGTTTTTATGGTCTGCTAAACCATTGCAATTGTAACTACCTATACTAATTTCTCCAATTACCATATTTAGGAACTAAGGTTTAAAGTTACAATCTTGAAGATCTCGGTTTCGTTCTCTTTGGCGGTACCAATGGCGAGAAGCGGTAATTGCAGGTGTGTTTTTGGACCTCACTTCCCAGAGATCCAACTGGATCCAACCAGTGTCGCTTGTGTGATGTCAGTCAGTTGGCACCTGGGCCATGCCAACTATTTACTGAATAAAAAATGGTTGTTTTAAAAGTAACGTTATGTACATACTCGTTCATTGTCTAACATTAGGGTAACTTGCTGTCTTTACACTGCCGAGCCAGATTAAAATGCTGTAGCAGACCTGGGGTAGAATTAGTGATGATCAATTTCCACAGACGTTCTTTATCCACCTTTTGCCCAGTATGAACATCTTTACACTGCAGAAAAGAATCCGCGGGATTTGCTGTGGCTCGTGCAATAATGTATCTCGTGCACAGTAAACATTGTCTTTCTCATGAATTATTGTTGTGTGATATTTTTGAAACAACTGCCTTGCAAAATGTTACCCCTGGTGTTTCTGGTTTTGCTAGCAAAACTGTTCGAGAATAAAGCTGAGCTGGGTGTTAAATTAGCAATCAGAACAAGAAGAATAAAACAAAAACAAAGGAGATTTCATCCAAAAAGGGCATCAAAGCTGAAGGAACATATGAGGAAGGGTAATAAAATAATAACAACGTTAATCCATACTGCCATATTTTTTTATTTAGTCTTCTAAATAAGTCTTTAGTCTTGACATCTTTACACAGAAATCAGACCCGGCTCTGCTCCACCTATACCCCGGGGTTAATGCTCTGTGTAAAGACGGCTTTATTCCGATCATTATAATATATTGATGAACTTGATGGCAATGTAAACAACGGTAATGTTTAAGACCAGTTCAGATCAATGATTCGCAATGAGACGAAACGGTTTTAGAATGTTGCAGAGGAAATTGCAGCGGTGTGAACTGGTTAGTTGCAGAGCCTCCGAAGCCGTTGCCTGGGGTCTCAAAAGACCCGCCTTGTCAAATCGCCAAGTGCAGTTTTAAAACGTTTACAATCAGACGTCTTGGAATTTTGCGATCTGAACTGGTCTTTAGTTAGCTACATTGCAACGTTGCAACAAGGTAGCGTTGCATTCGAGAGACGGTTTGCGAGGTCGGTACTGGTCGGTAGCATTAGCTAGCATTTTTTCTAATAGTTATCTGACATTAGATTATGTTAATTAAATTAGCTAACGCAACGTTACCTGATATGAGAGACGGCTACTGTGCGCAACGTTGTCTAAACTAATGTTACCTTTCTTGACATGGTCTGGTAGCTAGCGTTAGCTGTGCAAATGGCTATGTAATTTAGTAATGTTACATTGTTATCAAATGTAATACGAAATCAACATCAAAAAATAATGACCTCTCATGTTACACAAAAACTATTTAGGGTTCCATAACCCCCCTGCCTCTTTCTCTGTTATTGTAACGTTAGCAGACACCGGAAAAAAATAGTACGCCGCTCACACACAAGTGAGTTGAAGAGCGAGCCTGTTGCGTTAGCTCCGCCTACCCTCTCTCTGATTTTTTCCTGGGAATGTCGCCATAGACACCCAGTTCTTTAATCATAAATAATATTAATTAATATAATAATAGGCTCAATCACCATTGTGTTACCTAATTTGGCGACAGACAGTGACTTAACAGACATTTATTTTAATGAAAATCTTTGAGATTATTACTTTAAGATGAAGAGATTCTTTATGCCAGGGGGTAAATTATGGCAATATGAATGTGACATAAAAGAAAGGGGAAAAAAAGACAAAAAGGTCACTGAATTAAGTATCAGTTGTCCCCTCTCCCAATAGCTTCCCCTTCCCACCAAATTGCGCCATCCACCCAACCCCTACCCTCACTCCCCCGCTATCTACACCGCGCCTCATGTACCTCCAATACCACTTCACTACGGTTGTGCAAATCACAAACAAAAAGAAAATGCAAAAACAAACACTTTCGGCCCTGAGGTGCAGATGCAACATACAAAAACAAAAAGGAGTGGACCTGAGGTGCAGATGCAACATACAAAAACAAAAAGGAGTGGTCCTGAGGTGCAGATGCAACATGCAAAAACAAAAACGTGCAGTCATGAAGTGCAGCCCTGGAGTGCAAATACAACATATGAAAACAAAAAGGAGTGGTCCAGAAATGCAAAACATTTGCACCTCAGGGCTGTTCCTTTTTGTTTTTGTATGTTGCATCTGCACCTCAGGACCACTCCTTTTTTTTTTGTATGTTGGATCTGCACCTCAGGGCCGAAAGTTTTTGTTTTTGCATTTTCTTTTTGTTTTTGTGTTTTGCACTTCAGTAGTACTTTGCACTTTGTAGTAACAACACAAATGACAGCTTTACACAGAAGTAGGCCAGATTTATTGGCTTACAACTACAACCAGCATGTACAGGCAAAAAAGTCATTAAGTCATTCCATTGCATTTTAGCCTGTACCATCATCTGTGCATATACCAACCCAAGAACAGCAAGGGATATCTAGACCTATTTTCCATACATTTACCTTCAAATAATAGCAACCACAAAAAATTAAAAGTAAAATAAATAATAAATAAAAATGAAATATAATAAAATTAGGCTATATACATATATATAAAATAAAAAAAAATAATAATAATAAGAAAAAAAATAAATAATAATAAATAATTATAATTATTAATTATAGTCAGTTCATACAACTCAATTTCCCAAGTGTCTATTTCTTGAAATGAAAGGCAAAGGATTTGCCGCATAGGCCCACCCATATTCACCTATATTGAATAGAAATTATAGGCTCGTATTAACATAAAAATACGATCGCCCACAGCTGCGGGAACAAGGTCTTGCCTTATCACTTGCTCCACCACAGACGCGGCCCTATAGACCCACGCATTCTGTCTTAACAGGTGGGGTTCCCTTTAAGCAATAGCGGGAAAATAATATAATATAACATTCATATAGGTTATATCAAAATTATAAAAGGAATATTAGGGTGAATTCGGGTAATTTGGGACATTTTTTGCAATTTTGATTTCTGCGACTTATTCCGATATCTATCTAACACATTAGATCGACACATTAGACCTTTCTGAAATCCCTAATATGTTTTCTAACCACACCAGAAGAAAGAATGTAGATATCATACCCAGAGGAGACATGCCACAACTATTAGTGTTCTTTGTGCCAAAAAAAAAAATCTGCCTGAATTTGATAATCTGGGACAGGTCACTTTGTAATCTGGGACACTTGTATTAGGCTTTAAAAAGCCTAAATCACTTTACTTTATGCATGCCAAGCTCAATATCACCAATTTTTTAAAAAGCATTATGAAAAAATGACAAGGACAGGAAGCTAAATATGAAAATGTATATTATTCATAGAAATTTCATTAATTCATATAAACATATTAAAACGTCATAACATTTTTTCATAAAGAACTAAATAAAGAAAATATCAGGAAAAATACTTTCTATCTCTACACGGGATTAACGGATCTACCGTGTTAATTCATTTAAATTCATTTAAAACATTCTATTAAAATTGTATAACATTTTACAAAATCAACTAAAATTCAAGCAACAGCAAGCAACAATGAGATTAAAGTAATTCATTTGGTTATTCATTTAAATTCTCCATTCTATTAAAATTGAGGCTACTCGGGGAACAAACAGTCCTTGCAGGTGAGAGACCCATCATCATCTATCACGCCATTATCTTCTGCACATGTTTCGTGATACCAATGGCTGCAGACCACACAGGACAGCCACTCTTCTGCGCTTTTGGGATCGTCTCTGTCCCCATATGCATGGTGGCAGATGGTGCATGGCTCCTCCTCCTTCTTCTTGGGATTTGGCTTTGGCTTTGGCCCTTTTACCTTGCCGTTCCCCTGAACGTAGGCAAAATGTTCATCGCTTGTGAAGTTCATGGATGGCGGTTTTGATCTCTTCCGGATGGTGGTTGGCCTTTCTCGGACTGGAATCTGGACCAAGTCCTTAAATGAGACTGCTGCTTCCTGCACGACCTGTACCACTGCCGTCTCCACCTCAACCTCATGTGCCAGAGGTGGTACAGCATCCTGGGGCACTGCCAGTGGGCACTGACAATGATGCTGCTGAAGAGGGGCATGCAAAAGGTGGGGGTGAGGAGGGTGCACGGCTGCCTGCACAGGGTCCTGCAAGGGGTGGGCCTCAGGACGGAGGTGAGCAGGGCACACGGCTGCCTGCACAGGGCCATGCAGGGCGTGGGCCTCAGGATGGAGGGGAGGAGGGCACACGGCTGCCTGCAGAAGACGATGCGGTGGGTGATGGGTTGGTGGGTCACTAGGAGGTCTCTCTTGATGCTCTCTCTCCGTCGTTTCACTTGGCACGAAGAGGGATGCGTCGATGTGGGCTGGGTTCAACGGGTAGATCCCACTGCCCCGAAAGCCAGCTATGGCATTCGAAGGGGTCGCTGCCTTGCTCCAGGCCTTTGAAAAGACAGGCAAAAACAAGGTTCTGTCTAGCCTTTTCCCCCCGCTCTCCCTGGTGATGGCCCTCCCCTCCAGCCTCCAGTAATACTTGAGGCTCTTGAAGAGGGCCCTGTCTGCTGGCTGCAGGTAGTGCGTGGTGTGTGATGGTAGGCCAAGGACATAGACATTGTTGTCCTTCATTAGGTTTAAAAACTCCACGTTAAAAACGTGGGAGCTGTGTCCATCAAGCAGAAGAACGTGTGGACGTGGGTCATCTCTTGACAGGCTTTGCAACACGAATTGCCTCCCCCACTCAAAAAATAACTGACTGTTTATCCACCCGTTGTCAGACATTTTCACCACGGTGTTTGGTGGACACCCCAGGAGCCACTCTGCCTTCAGCCGTTTGCCCTTGAATATAATCATTGTGGTGCCATACCCACCGGCAGCATTCAAACTGGCAAGGCAGGTGGTGGTCTCTCCCTTCTCACCAGCAGTGACTTCGAAACATGGTCCTCCAACCTCGGCAACCACCCTGGAGGAGAGGAAGTGGTCCTGCAAGCCCGTCTCATCACAGTTCCAAATATGGTCCGGCGCATTTTCTAAGCCCATAATCGCTGAACCACTTCATAACTACCGGGCGATTGAAGCCGGATGCTCTGGAAGCGGAAAGACCCTCAGGCTTTCTGATACTCAGGCTAGGGTTCCGCTTCAGGAACCCCTGAAACCAGGCATAGCCAGCTTTTTGCTTGGTTTCGGAGAAGCCCTTTATCCCTTTTTTTTAGCGAATTGGAACACGAGTTTCTGGATATCTTCCATCCTTAGGGGAAACCCCCTTTTCCCAAGTGTCTTCACAAGCTCTGTGAGGGCATTTTCATCTTCTTGGGAGATAAAGGGCTTCCTCCCGATTGTGTGCTTGTGGTCCCCTGTGCCTTTGACTCTTCGCTGAAGGGTTGACTTCGGAACATGCCAGGCCCTGGCCAAAAAACGAAGCTGAGGGACGCTACCTGCCTCCACTAACTCCCTGTACTCAGCTATAGCTCCCTTCATTCTAGTCTCACTCCATTGGTTTAACTTCTTCCTACTTCTCTCATTTCCCTCTCTCTCTCTTCCTCGTTCTTTCTGTTGCCCTCTCTTTTCCTGACGCTGTGGTGCCATTGTATTCTGTAATACATTTCATTGAGTTAATTTTAGGTCATGGATATTTTCATATTTTAGCTGACTAATGACTCTCACATTTGTACATGATGAACAACTACAAAATACTGTGTGTGTGCGTGTGTGTGAGAGAGAGAGAGAAGGATCAGGTATGGCAGTGATGAAGAGAGAGAGAGTGTGTGTGTGTGTGCGTGTGTGTACAGAACATTGTCTACCGGCATTAGACTTATAAACCTTAAATAACTACGTATGCAACTTCAGGAAGTCCATAAATGCATATTTCCCCCATTTGAAGAACTTAAATGACTGTCCCAGATTACCCAAAGCATGCTGTACCACATTCTCAATCATATTTGATAAAGTGGGACAACTAAAAAATGTTTGAAAGAAAAAAAACTAAAACACATTTTCAACACATTAATGCATATTTTGTTGCTTGAATAGATCACAAACATAATTTTATAACAATTAGGAACATTGTCTCATTTATGACAGATTTATATCCTTAACATTAATCTTGTCAGAATCCTATGTCACTGACCTTGTCATGCAATTCCCAGGGTAGCTTCCTGATTGATAAGTGCCCTGCCCCTTTCTGTGACATCACCCCCATAAAGTCGTGTGATTTCAGTCACATGACATCCATGCTAAACCTATAGTAAAAGTCCTGTTGACTAGATTTTGTTAGAACAGGAAATAAACACACTGGAGCTTAGGTGTACCACATTACCCAATGTCCCAGATTACCCGAATTCACCCTATATTATATTATTTTCCCGCTATTGCTTAAAGGGAACCCCACCTGTTAAGACACTTAGGGCTTAAAATGGTCTAAATGCCTTCAATTATATAAACATGTCATAAAAACTGTATTTTAGTTATTTAAAATAAAATCAAATAAAATCAAATAAAAATCGACTCGTAGGTCGCCATTGTTATTACCGTCACAATGCACTCTGGGTAGTAACGTCAAATGGTTGCACGGGTCTCCTGTCCATGGCTCTTGTCCATTGAGCGGCACTGAAAATGTCTTCTGTTCAGCCTTTTCGATTTCTAGCCAGAGCGGGACACTACACAGCAGGAAAGCACCGAGGACAGCTTCATCAAATAAATAAAAACGATGAAAATCGGGGGCCAGAGGAGACAAGAGGAGTGTATAAGACATGGTGCCTGTAGAGCAACTGCTCGCCTACGCTAACTAAGATGGAAAAGCTTCAGAGCTAGAGCTCCGCTTTCTAGCAGCAGCTGTTCAAAGTCACTTGACCATACGGATCAAACTATCGCTTTTGGTGAAACTGAAACGTATACATGACCGTCATTAATTTAAACGGCGTAACGTAATTATTGATCCGCATCCTTAAATCTTAAATCTGTGATAACACCTCCTTTAAATGTATCGTATCCGTATGTATTATCATTAGGGAATACGCATTTAAAGGAGGTTTTATCACCAATTTAAGATTTAAGAATGCGGATCAAAACCATGCCATATTCAATTTATTTTATGTTGGCTCAGTTTATTTCGTTTCAGAAATAAGTGTGTAGGCTAACATTGCATGATGAAAAAAAAAAACTTATACTTACAGCCAGAAAAATACTTTAAAAATACATTTTAAAATTACAGAAAATAGACAGCTGAAGTCAGCATTCCCTCCCAGTAGGCTAGTACAATGAACTTGGGCAAACTCAAATAACGATGGCGGGAAAAAAAATAAAAGTGCGGATGGTGGGAAAATGTTGACTGTGACAGCCATCAAGATAAAATAATAGGGTGACAGGCTACATTTCAGTAGATAGGTAAAGCTAAATGAGTTGTCATATTGCACATAGTCAACAAATCTCCGTAGCTAGCTAGATAAATAATATTCGGCTTTCCTGAATTGTTGCTTTATTTTGTGTGATAATTATGTTGATGCTAAGATTGCTTTTCAGCTATGCCAGCTAATGTTAGCGAATGTAGCTGTTAGCTATCCTCCTTGTAAGCCAGGCGAAGGTAATTCATACACTCAGTAATTATACATCCAAAATATAATAATATAAGAAACTTACTTTGTGATTATCCTCTGTACTGCTCCGTTCTGTGCTTGATAGAATTGTGGGGACTGCTCCAGGGTTCAGTCGCAGTTCTTTGCAAAATCCACTCTGTTTTTGTGCCCAATTCAAAAAGTCATCTGGTTTAAAATGCAGACTGCAGACTCTTGTGTTGTTTGACACTAATGAACCTGATAAAAATTCTACCCACTTGTTTTTTTCATTTGTGTCCTTCGGGATTGCGTGTAGTGAGTCACTATTTGTGCATCCTTCAACACAACAATGCCGCCTGCAAGGTGCCATGTTTGCCAGACTTGACAGTGGCAAATGCAGCCTAGCCCTCAATGTCAATTATAAGCAAATACACGCTGTGATAGGCTGCATGCAAATGAGACCGCTTCCTGGCGTCAGGAAGCGGCAATTTTAAAAATGTGGAAAAAAAGCACAGTAGGTGGCGCAGTGATTTTTAAAACACCAATTTTTTATAATACAGCTGTCATTGCCTATTTTACCACCAAGGGTAGTACAAAATAAGTGAAGCAATTTCAGTTCGACTTTAAGTGAACTGCAAAACCTGTTTGTAGCTAGCTGCTCTCAGCAATCCAATTAAAACTGGTAATACCTTTGATTCTTGTTCATTCTTTTCTCTGGTTCTTATAAGTTCTATTAGTAGTCTTGTATAGTTTCACTGTTGAGTTTGCATGTTTTGCAAGCTGCGAGTTACCAGCTCACTTGGTGGCCATTGGTTTAGTGATTAGCCAGCTAACTAGCCAGTTCCAGGCTAGCTATAGCTGATTTGTTGCTAGTCACTGGAGTTGGCTTGTTGGGTATAAAATAATTTTACAGAAGGCTAACACAATTCGTTTTATTTAGCTAACTAGGTAAATCTTTCAGCATGGATAGGTGGCTCATTAAAAAACAGGCACCCTCAACCCCAGTGCATGCTGCCTCCACTGTCGAGCCTAGCGCATCTACCAACACCGAGCAAAGCGTTACTGCCTCGGTATCGGGGGCAGCAAACTTCCGTCCTCCACAAAATCCAGACACACCATCCTCCAGCTCTGCCGTGTCTGCTCCTGACTTAAATATGGATAGCCCATCCCAGCCAATTTTAAGTAGTTATCCCAAGCGCCCATTTGAACAAACTGTGAGAAGCTTTAGTGCAGGCTGATCTCGACCATGGCTAGAATATTCTCTCGCGTGATGCCTCCTTTTGCTTTGCCCCTCACAAATTTGGTGTTTCCAGTTCCGAACGAGAGGACATGTGGATGCTAAAATGCTAAATACACATCAAATGTCATTCAAAATGAAATAATTGAAACCCCTTGCTAAAATGGTTTTAAAAGATATCAGGGCCAAATATGAGCTGACTCTCCTGGACTTTGCATTAAAAGTGATGGCATCAGGGATCGCTGTAACATTCAGAACTTATCAATAATAATAAGATTTGTCCGCAACTCCATCCCAGAAGAACATTTCATTGGCTTGATTGACTTGAGTCAGCTTGATGCTGAATATGTGTGCAACCAAATTCTCTCTTATCTCTCTGACCTGAGATACAATGCTGACAATTTAGTGTCTCAGTGTTATGATGACGCTTCAGTGATGTCTGGGGTGAGGGGCGGTGTGCAGACTTTGCTGCAACAAAAAGTAGGCAAGGACATTCCGTATGTGCACTGTTACAACCACCAACTCCACTTGGCAGTGGTACATGCGATGCAATCATAACCTCTTGCAAAGATGTTTTTTGAAGGGTCCAATTCATTGAATACATTCTGTCACAGACATCATGTTGCACACAGTTACAATACTCCCATACTCAAAAGGCTACTAGAGATTCGCTGGACCAGCCATCATGATGTCACCAAGTTCATTGTTGATAATGAGGAAAGTATCATGAGTCTTTTGTGGGAGGTAGCAGAGGATGACAGTGCTCCTTTTGATGTCAGTACAGAGGCATGTGTTCTATTGACACAGCTAAACAGACAGAACTTCTTTGACATTGGCAAATTTCTCCTCCATGTGCTTGGTGCGCTGAAGCCAGCCAATTCAATTCTGCAGTCACAAACAGTGGATTTGTGCACTGCGGGGAGGTGGTGACCGCTTCACTGGGGACATTGAAGGAGATGAGATGTGACTCATTCTGGGAGGAGCATTTCTCTCAATGTGAAAATACCAATCCTCCTAAGAGTAGAAGGACAGTGTACTCACAGCTTGACAATAGTGTTGTCATGTCAACTATTGGGCATGGTGACTCTGATGGCCAAACTAGCACTCCAAGTCAGTCTTTTAAAACAGCTATGTCTAGCATTCTTGATAGAGCTATTGTGGAGATGGAGACAAGATTCTCTCAAAGAAATGTTGATTTAATGAGGGCCACATCATTTCTCCTGCCAAAATCAGCATCTTTTCTTGACCACTCTCTCCTGAAGCCACTTCAGGTGCTTGCAGGCACAGAGCAAAATAGTATGAGCTTGCACAATGAAATCGCTGTGGCGAAAGTAATGTTACTTAGTAAACTGCCCACTGATGCAGACCGTTCTGTAGTATGCAAATGTATTCAGGAGTACAAAGAGGCCTTCCCCATGTTGCATAGGCTGTATGTCACAGCACTCATCATTGGTGTGTCATCAGCTGCATGTGAAAGCTCTTCTTCTACCTTGTCCCGCATTCTCACCCCTCTCCGCAGATCAATGCTACATTCAAGGAAAAGAGATTTAGTCATTTTGGCACACGAGAAAACCATCACAAAAATGACATGAATCAATTTGTTTCAGAATTTGCCATGGCTAACCACAGACTGGTCCTGTAATTAATTTCTATACGCTGGAAACTGGCATCCTAGTTTCCCATAGAAATTACTGCATTGAGTTATATTTTTACTGTTCTAGCTCCCCCATTGTCATCATATGTTATATGTGGTGATCCGATCATTTACTTAACATCATCTTAGAGCTAAACGCAGCATTCAGCAAGTAGCCTGTGTGAATTAATTGCACTCAGTAGGCAAACAGAACATTTCTTTATACTGTCTCCATTCTAGCTTACTCACCTTTGTCTTCTTTTACCTTTATTGGTGTTTACCCTAGCTAGCTATCAATTGCATTCTAGGAGTTCTACATTCCTTTACACACACAAACAAACAAACAAAAAAAAATACAAAATGGTAAAAAAATATATATATAAAAATGAAAAATAATTTTCAAAAATGTTTAATTGCATCTGCTAATCATATTGGGCCTAGACATCATTCTATCCTAGACAGAACTATCCTAGTTCATCATAAAAATGTTCATCATACAGGCACTGCTGCCTGACCCTGTGCATTCTATTCTATTGTAGCCTACTGAAGATCCAAACCAAAATTTGCTCACAAGTTTTCCTCTCTAGTTCATCATACAAATTGTCATCATAAAATCTAAACCTAAATTTTACAGTTTAATTATTTTTTTCTTTTTCACGGGGTAATGGCGCCGGACTCCCCTACAAAAATTGGATGCTGTAATTGTGTTCCTTCCCCTCCTTCTCAAAATTAAACTACGCCCTTGTTTACATATCCTATTTAGGAAAAGCAACATTTTTGTTGTTGCCCACCCAAATAATGCAAATGCCCACCCAAAGATGACATCCTAGTAACACCTCTGGTCTGTTGGCATCCTGGTTTTTGCATCCCATCCGATGCACTCTTTTGAATGCCATTTCTTCGGCAGCGTTATCTGCTACTTTAAGCTCTTTCTTCAAAAATTCCTTTAAAGTCCCTGTGCAGCCTCCCTTTTCTTACATTTAAATTGTTCCTTTAGTTACTAAATTACAATATATATGTATTTTTTCTACTTATTAGACTTTGAAAAGATAAAAACCTGCTTTGATGTAATCCACGTAAAGTCAGTTGTTAGCTAACTTTAGTTAGTTATCATACGACCTTAATAATTGATAATGACTACAGCAATAACAGCATTAGAAATATTGAGCCATATATGTATGAGCCCTTCACTTACAGCCTACAATATAGGACCCTAACTTTGTAGGATAACCTACATTAGTGTGGGTTGCAAGAGTACAGTAAGAGTACTGCAAGAGTACAGTAGTATCCGAGCATCACACACGACACCTTACCACCCGTCTGGAAATGGTCAGGTCGAACGATTTAATCGAACACTGATTTCCATGCTAAGGAACCTGACCGAGGAAGCCAAGTCGGATTGGAAAAGCTCCCTCAACAAGGTGGTGCATGCGTACAACTGTACGCGCAGTGAAGCAACTGGTTACGCCCCGTACTACCTTATCTATGGTAGAACCCCCCAGCTACCGGTGGACATAATGTTTGGTCTGACACCGAGCGACCAGAGCTCCTCTCACAGTGAGTACGCCGCCAAGTGGAGGAAGAGGATGGCAGAGGCATACAAGTTAGCCTCTCAGACAGCCCTGCGGGAGCAGAAAAGAGGAAAAGAGCAGTATGACCGGAAGACCTATGGAGCAGAGCTACAGCCAGGAAGTAGAGTGCTGGTGAGGAATCTCCGAGACAGAGGAGGGCCTGGAAAGCTCAGGTCGTACTGGGAAGATCAAGTCCATGTCGTCACCGAGAGGAAACACGAGGACAGCCCTGTCTACGCGGTCAAGCCCGAGAGAGGTCCAGGAAAGATAAGAGTCCTGCAACGGAACCTGTTACTCCCGTGCGACTTCCTGCCCCTGGAAGAGAATAAGACAGCGAAGACAGGAAAGAGGAAGCCAAATAAAGGAAAGACAAACAAGCAATCTGTACGGAACGAGAACGAGAATGACAGTAGCTCAGAAGACGAACGTGAGTGGAGAGCCATCATCACATCGCCACCGACACAGCATCTCAATCGACGTGGAAGCCAGCTGAGAGTGGAAGAGGAAGAGTTCCAACCACAGGAAGGCAACAGGAGAGATGGAACACGACGGTGAGGAAGAGGAACATCAGGAGGAAGCCGGAAATGGAACGGATCCCGGAGGGGAAGATGAAGCGGACGAGCGAACGCTGATGGAGGGTCGTCATCTGATGAAGTAGACGAAAGGGACGCTGAGCCACAGCCACCTCTTCCGAGAACATGTCCTTTCCGTCAGAGATACCCACCCAAAATACTCACATACAATTCATTAGGCCAACCAACAGTCACACGCACCCATCCAAACATAACACGTTAACTTACACCACACCCACACACATACACTTAATGTTTATGTTAACAATTTAGTAATAAGTTCATAGTCACCGAGTTCATGTAGTGACAGTTAAATAAGTAAAGATGATACAGCCATTTTTATAGGATGCCATTTTAGTTTACTGGGACATAGGATATGGGGTCTAAAAAAGAGTTATGGGGTAGGGATAGGTTCAAACCTTTCAGTCTGAGACATATGACCGCCTAAGAGCGAGTTGCACTTTAGATATCACTTGGCCAGTGGTGTCTGCTGCGGACACTTGACATGAAAAGGGAGACACATGTCAAAGACTGTTATTGGACAGAGTATTCTCAAGAGACTGACTCCCGGTAAACCTGCGGCCATAATTCTACAGTTGAAGAAGACTGTTCATCGCTCTATAGGGAATGTCTGAGAGACATTTATTTTGGAGGGGAGAGTGTGGCAATATAGAGCCAATGACGGGTGACCCCCCTATTCCCTATTTTCTTGTTTTAGTTTACATTCTTTAGATTTAAGTATAGCGGCTGTGAGATGTATTCTTTTATTATACTGTTAGTATTCATGTATATTTGTCATCTGGGTCAGGTATCTATGGCTATCTGAGTATGCAGTACTCGCAATGCACAGCAGAGGGCAGTAGCGGAGCTGCTTGGGAAGGAAATGGGATGTCTCGGTGCGCAGAGCTCTATGTTCGCCAAAGCAGTGAAAATGAAACGTGCTACTACGAAGTGATCATTCTTTTGTGCATTGTATTGTATATTGCAGGTGAGATAATAGTTTATAAGTGATGCAGCGCTACTGTATTAGGAGGGAAATGTGTATACTGTGTTTTGAGGAACTAGAGTGTATATTTGGAGTGTTATACTGTAGTTCGCGGTACTTTTTGACTAAGTTAGCTAACGTGGCGCATGTGAAGTGGAGCCTAGCAATATGATTAGCCATAGCAGGGATGTAGCTAGCTACTTCGCGGGAATATCGTTCGCCTACCTGATGTCAGTGATGAATGTATGGAATAATATCAGTGTATCAGTGTAAAAAATATCAGGGTTATTGAGATAATTATTTTAGTAAACAGGAAGCGTCAAAACGCAACGTTAGCGTGTCCGACCACGAAAGTTAACCTGAATCGCATACAATCCGTGGCGTTAGCTCCCGACCGAGTACTAGCCCTTATAACGTATACAGTAAATGGTACTAACGTTAGCTAGTAGGTTATGTGTTGCAGGGCTATGGTAATAGCAGCTGCCAAAGTTTTAATTGTTTGTTTTGTTTGCGATGAAGGGGGCAAATTATCAAGCGAAGTTAGTAATGTTAATGTGATGATAATATAATAACTGCATTATTATTTTGGTGCGCCGAGTTCTATGTTCGCCAAAGCAGTGAAAATGAAACGTGCTACTACGAAGTGATCATTCTTTTGTGCATTGTATTGTATATTGCAGAGTTTTGATAAAGAACCCTCAACAACATGCGCGCTTGAAGAGTCATCTTTATGAGTGTGCAACATTAGCACATAACATTATCGATTGTTTTTTTTCGGCAGTAATGTTATAACAGTCTGGAGAATAAAGAAACGGTACACTCGCCAGCTAACGTTAGCTATATTTACACAAGATAAGTACAGCTCATTGCTACATTAGCAAAAATATCGATAGCCAGACAACAAGCAAATTGGGGAGATAAGATTAATGGTAACATTATAGTTTGTAGGCTTGATTCGATTAATAGCAGAACGTCATCTAGCCCGAACAGATGCTTACCGGAACCAGTCCCTTCAACCGGCTTTGAACTTGGCAGCGCACACTACATAAATATTCATACTGGGTGAGTGTTTTGGCCACCACACATTAGGGCTGTCAAAAAATATTCGAAGTTTGAAAACTATTCGAAAATCTTTCTTTTTTTAAAGTTAGAACCTAAATTTGAGCATTCGAATATTAGTTTTGGGTCCCGTGTATTGTAATTTCATGCGGCGAATCATGTTCATGCACGCAAAGTTAACATTCAGGCTTTAATTTCATGCGGCGAATCACGTTCATGCATGCAAAGTTCATTTCCTGTGCTAACGTTACTTCCTCTGTCAACAAAAAACGTTCTGCCCTAGACCCAGGGCAAGAGGATCGTCTGGTTTTCCTTGCCAATAACCTCCGGTGATACTTTCAGCTCTATTGACACCTAACGTTACTGGTCAGCTAGCCTCGCGAGCCAGTCTCTTTTTACACTTCGTTCAACAGATCTGGTCAGCTAACAATTGTTCTAAATAATGTTCCCATGGCAGGCTATGTTTCCTTCCTTATCTGAAGATTTTGATAAAATTGGATGATGAAAGAAGTTAAATTACTCACTCTGTTTAGTTTGTTTATGTTGTTTTAGGCTACAGGTATTAGCCGTTTGAATAGTTTTTGTGTTAAGAAATAAACAGGGATTTCCTATAAACAATAATTTCCCGATGATAAATAAATGCCGATGCATGGCAAATTACATCCACATGAAAGTGCTTTATTAATTTGTGCATTAGGCTATAGAAACTGCAGGGGGCTCATTTATAAAATGAACTTGCGTGCATACGTCAAGTGAAGACCTGACGTAGAGCGACGACCGTTTCCACGGTAAAATCGAGTCATGTTTAAATTTTTTAAATCACTACTTTGACGTGATTTTCTACGCACGCGCCACACAGTTGATCTAAAATACGTTTTGTAAATGAGGCCCCAGATGTAGTAACCTAGTATTAAAGCTCACCGATGTCCTCTATTCTACTGCCCACCTGTGGAAAATAACGCATGAGCCAGTTTAGAGGGAGCGTCACGTGCATATTGCGCCCGACAATAAGCAGCTTATTTTTTTGAATTATAGGCAAATGATATTTGAATATATTCGAACTCTAACTAATTAAAAAAGCTAATATTCAAACTCAATTTCATGGCACTTTTGACAGCCTTACCGCACATTGGTCAATGCAAATTAGAAACATTCACAACGGCACGAATTTGGTCTCAAAACCACCAATACCAAATACTCAGGCAGCAATGTTGAGCATTGTATAGTTTTTTAGGGAAACAAAATCTAATTCATTACATACATGTATGAAATACTTTTAAAATCAATGTGTAAGTAACCTTATAGTCTTTGGTCATAATATAAGCATTTTAAAATCATGATTTTGACTGCACAGGGTCTTTAACCTCTTAAGGCACAAGCCAAATTTTTCCAATCCTTGCCCATTTAGGGGGTACCCTATTTAAAGCTTTATAACTCCAGACGTGAACACCACAGAGACTTGAAAAATGGCTTAAATGAAGCAAGACATTTGTACAATTTACAATACTAACACAGATTAGTTTATATTCATAATTTTGGAAGAAATAAAGTGCCACAAATGCAATTGTTTTGACAAAAAATCCAAAATAAATTTGCACTTTTTAAGTTCGCAATGAAATACTGCGAGATTGAATATATGCAGGAGGTTAAACTATACATGTGCTAGGTCAAAATCTTCTTGACCACAAGTTCATAAAATCTAAGGGTGGATATGTAGAACTACTATAGATGTATGAAGCAAAAACTAAGCAGTGTACCCAGCATCTCCAAATCTATCCAAAATGTCTAAATTATGCATTGCTGTAAATCATAACATATCCATGTATTTCACTACAAATCAACTGTTTTGACTCAAGAAAATCACTGTTGCATAATTTTCAAATGGGAATTACAAGCTTTCAGTCAGTACAGTGGTCTAAAATAGCTAGGTGTCCAGAAACATATCCAAAATCTCTCCAAAATTGAATAAATGTTTTTTGTCCATTATAAAGCATATAAATGAGCCCCTTATGAGGGTTTAAGATGAAACATTGCTATCAGATTAAAAAAATAATGCAAAAACATTGTCACACAATGCGGTACAGTACCTAAATGTGTAATAATTAACTTGTGTGTATTTCTATACTCTGTACTCTCGTATGTTTTATTGTATGGGGATGAGACAACATGAAAACAATTTTCACCCGTCCACCACGTTTTGGCAATGTTCCAGCTGTGACGTCATCACTGTTGCATGCTTCACAAAAACTATTACACTTCCGTCTAACGCTTACATTACAGTGTGAAATATTTACATTATATAACACCACTAACCTATTTAAAAATACTCAATTTCAAAAAGAACGTATATAACCAGAATATTTTGAACGATAATACTTACATAGCAATGGTGAAATCTCCTCTATGTTCAGTAGATAGAGACAGAGAGACAGTATCAATTATATTGTTCTATTCGCTTCTGTTTTGCTCCAGAAAACGATGTCAGCTAGGTCTATCAGCAAACATATGGCTTAGCTATGTTCAGAAGTCCTCAATAATAATAGTATTTTCCAAGAAATTACGAAATATCCTTGAACATGTTTCGTTTGGTGCATCGTATTTGTCTGCTAACAGAGTGTGATTGCGTAAGTGAATGCTATGCTAAGAATATTTTCTGTTACGCTGACCTATAAAACGCTATTCCGAAAGCAGAATTAGACATGTTATACATCGTTAGAAAGCTTATACTCTCGCCTACCGAATAAATGAATTGTAAATCTAGTCAGACTGTACTAAAAAGGGCGACGACGCCGTAAACAACAGGTGTGGTGTTACGCACAGCTATTTTGGAAGATACCCAAGCGTCACAGATGCGCCTATATTTCCCAAACGGATTGTCCAAGACAATATATGACCACGCAGTCTCAACAGGGACATCTCTACACGTAAAACCAACAGTAAGGTTTTATATTTATTCAATATTTAGTCCCAGATATTGACTGTAGAATGACATGGTATCATTTTTAAAAACTTTTTCTCGTTTATTTCGTTATTCAGTGAGCAGCGTTTTCACTGCTGTATAGGCATATCTTAGGGCTATTGTCGGGTTTATCTTGTTGCTATGACGGAATACGATTTTTTAGTGGTGAAAGAATATTTTTATGAATGCCAAGATAGACAATATTGTCCATTATGTCAAGGGTGGGGGGTGTTTTTAGATGAGACTGCAGGGAGGGTGTGTGTTAAATGAACGACGGGAGCGACAATGGTGGGGCTGCGAAACTCCGTTTTCGGCATAGTTGTCATGTATCGTCTACTAATGAAACTGAAACAACGCGTTTCTGTTTTCATCTCACACTTTGGTTGCAGTAGCACCGAATGTTTGAGTTTAGTAATTTAGGCACGCGGGCGTGCCCACCACTAGGGGCTGTGCGCTAAGAGGTTAATATGCGCTCCGATGATTCAAATGTTTCCCTTTCCTCCTCCTTTATGCCCATGAAGACCAGATTGTCCTGCATGCTCCTACATCGGAGGTCCAGGAGAATCGCCTTCAGCTGAGTGTTCTCTTTGTCCAGCCTCTCAGTGGTAGATTGCAGGTTTTCCACGCTCGCCTAAAGTGTGACCTTTTCTTTCTTTAAATCTTCTATCAGGGCGTTGTTAAATTCCACTGCAATTTTCACCTCTGCAAGATCCTGCATCACGTCATGCAACAAGTCTAGCTTCTTTAGTTGTTCACTGATGGATTTTAACATGATGCAGTCTGCTTCAGTAAATACCTCAGTATTTGATCAGCCATACCACCACACACTCTGCTCCTGCCGACTGGCTGAAGCTAAGCAGGTGTGGGCTTGGTTAGTACTTGGATGGGAGACCACCAGGGAATACTGAGTTGCTGCTGGAAGTGGTGTTGGTGGGCCAGCAGGGGGCAGTCTTCCCTCTGGTAAAATAAACCCCAATGCCCCAGTCCAGTGACGGGGACACTGTGCTGCAGAAGATGCCGTCTTTCGGATGAGACGTTAAACCGAGGTCCTGACTCACTGTGGTTATTAAAGATCCCATGACACTATTCGCAAAGAGTAGGGGGTTCCCCGGTGTCCTGGCTAAAATCCCAGATCTGGTTCTCACAAAAACTTGCCATCCCCTGATTTAATTGGCTAAAAAAAATGTTCTCTCCCTCCAGTGGAGCTGCTCAGTGGCCAACAATAGAAGATTGTGGCTGTACTGGGCAGCTCCCTGGTGTGAATGTGTATGAGTGTGAAGCAGGGCGTTCCTGCAAAAGAGCATCCATGCTCAGTGAACCTAGCCTGGGTAAATAAAGGTTAAATAAAAAGATTGGAACATTTGCCCATTCTTAAATGCAAAGTTCTCATCTCTGACACCTTTTCCTCATTCATCTGTACTTACCTGCCCACCTGTCACCAACCAGACTGTCTCTCATTTCTCTGTAATCACTGCCACCAACCTCATCAAGGTATTGATGGGAATAAAGACTCCCACCTGTGCTCTGGACCCTATCCATTCCCCCTTTGTCAAGACCCGTCTCCCCACATTTAGCCCACTCATCATACTATAGCTGTAATTAACTGTCCTCTGTTCCCATCCTTCTTAAACTTGCTGCTTTCACTCTGTCCTCAAAATACCTGGCATTGATACTGAAACCCTACAGACTCATCTCCAACCTCCCATTTCTTTCTGATAGCTAATGTTACCGATATGATAGCTAGCTAGCGAGCAAGCTGACAATCAAAGTGCTGCTGTCTGGTGTTTTGCTTTGCAAACAGACTGGTTACCATAGCTAACTGAGTGCAAGAGACAGGAAAAATAAAAAGTTAAATTAATATAATTTCATTTTTCATTTTTTTTTTTGTGGAATATATGAATATAATTTCATAGAAATTTCTAATTGGCCATTCGCTAAGTCCCGCATCCCTTGGTTACTGTTGCTACGCCTGGCAAGCTTTCGGATTTGCATATCAAAATATGGAGTTCTCAATTATACCAGCAAAAAATATTCTAAATGAAATTATTACAGATTTCTAACCTTGGAATCCGGAGAGAGCAGACGTGTCTCTGTGAGCTCCCGCAGCTTTCTCTATTTTCTACTTTCTTTCGCTGCTTCTGTCTCAGTTTTATTTATCATTATATTCCATTTTATTTTATCAGCCTTTTTAGTATTTTTCTTGTACATTTTATGGATTGCCAAATTTGCGGATTGCCATATACCCTTGGAATTGCGGAACATTTCAGTGGATTTTTTATCACTACAAGCTGAAATATGCCCCCCCACACACAAAATCTTCCATGGGCTGCATTGACTGCCTCTGGATGGCTCAGAAAATTAAAGAACTGGAATGCAGGATCTCCATACTATACGAAATGAAGGAAGGTGAACAGCTTATTGACTCATTGCTGCTAACAACACACGTTGAGGCTGCCTCCTCCACGCAGGTGGCCGATGCCACTGTTCCCTGGAACGGTGGGACAGCAGTGTCCCACATCCCACCAGCTACAGCAGACCCATGGTTCAAACTTGGTGCTAAACCCAAGACAATTGTCTGCTCCACTCCCGGGACATCTAACACAGAACCATGGACCGCTGCCCAGGGGAAAAAGCAGAAGAATCAGCATAAGCCTCCCCTCAGTACCATCCTGTCACAGCCTCTCCAGCTGAAAATAAATTTAAGGCGCTAGCTTGAGTCGAATAACACTGCTGTGCTGCAGCCCCCTCAACACTCAACAACACCTCGCCGTCTACGCACAGACAGGCGGGTTAGTCATGGAGCTGGCCCCCCAGTGCAACAGTCGCCCCAGCCAAAAACACTACTTTTGGGCGACTCCATAATCAGGGATGTAAGAGGTAAGAGGACAATTACACACTGTTTGCCCGACGCCACAGTTAATGACATAACTGAAAAAATTCCAGGAATTTTATCAAAACACTCAACCATCTACAAAGTCATTGTACATGTAGGGGAAAAGGATATTCCTAAAGAACATTCTGAACTGTTAAAACGAGACTTTAACCACCTATTGAGCTCTCTCAGCAAAGCACCTACACAGGTGCACATATCGGGTCCAATCCCCACATTAGACTGGGGGATAGGCCGTTTCAGCAGACTGTTGGCTCTGAACACCTGGCTCTCCTCTACATGTGCTGGTCACAAGCTAAACTTTTTTGACAATTTTAATCTGTTCTGGGAGCGCAGAGACCTTTTCAGAGTAGATGCCTTCACCCAAATAGAGCTGGGCATGACTGCTTGGTGCCAACATATTCTACAGCATCCACCACCCGTCTTTTCCCCTCTCCTGCAACCACGCCCAGGGTGGGAGCAACGAAAACCGGCAGATTCCCCGGACACCCAAGTTTTCCCCTGCTCTCCCGAATCTTCCCTCTTCCCTCCCCCCTCATGAACATCTCTGGGCAGCTGAGAAAGACCCTGTGTGAGCTGAGTGACGTAATTTCTGATACCATCACTGCCTCGCAGCCATGCCAACGTCACTCCCCGGAATCCAAGAAAGACCTTGGGTAAACTGAATGATACCATCCACAATAAAACTGCTCCGCTGCCCAGCAGCCATGCCCCCTCCTCTCCCCAACCGTCCCTCCCCTCTCTCCCCCCTCCTCCTCCCTCAGCTTTATCTCTGGTAGGCTGAGAAAGACCTTGGCTGAGCTAAGTGCTGATACCGCCGTCACCGACAAGAACAGCAACCACCGGCACAACAACCGTATCAACTGATACCCCCAGGGTCCCTGCCAATGTCATACCGGTTCCTCAAATTCTACCAAGGTGGGACCCATTGAGAATCTCACTGGCCCCTCCTATAGGCCGGGAGGTCCTACTTTGAATCCTGGGTTTCATGCCAACCCACTCCCCATTCCTGTCATATTAGGCTACCGTAGTGGGCTAACAGGCGGCATTACTAGACCATCTCATTATGTAAATGTCTGCAATCACATTATTGTCCCTATCACTACTGCAACACATCCGCCAGATCAGATTTCAAATAAGGTTAACTTAAAGTAATAATCTCAAAGATTTTCATTTAAACAAATGTCTGTTAAGTCACTGTCTATCGCCGAATTAGGTAACACAATGGTTATTGAGCCTATTATTATATTAATTTATGTTATTATTATTATATTAATGTATGATTATGAACTGGGTGTCTGTGACGACATTCCCAGGAAAAATCAGAAGCAGCGCACAATTAGTGACTTGTTTCCATCACCCAGCAGTGGTTGGTCCGCCAGAGAGGGTAGGCGAAGCTAACGCAACAGGCTCGCTCTTCAACTCGCTTGTGTGTGAGTGGCATACTTTCTTTTCCTGGTCTCTGCTGGCATTGCAACTGCGAGTAAACAGTTACTATGGCCGAACAAACAAAGAAAAGATCGATAACTACAGAAGATGAAAGTGCAAACCCAAAGAAAAAGAAACAAATTCGACGTTCAGATGAAGGCAAACAGTCAAAAAAGCAAAGCGACCGTGAGCGAGTAGAAACCAGAGCTACCATCGGTGTTGCCTTGCCAAGGTGGAGAGCATTGAAAGAAGAAATGGGATATGAAATCTACTCTACTTTTGGGGTAGTCCCCAGGTGGAATTGCAGATTGCCTGTTTGTTCGTCATTACTTTTGAAAACAACGAACGGGACCGTTTCAGGGCTAATTCATTTTCTCTGTTAGCAACCTAGCTACGATCAAATTACCTCAGAAAATATAGGCCTAGAAGCTATAGAACCTTGTAACGTTGCAATGTAGCTAACTAACGTTACCATTATTTACATTGCCATCAAGTTCATCAATATATGTGACAGGTGCTGGTGTTTTGGTCCGCAAGTAGGGCAAGGTCATTTTTCAGTTTTTTACAGATTACGAAAGTGCAGATTATAAGCTTTCAAATGATGTGTCATACATTGAAATCAGTTGAAGTTAGTTGAAAATAGTTGAAGAAGATATGCTTATTTGAATGTTGGTACTCCTAAAATCAAGTAGCAGAGAAAATCCCCTTGAAAGATCTTGAACTTTTCACACTTCTCACAGGGAGATAATGGGTGGGAACAATAGCTAGTTAACTCCACCCCAACCACTCCCCCACTAGAGTACCTGTAAATCCTTGCCCATTTAGGGGTTACCCTATTTAAAGCTTTATAACTCCAGATGTGAACACCACAGAGACTAGAAAAATGTCTTAAATGAAGCAATACATTTGTACTATTTATAATACTAGCTTAGATTACTTTAAATGCATAATTTTGTAAGAAATAAAGTGCCACAAATGCAATGGTCAAGGCAAAAAATCTAAAATGAATTTGCTCCTTTTTTAGTTCGCAATGAAATACTGGGAGATTGTGGGTTGAAGTATACATGTCCTGGATCAAAAACTTCTTGACCACAAGTTCATAAAATCTAAGGGTGGATATGTAGAACTACTAAAGGTCTATGAAGCAAAAACTAAGCAGTGTACCCAGCATCTCCAAATCTACTCAGAATGTCTAAATTATTAACACTGGTCTAAAATAGCTAACGGTCCAGAAACAAATCCAAAATCTCTCCAAAAAGGAATATAATGCTTTTTGTCCATTGTAAAACATATGAGCCCCTTATGAAGGTTTAAGATGAAACTTAGATATAATTTAAACATAATGCAAACATATAGTCACACAATGCTGCACAGTACCTAAATGTGTAATAATTAACTCTTGTATGTAGCCTATTTCTATATCTATGTCCAGTAGATGGAGACAGAGACAGTAAATCAACGAGTTCTATCCGCTACTGTTTTGCTCCAGAAAACGATGTCAGATAGGTCTATCAGCAAACATATAGCTTAGCTATGCCCAGAAGTCCTCAATAATAATGGTATTTTCCAAGAAATTACGAAAAATCATTGACAACATTTTGTTAGGTGCAACGTCTTTTAATGCTACCGTATATAGAGCGAATGCCATGGTAAGAAAATGTTCGGTTACGCTAACCTATAAAACGCTATTCCAAAAGCAAAATTATATACATCGTTAGAAAGCTTATACTCTCACCTACTGATTGAGCATCCGCCATTTTAGCAACCTCACACAGTAAACAAACATAGGCTACTACCACACGGCTTTATTTATGGGCGGTGGCTTGACCGAAACAAAATGACAATAGCCAACAAAATCAAACATGCTAATTAAACTGCACCGCCATCACGCCTCCAAAACCCGGCTGTAAGAATCACTAAAACAAGCCTACTTTGCTGACAAATTATAAGTATTTAGTGACCCTAAAAATGTTGTTTATTCTATTGAGTGACTTCTTCAACACTTTAACTTTCGTAATATGAAAAAAAGGAAAACAGTAAAAAAAAAATTTAAAAACCTTTTTTGCCTCCTAGCACGATTTCAAGATTTGCGACTTGCAGACCTTTTCTCCAGCACCCGTCACATATTATAATGATCGGAATAAGTTAGCTAATGTTAGACAATGAATGAGTATGTACATATCGTTACTTTAACAACCATTTTTTATTCAGTAAATAGTAAGTGTTATAGTTACCGTCTCAGAAGACATCATTCCCTTTTTGCTTTCATGTGTACTGGTGATCTAAAATTTTTATGGAGGCATGGCCCAGGTGCTAACTGACTGACATCACACAGGTGACAGACACTGTTTGGATCTCTGGAAAGTGAGGTGCAAAAACACCTGCAAGTATCGCTGATCACCATAAGTGCCGCCAAAGACAATGAAACGAAGATCTTCGAGATTGTTACTTTAAGTCTGTTAAATGTTAGATCTTTGTCTAACAAAAGTTTTATTATCAATGATATGATCTCGGATAGCAAATTGGACTTCATCACAGAAACATGGTTGTCGTCTGCAAATGTAGCAAGCCTTATTGAAGCTTCCCCACCAGATTTTAATTCTTACATACCACAAGACAGGGCAAAAGAGGAGGTGGGGTAGCATGTATTTACTCAAATAAATTTGATTGCCACAAAATAGACCTTGGGGATTTCTCTTCCATCTAGTTTTTAGCATTAGAAATTAGAGCCTCTGTGCCAGTGCTTGCCATAACAGTCTATCATCCACCAAAACACTGCGCAAGCTTTTTACCCGAACTCTCTGATATGCTATCCATTGTAGTCACTAGATACGACAAAATACTTTTAATTGGGGACTTTAACCTACATGTAGATAAGAGCAACAACTCAAATGCAACAGAGTTTTTAAACCTACTTGATATAATTAACCTTGTCCAAAATGTAAATGAACTAACGCACAAACATGAACACACATTAGATCTGGATATTTCCAAGGGGGTCAACATCAACTTATCTGCAGTTACCGACATTGTTTTTTCAGACCATTTCTGTATTATTTTGATGCCGTGCTCTCTCAGGTGGAAAACAGATCAGCACGCACCATTAAGAAGCGCTTCCTAGATGTATCCACAGGTGCCAAATTCTCAGATCTAGTGTGCACTATGTCTCTTAGCGTGTGCTCCACAGTACATGATCTTGTTGAGCAGTTTAACAGGATGCTTAAAGACTCACTCGATACTATCGCTCCTATCACAGAAAAAGACTCTCACGCAACTCATCAATAACAATGCCTCAATCTGAAGTAGGCTAGGTCTGTTTAGCTAAGTGGTTATTATATTGCTGTTTCCTGAATTTACTTACAGTATGCTAATATCGATTGTGCGAGGACATCAGTTTTAGAATCTTAGCCACACCACGGGCTATTTATTACCAATATGATCGAAAAACATAGTCTACCTGATACTTCTAACACAACCAGACACAGAGAGCCTAGCCTATAATTTTGAGATGCAATAGTTCGAATCGTTCGTAGTGTGGGAATTTACAAACGTGCATATTGCTTGATATTCCTACAAACACACAGATACGTTGCAATACAGTACACATATTTACCAATATGATCATAAGAAATATACTTACGCATGAAGTTGATCCTCAGCTGGATCAGTTCGCTGTTCGAAATGACACCGCTCTTCATCAGTGTCGGCTTCCGGACGGACCATTTTCCAAAATTAAACGAAATGTTCACCTCAAAAGAAGTGAATTAGGTGACACTTTGACATTCTATCCCGCTTTCGCAGACTTGGCATTTCTCACATGGATCTCGCATCGCCCCTCCTTTAGTCTCCTTCTATGGAGAGTAATTATAATGTTGTTAACATGTGAATGCGATTTGGGCGGACTTCCTGCTGAGCGAAATTCACATAGTAATGAGTAAAGTTTAACAAAGCATACATGATCTAATTAATCAAATTTAGAACATTTAAAACAATTCATATTATTTGCCAATGGGCGCATTGGAAAGTCGCGATTCTAAGGTTTCTGTCAATGTTTTTGTTGCGTCTGTATGATAACAGCACGTGAAGTTAATCATCCAAATAGAAACGAAAGTAAATTTCATCTTGTCGAGCTCCGCCGGCGGAGCTCCCGACCCCAGAGGGTTAAGGTTCAATATCCATAGCATTGAATTCATAACCCTTTGTATTTGTAGTTTCCTGGCTTCTAGTAAATCACTGGATCCTACTGTGAACCAGTTGTTGCTGCATATGGGAAGGTTCGGCAGACATGTATATTTAACTCAAAGTCTGTGCTTCCACTGGGTAACAAACCCTCCCATTCATTCGCAGATATCCGTAAGCCGAGTGAGTGATTTGCCTGGCTGAGGTAGCCTAATAGTAAAGTGAGGGTGTGTCTTCACCAGTCAAGGCGCGTGCAATTCTGAGGCTTAAGGTAGGCTAGAGGTATGGTAAGCAGGATTGCCTTATGGCATCCGAGGTAATTTTCATAACGATTTTCAGGTTACCTTGTTTATTGGTTTTTTTTTTTCCCCTTTTTAGGTTGCCTCAATGTGCTGCTGTTTTGCCTCTTTTTATTAGCGCAACTTTACTTGCCTACAACTTATTAACCACTTGTAGGTTTCCGCTGTGCTTAGGATTTGGTAGGCTAATCTAGCTTTGTCAGAAGGGTGTTTCGTAGTTGTACTACACTTGCTACCCTGAACGCTCCTGAAGTGTATTCGCGCTGGTCGTGTTTTACTGCCATTGTTCAGCTGTTAAATCTCCGTTCTTTTACATTAAACGGGCTACACTGCCTTTGTTGGTGTACTAGACCCCTGATTAGTAGGTCCTAGTCATAATTGTCCCCCTGAGTATTTAATCGGAATTTTGGCTGAAAAGAAGATAAAATGGATTAGAGTCATGAAGACCACGCAAGTTAAAAATAAGAAGAATTCATTTAACAGGCAGGTAGGTCATTAGCTTCAAATTCACAATCAATTATAAAATACGGAAGATTTAAAAACATAAACACAGAGTAAAAAGTTCTTACCCAGCCTGTTCAGCTACACACAAAACACATAGTATGCGCAGTGTGGGAAGTCGGTTACGATCTTCCTTGTCCAGCTACACACAGAGCACAGAGTCTGTGCAGTGTGGGAAGTCGATTACGATCTTCCTTGTCTAGCTACGCACAGAACACAGAGTCTGTGTAGTGTGGGAAGTCGATTACGATCTTCCTTGACAGGATTGTCTCCCTTCCTTTTAGGCCAAATCCCGCGTTTGATCTAGGCGGCATTGCCATAAATTAACCTGGCCGAATAATAAAATCTGGAATTTCGGCTCGTTCAAATGCCAGTCTTTTCTGGGTCCCAGTTTGGCTCCCTTCTACACAGGTATGCCATCCCGCCAAGTTACGCCTTGGCGGGGGCATGCCCCATACCTATACAGCACCGAGAGTTTGGCACTTTTCAGGGTTCCCCACAGAAATAATCACAACAGCCACAGACACTCAGCCCTTAAAAACATTAAATTCTGTACATTCTGACCCCTTTTCAACAGACAGATTTCATAAACAACTTCACATGTCCACACAATAAAGCTCCAAACTAAGGGGATTTTGCGTTTTCTCCTTCTTCTTCTCATTCTTATTTTTCCTGCCGCCTATCCCACTAACAACATGTCTCCCCATTGGACATTTTACCGACACCAGCCAAATCCTCACCCTCACGACCCAATCAAAAACTTGCATACACACGCAAAATACCCATACCTTTTTACTCGGAAACATTTCTAGTTTAAACAGCTAGTCTGCCTGTGGCCTAGTGGGCAAGGTTACAGTCTTAGGAATACAGGGTTCTAGGTTCAAGCCCAGCGAGGAACATGTTTATTCAACCTGCTTTTACCCTCACTAATAATTGTCTACTACTTCTCAATTATTGCTTTTGCACCATATATACCCGCCGTTCACCGAACGTATACACTGCATTATGACGTACCGTCTGCACGTTCAGTTATTAACCGGCTACAATATTGCAGAGCCATATGGATTCAACGGGAGCTCTTCTGTGCTTACTCGCCTGTGTTCTTTAAAACCACGGACAGGTTTGCTAATGATATTTCACGCATTGCACAGCTATGTCATGGTGCTGCACTAACAAAGTCACAAACCTCCGGTTGAAGGATTGAATCCCGCCTCGCCCTCAGGCAGATAATTTCCTCTTTTACACTAATGTTTTCTTACGCTTATATTTTCTTTACCAAAACTCACTCACGGCCACCTATATGCTTTTCATGACGGCAAATGTATTCCTTTTATTAAAGTTACACCAGTTCACCACTGTGCTATTTCTACTAACTATATTTCTTCACTTGGCTACCCTACAAAACCTTCTTATCAGCAAAGCCACGTTTCTACATTCATGTTACCTCGCCCTGTTCTCTATCTAGCCACATACAAACAATTACTACGTATGTACGTTCTGCAACTCCCCATTAAAACATTACATTTAAATTCACGACTCACTCATAATTATAACTACTAGTACTGAACATGACAAACGCATATCAGTGCAACAGATTTCACACATTACTTAACCCTCCACTTTAACAATCAATGCTTTTTACAGACTGTTATATATACCGTTCGATAAGGAAACTAAGCTCGCTCATGGTCACTTCATTTACTTCACACTATAGTCTGTGATCATGCCAATCTTCACTTACATGCCCATTCTGCTAACAACATATTGTTTCAACTACGCAATTTCATCATTTCTCCTAATTTATCTCACACTGTTGTTATTTTCTCATATGCAAAGCCTGCTGGGACATATGCGTCTGCTCCTATTCTCCACTATCAACTTTTCCGGTTCTAGCTTAGCAAAACAGCGAAGAGGATTTCTACCTGCAGATAAGCCTATCAAAATGCCTTATAAACCTTACAAACACTAAAAGTGCATCTCCACGAAATAACAGACAACGGAGCAGGACAGAAGGGTATACGAGTTGCGACCTAGGGAGCTCTAATTCTACGGGCTTGCTGATTCTTTCGTCAATCAAGGCTCGTTGAATGGCCGTCAAATCCGTGAGTACATACACTAGCCATATTTCACCTGCGCTTCTTATGCGTTTACACTTACGCCACCGCACCCTTTGTCACTGTTTTACATATATAGCAAACCGAAACTGCTAAACGGTACACGCTCACCAGACTGTACACATTCACACAGGGATAGCCATAATCCACAACCGTTTCTTACAGGGTCACTTTGCATTTCTCACTCTCATAATAAAAAGCTTTGCAAAAAGAAATGATATCTCATAAAAAACACGTTTTCAACGTACAAAAATGCCAAGTTACTCACACATACAAGACGTACACCGTCTATAACTCATTCAATCAGACTGCCAAAATCCAGGCCTGCCATTAAAAGTATTGATATCAAAATGACGTTTTGATATCAAAATTTCCTCAATTCTTTCAAGTCACTTGGCCCTGTGTGTATAAGCATGCAGATAGTTGTTCCAGTTGGTTGTCAGCAGTATGTACTAGAGCTAGCACATGAGCACTTGTGGTCTGGTCATCTAGGTGTCACTAAAACATATGACCGTATCCTGAAACATTTCTTCTGGCCAGGCATGAAAGCTGATGTGGTGCATTTTTGTAAAACTTGCTGCACCTGCCCAATTGTGGGGAAACCAAATCAGGTGGTGCCTCCAGCCCCTCCAGCCCCATTCCTGCTGTTGGTGAGCCTTTTGAACATGTCATTGCAGACTGTGTTGGTCCATTGCCCAGAACAAAGTCCGGTAACCAGTTTTGTTCATTGTAATGCGTGTTTCCACCCGTTTCTCTGAGGCAATTCCTTTGTGTAAAACCACTGCATCAGCCATCACTAAAGCTCTGACTAAGTTCTTTACCACCTTTGGGCTACTAAAAATTGTGCAGACTGACCAGGGGACCAATTTCCTTTCCAAGACATTTAAACAGACTTTGCAGTCTTTGGGTGTCTCTCACTCGGTGTCTAGCGCATATCATCCAGAGTCACAGGGCGCACTTGAACATTGGCATCAAACTCTGAAGTCGATGTTAAGGAAGTACTGTCATGATACAGGGAAAAACTGGGATGAGGGGGTACCCTTTGTTCTCTTTGCCATTCGTGATGCAAAACAAGAGTCACTTGGGTACAGCTGTGTTTGGTCACAATGTGCGTGGCCCCTTGAAAGTGTTGAAAGAGCAGTTCATGTCTAGTTCTTCTCCAAAAACTAATGTACTGGATTTTGTCTCACAGTGTAGGGAGCATTTGCATCATGCATCCTCATGGGCAAAAGAAGCCCTCTCCTCCTCCTGGGCCGGTATGAAAAAGCGGTTTGACAGGAAAGCGGTTGAGCGACAATTTCAGCCTGGTGATCAAGTTTTGGTCTTACTGCCAATGCCTGGCTCTGCTCTTACTGCCCGTTTCTCAGGTCCCTATGTGGTGGATAGCAAAGTGTCTGACACAGATTATATCATCCACAGACCTGAGCACAGGAGAAAAACGGCTGTGCCACAGTAACATGCTCAAATCTTATCATTCCAGAGAAGCTGCCCAGGGGGAGCAGAAAAAAACTCCGGAGACTGCCGCCCCCGACAAGATATCTGCTTCTTTGGTTTGTGTGGGATCCTTGTCTGATGATGGTTTGACAGTGTTTGCTGATGGTCAGCAGTGTGGTAGGTTGTCAAATTCTGAGCTTCTGTCTGAAATAGAATCACATCTGTCCTACCTTCCCGAATGTCAGAGGGATGATGTAGTCTGTTTACTCCACTCCTATACCACTTTGTCTAACAATGTGCCATCATGTTCCAACGTGTTAAAACATGCCATTGATGTCGGTACTGCTGCTCCCATTAAACAGCATGCTTACTGTTGCCCTGTAGAAAAACGGGAGATAATGAAGAAAGAGGCCAAATACCTGTTGGAAAATGGTTTAGCCAAGCCCAGTCACAGCTCTTGGAGCTCCCCATGTTTACTAGCTCCTAAATCTGATGGCATCTGTCGTTTCTGTAAAGATTTTCGCAAAGTTAACGCAGTAACTGTACCAGACTCATTCCCATTGCCCCGCAAGGAAGACTGCATTGGCAGCATTGGTCCAGCGGTGTTTATCACTAAACTAGACCTACTAAAAGGATACTGGCAGCTTCCTTTAACACCCAGAACATCTGACATCTCTGCATTTGTCACACCTGACCACTTCCTACAGTATACGGTTATGGCATTTGGTATGAGGAATGTGCCTGCCACCTTTCAGCGCACAATGCACCTGGTGCTAGGGGATGTGCCCCATTGCAATGTTTACCTTGCACCATGACGACATAATGGTGTACTCAAATGATTGGGCAGACCATATTTCCAGTCTGACTGGTGTTCCAGCGGCTTGCTGAGGCGTCGTTGACCCTTAACCTTTCTAAGTGTGAGTTTGGTAAGGCCACCACCACTTACCTGGGGAAACAGGTTGGTCATGGGCAGGTCCGTCTGGTAGATGCCAAGGTCTCAGCTGTGCTGTCCTATCCAGCTCCCACTACCAGACGTGAACTCCGTCGCTTCCTGGGCATGACTGGTTACTACAGATGTTTCTGCAAAAGCTTTTCTGTGCTGGTTGCCCCCCTTGCCCCCAAGCTGTGTAGCCCTGCTGTTCCTTTTGTGTGGAATGATGAATGTCAACATGCCTTTGATGCTGCAGTTCATCTCCAGTGATCGTGTACACTGATCATAACCCTCTTGTCTTCTTGGCCCAGACATACAACCATAACCAGCGGTTGATGCGTAGGGCCCTGCTGGTGCAAGGCTACAACATCATAATCAAGCCTAAAAAAGGGGCAGACAATGTTGTGGCTGGTGCGCTGTTCCGTGGGTGAGATGGTCAAATTTTAATATGTTAATTTATACATCTTATCTCACTGTGTGTTAATAGCATTATTTGTTGTACTTTTCAGAGTTGTGAATCATTGTTATAACAAACTACCCGTTTGCTCTTATGGGAGGGGGTGTTACGGCCGTAGTGTTGTGTTTCTTTCCTTTTTTCTGTTTCCTCCTGTGTCTCCCCTCCTTACAGCTGCAGTGGGTGATTAAGCACACCGGTGTTCACTCACTCATCAGGGCCTGGTGGTTAAAGACCTGGGGAAATGTGCAGACGGGGCCAGAGGGCCATTCGGCAGCTTTCAGTCTGCGTGTTGGTTGTAAAATCGAGCTATAGCTCCATATTGGAGGGATGGCGTTTATTAGTGTTGTGTCTAGTCTTTTCTTTTTGATTTATAAGTTAAATTGTTGTTTATATGTCTAACTAGCCAGGCTGTCTTTATTTTACTTAAAGCAGATTTCAGTTGTTGTTTTGTGGTCTTTTGTAAGCATTTATTTAAATTGTTAATAAATTCTCTATTTGGTCATACACTTCCATTTTCCTTGATTCTTTTTCCCTGGGTTAATTTTTACTGTTACTCCCCTCATCCCCTGGATTTTCTCGGGGACGTAACAATAATGTTTAAACCTGGCTCCTATTATTGCTTTCATTATTAACTAGAATGTGTTTTAGCATGATTAACATTAACTTAGTTAGCAGACTAACGTTAAGTTATTCCGCTTTTCCACTTGCGCCAGGTTATTGCTCCCACATTGTGGGTTTGATACATACCTTGGATCTTTTCAAAGCACAACACGAAAGCCCCACAAAATCCTGCACAAGCTTGCCACAACAGTGGCATAAACCCAGTGGGGGTAAAATAAATGCTGTGCCCATATCATCGGTGGTTGTTGCGAAAGCCAGGCATACTCGTAAGCGGAGACCGATTGACTGCAACTACACGGGTAATAGGTGTGTTGAAGTTTACAGTACATATCAAATCATTTTAGCATAATAGTTAATTCAGTAGTCTACAATGCATGAAATGGTGTCTTGACATTTCTATTTGCCCAGGACATTGTCAATAACAGATGAGGATTTGGCGTAATTGAGACAGCAGACAGGAGCACCCATCAGCTACATTACAAGCAGACCCCCTGTAGAAATAGTTGTAGGGAAAGACAAGTACCCCCTTGGAAGTGGTTTGAGCCACCAGGTAAATGAAAAGGACTTGATAAAGTTGAGAAAGTCAAATTTTATTTTATGCAAAATTCATTCCAGTTATATTATGATATGTAGCACATTAAGTACAAGTAGTGTACTTAATGTGCTACATATCATATTCTATACAATAAAGTAGTATTCTATACAATAAAAAAATTACAACTGACATGGTACATATTTCATATAGTAAGTATTTCAGTGACAATAAAAGGCCAGATTAAAGTTAAATCACTGTGTAAACTGTATGTATCTAGACATGACAAGCAGCAAAAGTTTATTTCATTAATAGTAAACACAAGAATTTAAATTGACATTGCAATAGGTGCATTAAATTGACAATGAAAGGCATTACAGATTGAAGCTGTTGAAATTGTGTGTGTTTTTGATTAATGGATCTTACTTGTATTTGATAATGTGTGGTCGGAAGTTGGACAGCATGTTAACCACATACCATATCTGATTAATGTTTCCAAGACGGGAAATTGGAATTTTACCAGAAACAATCTTAAACTTCTTAATTTTGGCTATTGCCCGTCTCACATGAACTCTTATATCTTAGGCTTTTAAGCCTAATGTATTAAGCCAAAATGTGTATTAAGTTTTTAAGCCAATAGACATAGTCAGCAAAAATCTTGCACAATTGTGATGTGATTAATGACAGACAAAGGATATCAATTCTTTGCCATTTATTTTAAAAATATCACCATTAACAGATGTGCTTTTCAAAGAGAATAAAACATTTATTTACAAGAGAATAAAACAACTGGGGCAATGCAGTTGAAGTGAATCTAAAATTAGACAGTCTGAGGTGCTGTGGACTTTGGTGGAGGGCATGTGACGTTTTGTGCCTCATCAGAACAGAATTCTCAGATCTTCTCAAAAAGATATTTCTGCCTGGCCACGTCCAGTCCAGGTGGGGTTTGCACAGGAAGACCATCAATGGGCGGATGGACATCAGCGTTGTGCAGCAGCTGCAACTCGACTGGTTCTACGTCACAGTGTGTTGTGGCCATAACCAGACCAGGTCTCCGGGCATCAAAGCTGTAATAGAATAGAAGCAAGACAGTACATTTGAAATATTTCCCACTGTTATCAACACTCCATTTTCACGAAATACTATCATGTTCATAAAATAAAATAGCTAATACAATGAAAATGATAATTAAGTGCTGGTAACTCTTAATCTGTGGGAGCCTTCGGAAGTAGCTACTCAGATGCTGTTGCCAGTCGTAGCTTTCAACAAGCACTGTGCCATCCTCCAGTCCTACATGCTGGGGATGTTTACTTGCTTCACAGGAGAGCTGTCCCCCACAACCCCAGTAATGTCTGACAAAGTGTCCACTCTAGTTTCCTGAAGCACTGCTTGACCAGTCGAGGCCAAACTTGGTGTGGCCTGCAATCAGGAAGTGGAAGCCCAGCTTCAGGTAAAGGTTGTGCATAGTCTGCCAGGCACAGTACCATAGCACAAAATTGTTCTTGTTTTGCCCACTGCAGTTGTCACAGTGAAGGTCCTACTCCATAATTGTTGAAAAAATGATGCAGGTAGTTGATGACTGTATTGCTGCCTTTACTTGATGCCATCCCTTCATCGATTAGGTAATTCACTTGCTTCAGCATCCCTTCACAGGAGACACCAAAAAGGCCACACTTGCGTGGAGTCAAAAAATACATGGGCCCAGGCTGATGAGGGTCAGAAGGGAAGTGCACCTGAGAGAGAAGGAAAGATAGAAAAAAGATTAGATATAGGTCTCAGCTGAAGCAAGTGAATTACCATAGCTCAGCTGACTGACTGAGTGAATTACTCAGCTGACCTGAAAATCAACACCTGCCTAACATAGTAGTGTGTTTGGTAAACCAAATCAACAGTGTCATAGGATGAACTTTTTCTCACCTGTTGTGCAAAATTAAAACGGTAGTACATTGTGATCTACCTGCTTGCAGGTCTGGAGGGGCCTAGAGACAGATGGAAATCCTCACAGGTCTTGGCAGCATTCATGTCCTGGAAGAATGACCGCTCCTTTACAACAAGGTCGAGATGCAGTTCCTGCTTTTTCAGCTTGGCTGATTTCACCTCGTCTGGCAGGTTGGCACTTTGGAACACTTGGTAGTTGTTCCTCTGGCACTGCCAGCACAGATCTGTCTGGGGTTTGGTGCTTGTTATCTGAGGGAGCAATAACTTCCACAGCCTTCGGAAGCTGTGCAGAACAACAACACGTTCCCCTGCAAAGAAAGAATATTTTATGAGTATGAAATTGGATTAAATACGGGTGTACATTTACAGTCTATTAAACTTCTGAACATGAGTCTCACACACAACTTTTACATACCATGCTTTCCCACTGCATCTTTGTAGAGACCCCACACTGAGGCTTTGGTGACATTGGATAGCAGCAACTTTGCACTCAAGTCCCTGTGACCAGGGTGTCGGCCAGGCAAGACAATGGCATGGTCTTCTGTGTAGTTTGTGATGAACGTCACAACTCTTTTGATGTCCTCAGCCTTGAGGCAGTTGCTGTTTGTTCGTGGACATTTCCCCCTATGTTATGGTACTGCACCATGCTCTTTGTAGGATTGGAGTATGGACTGGAGAAGATTTTTGCTGATCCTGAAACAAAAACAAAAAAACAATGGTCTCAGACTGTTGTCCAATTAATTGCACTAGCTAGATAACGCTAGCTAGCCAACAACCTAGCTGGCTAACAAAAAAGGCTGGCTAACAAAGGCATACAAAGGCATAGCTGTAACAAAAACAGCTGTGTCAATTCTCTGCATGTTTAGCAAAAGAAAAAAACAATGGTCTCAGACTGTGGTCCAACTAACTGCGCTAGCTAGCTAACGCTAGCTAGCCACCAACCTACCTGGCTAACAAAGAAGGCTGGCTAACAAAGGCATACAAAGGCATAGCTGTAACAAAAACAGCTATGTCGATTCTCTGCATGTTTAGCACATAACAGCATGAACATGCTTGCCTACATATAGATAGATGATCACACAGTCCCTAAACAGAATAGACAGATAGATTATCAAACTTACCCAGGTACAAAACAGAATGTTTCATGGCAGACAACGGTGTTGTAAACCGCGTACCTCATTCTCTGATGCTTTTGTTTGGTAGGCACTTTCCCTGTCGGTTGAGTCATTTCTGAATCATTAATGGCAGTCAGTATAGTTCCCAAAACAAGCATGTCTTTGTTGTCTGCTAACAATGAGGTTGTGTTCAGTCTGGTTTTGTAGACCAATTCTGGAGACAGTTTTTGGCTGCACGAGACGGCTAGGTTGTTGCGAATTCTCTTTTCGCCTCTGCTGGCACTTGCAGTCAAAGTTTTGTATCTTGTCCATCTCCTTTGTAAAATCAGTGTCCACTGTTACCGCATCAACTGATCTTAAAACCTTTTCAATGTCAACAGTCACAGCGCCATGGTCATTGTCCTCTTCTTCGCCAGAACACAAACTGTCTTTCAAGTCTAGATCCAGATCAGAAATGTTGTCGTCATCTTCGCCATTGTCAGATTCAGAATCAGAGTGATTTCCATCATGCATGTACTCCAAGATAAACAAGTCCATTGGATCTCCATTGTCTGTTGCAGTGGCAACAGATTGAGCATCCGCCATTGTAGCAACCTCACAGTAAACAAACATACTGCCACGCGGCTTTATTTATGGGCGGTGTCTTGACCGAAACTAAGTGACAATAGCCAACGAAACCAAAAATGCCAATCAAACTGCACCCCATCACGTCCCCAAAACCCCGCTGTATGAATCACTAAAATAAGCCGACTTTGCTGACAAATTATGAGTATTTAGTGATCCTAAAAATGTTGTTTATTATATTGAGTGACTTCTTAAACACCTTAACTTTCGTAATAGGAAAAAGCTTTTTTGCCTCCTAGCGCGATTTCAAGATTTTCACATTGCGGACCTTTCCTCCAGCACCCGTCATATATATAACTGCACCTCGTGAGTCACAGGTTACTAGGGACTTCAGTGTGTTGGCAGACTTGTACGTAGAATAGGTTTGGCTCTGCTGCAGTAATGAGCTGGGCTTCTCCATCTTCAGCTCAGTGCAGTCTAGTATTGCAAATGTATTTGGAAAGTCCTGTTTAAAGTTATCGGGCATGTTCTGTGAAATCACATCTCTGTGTGGCCAAACTGACACCTGACCAAGTCTATCATACATGTAGTCTAACCAGGAGTTAATCAGTGTGCTGACACTCTGTAAACAAATGTGAAATCTAAATGCTAAATCTTTGTGGTCCAAATTTTGTCTCAGTTTCATTAATGTGAGTAAGAACTGATTACGTAGGGGCATCTTTTGGATCTCGACATCTCACTTTTTGTATGTGAGAGGAATCTGTGTTTGAGGGGCAATGGCATGATTTGGCACTTTGAAAAATTCACACAAGTTATTAAACTCATGATAGGTGAATCCAGTGCAGTAGTGGAAGTAACCAGGCTCACTACTCTGGTCTGTACAGTTATGAATGAAAATGACATGCATAGCTACAGTACAATGATGATCTCTTTGCCTGATTCAGTAGCCCTAGAATGTGAGACCAGACAGCAGAACACAAGTAACCTTTGGAATCTTGCACGGTCTCCCCGACTTATATCATCCTCTTTTAAAAGAATCTGCTCCAGGAGAGCTGACTATGATAAGTCTTGCTGCAAGTATTAAGACTACAGCACCAGTGCAGACCAAGGCAATGAAAAGAGGGGTAGACCTAGAACCCATAGCAGCAGCGCAGTACTCTGAAGTCACAGACAATCTAGTGTTCCCATGTGGCTTTGTGGTAAATCCTTATGCCCTACACCTAGGTATGACAGGAAGTGCATAGAAAGAGGGGATAGTCCAAGCTATGGGCTTTTAGAGATCAAGTGCCCATCAAAAGACAGCTTCAAAGTTTGTCCCTACCTCATAAAGCAGGCAGATGGCAGCTACAAGCTAAAGGAGAGCCACTCATATCATTTTCAAATAATGGGGCAACTGGGGCTCACAGGTATGCTATGGTGTGACTTCTTTGTGAAGTGTGCGGAAGACTACCACCTACAGCATATAAATTTTGATGCAGTAAAGTGGGGGGATATGAAAAAACAAGCTGGACTGTTTTTTCTTTAATCCGTGTATCATTCGTTCTTTTCATATTCAATTGAGAATCCAAAATCGGAAAATGAAAAAACGATTTGTTATTTCTTTATTCGTTTATGAATCTGACACCAAAAAACAAATAACGGTTTATTTTTCGTACTTTTGATTTTATGCTCAAGTCAAAAATAGGAAATGAAAAAATGGGCCAAAGGCTGAACTTGATTTTGATATTTAATTTGTTCAATTTGTGTGACCCGGAAGTTACTGTCTCGTTAGCTTGCTTCAGTTTTGGGCGTCTTTTCATCGTTTTAGGTTTGTAGGATAATTATGGCCTGCTGTGTCCTGCACAACATCGCCATAAAACGTGGTGTACCACTTCCCGTTCAGTCACCACAACAAGAGGATGTGCGTGCTGACCCACTCCTGGATTTGAAAAAAGTCAATAGGATTTTAACATTGGGCTGTTGTAAACACCTCACAGCTAGACCAATGAGGGTTTGTAGCTGGAGGGGAAGGCACCGCGTGTTTTCCCTTGGCTGGTGTGATTCAAAACCGGAGATGTTAGTTATTTTTCCTCTGTTCGTAAGAACAGGGCACAATTATACTTAAGAATGCACTGGTTCCGTCGCCACGGGTAAGATGGGCCTGAAACGGACCAGTAACATTCTTGTTACTCTCCGTTCGCAAACGGGGCTATGCTGCCATCAGAGATATATCTGATCTGTCGCCGGACTGTCAATATTCCAATGGGAGCATCAGAATACTCACAAATGAGCGGAACAACACATCAAATATATCCCTGACCACAGCAAGTAAGCCTAACCAGTTACTAGGTTTTACTCTAGTAATAATCTGACTCCAAATTAAATTAGAATTTAAAATTTGGTTTTAACTATACGTGGATCTTGGAGTGGTTACACTCGACTCTATCTTGTGCCATCATTCCTCGATATATGCTCCCGGGTTTAGCACTATTGTTAAATCTCAGTTCGGTGAAGCACCCAGAGGGTAGGAGGCTGACCATCATAATACATGCCTTCCTTTGTGCATAGATAGTTATGAGCCCAGGACAGTGTGTATCTATCGGGCTCCTTAAGGCGAATTTGACAAGAACTGGCGTATAACGCCCATGGGTCCTCTTAAGCCAAAACACCAGAACCAATACAACACCAATCCCGTTAGCGGGCAGATCGTGGTCGCCTATCTAACTTGAGGACCTCACTAAAGACGTTCGCTGTACTAGACCCCTGATCAGTAGGTCCTAGTCATAATTGTCCCCCTGAGTATTTAATCTGAATTTTGGCTGAAAGGAAGATAAAATGGATTAGAGTCATGAAGACCACGCAAGTTAAAAATAAGAAGAATTTATTTGACAAGCAGGTAGGTCATTAGCTTCAAATTCACAATCAATTATAAAATACGGAAGGTTTAAAACATAAATATAGAGTAAAAAGTTCTTACCCAGCCTGTTTAGCTACACACGAAATCACAGAGCATGCGCAGTGTGGGAAGTCGATTACGATCTTCCCTGTTCAGCTACGCACAGAACACAGTGCAGTGTGGGTTACGATCTTCCTTGTCTAGCTACACACAGAGCACAGAGTATGTGCAATGTGGGAAGTCGATTACGATCTTCCCAGATTGCTTTGTCTCCCTTCCTTTTAAGCCAAATCCCGCGTTTGGTCTAGGCGGCATTGCCATAAATTAACCTGGACTAATGATAAAATCTGGAATTTCGGCCCCCACCATTTGGAGGCTGCTGTTAAAACAATTAGTGGGGAAATTGGGAAAAGGAGATGATTACCAGAGAGGACATTCCATTGTGATAGTTTTTCCCTGAGTTTCTGAAACTATGTTTTATTAAATGTTATTTGGTATGAAACATATTTCATTCAATTTCTTATTTTCCCTGAATACGCCCATACCAAACATGTCCAGGGGATGTAATATTATGGTGCAGTTGTCATGAAAATACCCTTTTGTTGAACCATTTTACATGCAATCCATGTTATTACTACATAAGGCATAATACAGTAATATAATGAAAACATGTGCATGGTTTGTAAGGTTTTACGGGGTTTTTGAATATGATAAACAGATGGTTTAGAGTCCAGATTCAGAAAAGAAATAAAAAAGTGTAATGGCAGAGGGGCCCACATAAGGGCACTGTGGTACTGTCTGGCGCAGTTGCCCCACCATTTAGCCAGAGGCCTGATGATCTTTTCACCCTTAATGGTCCCAACACACACACACCCACAACCCTAGACAAAGAGACTAGTTCCCCTTATCTTAGTTGTGTCCAGATGGCAACATTCCAGAGAGCCAACGGCTTGCTCACACAACCATAAACAATCAGTCCAGTTCCCCTTATCTCAGTCTTGTCCAGAGGGTAACAGTCCAGAGAGCCAAATGGCCTGCTCATCCAGAGGAAGTCCGAGTAACCTATTGTTTTATCACAAGGCTCTCGAGTCCTTTGAAGTACAGGATTCCCAGTCCCAGCGTGCAGGCTCGTTCAAATGCCAGCCTTTTCTGGGTCCCAGTTTGACTCCCCTCTTACACTGTGATGTCACGAACCAGACGCCCCCTGGAGGCAATTTGACTTACAAGCTCAATGAGGATTTTCCTCATCACGAGTACGAATATTGACACATTTTACTCGGATGGTACTCGTGCTCGTCAAAAGTACATTATCTCTACCGGATACTCATTTCATTTGCGTATTCGGCTCAACCCTAATAGTTTTATTAGGTTACTTTATTTTTTTTTTACCCACATTTCAATACTGTGAAAGCTAAGTTACAAGCTCAAATTTGCACTATTTTATGTTGTATATTTTGTTTTGAATTTGAACATAAAACGTAAAAAGTCTGCCTTTCTGGCAATACTGGTGCAATACGTTTTTATGTCTTTGTATGTAAGATTTTATTTCACCTAAAAAAGTTAAATACAACAGAGTTTAAAGCAATAAAAGTTTATTTTCCAAATTATTCAACTTACAATTTGGGGGCATAGTGGCAACTGCATTTTTCAATCAATCTTTATGCAATCTTTAAGTTTTTTTAAGAGCAACACATACAGTGCTGCTTGAAAGTTTGCGAACCCTACAGGGTTATTACGGTCATTATTTTTGCATAACATATTAAAATAACCTTATAAAATATTTATCTAAACCCCAATTCATAATAAAGACATTCCAAATAAAGGACACAAACAAAAAAAAATATGATACATTTTTACTGTTTATGTAACAAAAGTGGTTCATTTAACAAAAACTTTCATATATGTAAAAATATGTGAACCCCTTCAGTCAATAGCTTGTGGCACCTCCATTAGCAGCGATAACTTCCAGTAAACGTCTCCTATAGCCACTAATCAGCCTCTGACATCTGTTTTGAGGGATTTTTGCCCACTCCTCCTTACAGTCAATTGAGTGAGGTTGGGGGGGTGTCTGGTATGAACTGCCCACTTCAGGTCCTGCCACAGCATCACAATTGGATTTAGATCAGGACTTTGACTGGAGCCATTCTTTAGTTTTTTTGCTTGAATGCTTTGGGTCGTTGTCTTGTTGGAAGACCCATTTTCAGCCCAACTTTAGCTTCTTGACTGGTGGCCTGACGTTCTGTTCAAGAATCTCCTGGTATACATCAGAATTCATGGTTCTCTTAATGATGTGGAGTCATCCAGGCCCAGAGGATGAAAAGCAGCCCCAGATCTTAACATTCCCCCCACCATGCTTGACTGTTGGGATAAGGTTCTTTAAAGGAATTATAATGTTTTCAAAGCACCACCAGTTTCTTTGGCTTTTGGAAATGTTTGGGAGAACCTCTATATTTTCCCAAAATAAACAATTCAAATTCTGGCTGACAAAGGTTGAAGGGACCATGAATACATAAGTTTTTTTTCAGGAGGTCCAAGTATGAATCAATTATTTGGTCATTTAACCATCTTCCACTTTTAATTAAATCTAGATCCTCTGGTGATGTATTATTAGGCATATCCCTACCTGGATTGTGTGGCAATTCATTAATTTTAAAAGGAAATTCATTGTGACATTGGTCAGTGCATGTGTGACTTATCTGGAAAATTTTTATATCATGTAGCTTTTCACATGATTCTACCTCATATGCTGCAAGAAAAAAATCAGATTTGGATAAGTCTGAATTTATCTTTTTTAATGTACATAAATCATTGTTTAGAGTTTTATTATACCACGTTCCAGTTTTCAATTTGCACCAAGTTACAAAGGGCTTATGGCTTGCAAAATACATAAGTTCATATAATTTTTGGTTATAAATTGAGGACATGGTCAATCGTTCATCAATTTCATTTTCAGACCATTTTGCAAGCACAAGCATAGTTTTTGGTAAATGCGTTTTATGCACCTTTTTCAATTCAAGGTTGTCTTCATGTCTACGAATTGTACAGGCACGTTTTTTAGGAACTGAATCATGACACAGTATTGATTTTTCAATAGCTTTTTTAGAACTTCCACTTGGTGTAAGTACAGTCATTTTTTTCATTTTGGCTATGCATTAAACTATTATTACATTTGCTGCATTCAAAAGAATACAGGATATGTAAATGCAGTTTTGCAAGAAAAGGTGATGTTAAATTTTGGCTTAAAAAATAATTTATGATGGTAAATACATTCCTTGTATTGGGTTCCCATATCATTGAGACAACATGTCCAGGGGAGGCAGCAGAGCATGTTATCTGTTATAGTATCAGAAAGCAATTGGGATTTAATTGAATGAAATTTGCCTATGTACTGCATGTTCAAACCCCAGCCATGATATTCTGTGTGTGGTGTTTTCACCTTTACAAACAAGTGTTAATACTGTCCTATTCTCCTTGTCATTCTAGTGCAATATCCAGCCACATTTTCATATTTATTTGTTTTAAGTTGCATAGTTGATGTTACAAAGTAGCACAGAATGTTGAAGCAATGCATTTTAAATTACTCTAATTCTTCCCTTACCCTTCAGTTAAAATCATGTACTGATGTAATGTTGTATTGGGTATTGCAATAATAATTAAAAGTAATGGGTGTATTTTATCTTTAATTCTCTATTTAAAATTTTGCATTGTCATTGTTAAAAATGTGGGGGAAAAAATAGAAAAAAAGAAGACAGATTTGTTTGTAATTAATATTAGTGTTGTGAATAGTTTTACAATGTCTGTGTTTAAAATCAAAGTTGTTTCAATATTGTACAAATAGAAAACGAATAGTTCATATTTTAGGACAACTCCAGTCCGATTTTTCCTTAATTAATTTCATTTTGCTGAACGTAATTTTGGTTTTATCCTTGGACTTTTATTTTGAAATTTACAGACCCGCGCGAAAGTCCTTACTGTCACTAGCTTCACACTGCTATGCGCCTGACCACACCTCATTTTAAGACCAACACGCCCATGGGCGCTCAGATGGGCGCAAGTACATTTGCTATTTAAACAACGTGGGCGCTGGACGGGAAAATGACAACTGCGTCGGTCTGAAACTAGCAAAGACACTTGCGTTGCGCTTGGCGCTGCTTTGCACCGGGTGTAAGATAGAGCCCTAGGTGTTAGTTAATAAAAGACTGTTTAGAGACTACTGTAGATGAGTGACCTTATCAGGCATTTCTGACCTCAACTACTGCAATATGGGTAAAATTGCCCTTTAAGAAATAGTTGGACATATTTGTCACAGGTGCAAAGGGTGGAGCTAGATGGGGAAGGTATAATTCACATGATGAGTGAACGGCGTGAATCAGACCCTGCAGTGTCCCTGGACCCATGGTGGTATAATGCAAACTACTGGGTAGACATTTGTGGTGCCGGTATGACTGGGTCCTGTTAGTAAACACTGCAGGGGTGCGACACAGGGATTTTGTCAAACTCGCAAGGGGTATGACGTTATCCCATATGGATGGGTTTCTGGGGAAGAACTTCTGCAATATGTAGCATGTATTGTGTAGAGCAGCTTTTCCCAAACTGGGGTATGTGCAATTACGTTGGTGGTATGTCAACAAAAAAAAAAAAATCAAAGAATTCCATTTTTTTCTACAAAACAAACCTTTAAAAAAATTCCAATCTCACTGCCAAAAATAAGCACATGCACCCTCTAGTGTACAAACAGAGAAAAACATTGTCAAATACGGTCAAATAATTGACATCCAATCATGTTAACATTACTCTTTAGTCTTTCAACATTGAAAAATGCACTCTTGAATGCCCTTTATAACCAGAGCTGTTTTGTGTTACGCATAGTAAGTAGTTAGCGTAGCTAGTTGTAGCTAAAGCGAGGTTAAACACTTCCATTTCGGGAAATGGGTAAATGGCTAAAAATAGCCTGGACCACACCCAGAGGCAACAGCAAATTATATTTCAAGCAATATTATGGCTGTTGCATAGTCCCCCCATGAGCACATCCATAACTAGCATCTGTAGGCCTAGTGTTGGTAGCTCAGATAGCATCGGCACTCACAGCGATGCATTTGAAAGAGCCCAAGAGCCACGGCCCTCTACCTCGGGAAAGCATGGAGCAGACTGGGAAGTTGGATCATCAAAGAGGTGCGAATATGATGAGAACCATATTAGTGTGGGGTTAACTTATATTGGGAGTAAAATCTTTCCTCAACCACAGAGTGTTCTTTATGTCAAAGTACTCTCACAATTGAATGAAACCATTGTTGTTGTCGGTAATTATTATTAAAGATATGAATTATAAATCAAATCACCAAATTCGTTGATAGGCAGAGCAAACTGTTCGGATCAACCTTTATCAAAATATACAACTCACAACCAGATGAAAATTGTTTATTATGTTACAACAAACATTCACATATAATCTAAAGACGAGGTTCAACTACCTTAAAACAATTAACAAGGGTTACAGGCATGGACAGTCACACAAGAAATGAATGAAAGCAGATACCAAACCACAGCTTTTGTCCCAAAGTATTCCATAATGCAGAAACCGAAGGATAGCAGTATAGTCCAAATAAATCAGAGATAAAATGTAGAATGACATATGCCCACTTCCAGATGGCAGATGTAGATGCAGGACTCAGATGCCCACTTCCAATTGTTACAAAACTACCTCCTTCCAAGTTGTCCAAACCTAATTTAAAAAAAACGAAAAGATTTTTAACTGGTGAAAAAGAGGAGGGCATAGACACCCCTGCTGACACACACACACACACACACACGCAGACACACAGATTCACATCTCAGATATTAAGCCCTCAGATCTTGCTCTGTCTTACCTCCAGGCTACGCTGGCCGAGCACTTTGAAGCTTCCTCTGGCTGAGAACAGCCAAATAGTGAATTACATGTCTGACTATATATATATATATATATATATATGAGGGGCCAAACAGGAAATATTTAATGAAGTCTGATATATATATACATCATTTTGATATATATACATTGAAACTGATATATATATATACAACTTTCTTGATATATATACACCAAAACCGATATATATACATTGTTTTTGATATTTATACATTGGAAACGATAAATATACATCATATTTGGTATTTATACATGAAAACCGATATATATATATATATACATCATTTCTGATATATATACATTGAAAACAATATATATATACCAGAGCCCGACCGATGCCAGATTTTCGGGTCCGATGCCGATCCCAATTTTGGAGAGTCCTAGGCCACCGATTACCGATGTTTTGACCAATATTTTGTGAAAAAGTGCAACATTTTCAAATCAATTTGAAAAACTTATATTTTATCAAATTTCTATATTTGAGAACATTTAACTTAAGCAAACAAATAAATAAAAATAAACACACAAAGAACTTTTTGATAGATCAAAAAATGTAAAAGATGATATTAAATTAAATATATATATTAACACCATCTTCAAGTGGCGTGAATTCAAAATAACTCCACCCGTTGCTTTTACTCCTTTCTTTTCCAGCCATCTATAAAAAAATTAATTTAAAAAAATCTGTTTTCCAGTTTCAAACATGTATTTTTATGAATATTATTATTGTTGCTGTTGTTGTTATTAATTTGTTATTATTATTTCTTAGTATCTATTCTCAGTAAATTAATAATATTTTCTTATTTTATTCCTACTACATGATCTCAAAGGGTAAGACTTTATCTAGCGAGCTTCCCTGTCCATAAGAATTTGTCGGTGAAAAAACTACAACGCGCTCTGACGCGTGACTAGATGACACACTCGCTCGCAATAACGCATTAGCTATTGACACAGCCTCATTATTTCTTATTATTTATTCTCAGTAAGTTAAATGAATTATATTTTCTTATTTTATTCCTACTACATGATCTCAAAGAGTAAGACTTTATCTAGCGGAGCTAATGAGTGAATAAAGTGTAACGTTAGATGAAACTAAATTGACTGGATGAAATACATAACGTGAGGCTTGTCCATAAGAATTTGGTGGTGAAAAAAACTACAATGCGCTTTCGTACAGGTTACCCACGCTAACTGTTGGTTGATTCACTTCTCCAACTGCAATCCTTCTCTCATGTTATCACGACAAAGCTAGATAACATGGCTTAAAATGATCCACGTTAGAAGTGTTTTATCGGCGTTTTTACTGTGAGGTTAGCTTGCTACTATGACGTGTGACTAGATGACACACTTGCTTGCAATAATGCGTTGGCTATTGACACAGCATCATATAGTAGATAATATCATTATCTCAGATAAAAAAAACAAATGTGTGATGCATTCAATCACCATTTTATTTCGGCTGGTTATTTGAGAATACAGCAATGTCCTCAGGAAATGTAGATCCTACACTGCTTATGTGCTCACTGCCACTTCATAAAGGCTTGCTAGCGAGCTAGCTTGCTAAAGTGAAACAAATATGTTAGCTAGCTTGCTCGCTTGATAATGAGGATTGATAAACATAGTGGTTGTATAAACGCATTTAATTAAAAACTTTCACTAAATATACACTAATTCACTTTTTTCAATTGAACTCTATTGGATTACATGGAAAGTTTGAAGTAGGATTATTAAAAAATGCTCCAGTAAAATTTCACAGAAATGGGGTAGGTTGTAGACCAGGACCCCTTCTGCTAGGAACAAGTGTTAGAATTTTGTGAACTTTTACAATTGGGGAGAAATTCTTATCCAAACATTCATATTTTTCAATTGGCATCTATTGGATTACATAGAAAGTTTGAATTGGGATTATTAAAAAATGCAACAGTAAAATTTCACAGAAATGGGGTAGGATTTGGACCTCTTCAGGAGCCCTTCCGTTGTAATTAAATGTCAAATTTTCAGACTTAAATTTTGATGAGAAATGGCCATCTAATATATGAATAAAATCCTATTGAAATATTTGTTTATATAGACAGTTTGGAGTTTTATTTGAATATGGACACCTGTTGCAATGGTGAGACTATTAGATTTTGAGTAGAAAACAAAATGCGTGACACTGATCTGTCCATAGTACAGTCTTAAAAGACATGTGAAGTGAACGTAACATAATAAAAAATAGTTTAAAAAAAAATTCTCAATACCACCTTTGTTCAATTTCTCTCTTGATCCGTATCTCTCTTTTAGAAGCAAATTATAACCTTTGCAAATACGTAAGGAAGACCGCGAAACCGTCCAATCATATAACGCAACCGATTTAAGGTGGACCAGAAATTTCGAATCAGGAGCTGCGAATCGGGAGCCAACTTCAGCGTCGTTCATCCTCAGTGGTTTGGTGGTGTGTTTGGGCATGGCTGTCTCGCGGTGGAGCATTTGTAGTGTCAGGTCTACCACATGCGTTTGCAAGTGTTTCAATAAATGTGTCTCTGTCTAAAAGTGTTTGGACAAGTTCTCTGGCTCTGTCAACCATTGCGTACCATTAAAAAAATAAGGGCGAAGCACATTCACCACAAAGCATACAGTAGCTGAAATTAAAAGCGAAGTTCGTTCAGAAACAGCATGGCTGACATTAACAAACACGGGCAAACCCCAGGAAGACCCATAAGAAGCAGACGAAATATGTGCCTGAATTAAAATCGGAAAGCTAGCGACATTTCACTGTCTCACTTGTTATATTCACATCAAAATTCTTACAGAATATAATAATATAATTTTCAATCTCAATCCAATTAAAAAATTATTTGGATTGCACTGATTATGTCTTAATAAAGACCCAATGGGGGGTATATATGCCTGTTCCGAATGATATATATATATATATATATCGGTTTCAATGTATATATATCGGAAATGATGTATATATATTGTTTTCAATGTATATATATATCAGAAATGATGTATATTTATCGTTTTCAATGTATAAATATCAAAAACAATGTATATATATATATCGGTTTTGATATATAGGCTATCACAGTTCAATGTATATATATCAAACATTATGTATATATATCAGACTTCATTAAATATCCCCTGTTTGGCCCCTCATATATATATATATACACACTCACCGACCACTTTATTAGGTAAACCTGTTCAACTGCTCATTAACATAAATAACTAATCAACCAATGACATGGCAGCAACTCAACGCATTTAGGCATGTAGACATGGTCAAGACAATCTGCTGAAGATCAAACCAAGCATCAGAATGGGGAAGAAAGGTGATTTAAGTGACTTTGAACGTGGCATGGTGATGGTGCCAGACAGGCTGGTTTGAGTATTTCTGAAACTGCTGATCTACTGGGATTTTCATGCACAGCCATCTGTAGGGTTTACAGAGAATGGTCCGAAAAAGAGAAAATATCCAGTGAGCGGCAGTTCTCAGGGCGAAAATGCCTTGTTGATGGCAGAGGTCAGAGGAGAATGGCCAGACTGGTTTGAGCTGATAGAAAGGCAACAGTAACTCAAATAACCACTTATTACAACAGAGGTATGCAGAAGAGCATCTCTGAATGCACAACACGTCGAACCTTGAAGCAGATGGGCTACAGAAGCAGAAGACAACCCGATACTAGCAAGGTGTACCTAATAAAGTGGCAGGTGAGTATATATATACTGTACTATAGCACTTTGAGTTTGAAAGGATACAATGACAATGAGGTTGAAGTGCAGACTGTCAGCTTTAGTTTGAGGGTATTTTCATCCACATCGGATGAACTGTTTAGAAATGACAGCACCTTTTGTACATGGTCCCCCATTTTAAGGTACTACAAGTATTTGTTGAATTGGCTTCACAGACGTGTTTCGTTAGGCAGGTGTATTCATTCGTGTCATTAGTGAATGCAGAAGAGAGCTGTTGATGTCTAGTCTTGATTCTAGACTTTGCAATTGCCTTTGGAGATTGTTGTTGGGGTGTGACAACATGAGGAAGACAGCAGTGTCGATGCAAATTAAGCTGGCCGTCATAAGGCTCAGAAATGAAAATCAATCAATCAATCAGGAACATTGCAAAAACCCTGGGAATGCCCAAGTCAACAGTTGGGTTCATCATTAACAAGAAAAAAACAACTGGTGAACTCAATTATGTCAAAAGACCCGGTAGACCGAGGAAGACCACTGTAGTGGATGACCAGAGAATACTCTCGATAGTAAAGAAAACCCCCCTGACAACAGCCCAACAGATCAAGAACACTCTCCTGGATGCAGGTGTAGATGTGCCAAAGTCTACCATACGTAGAAGACTACACCAGCAGGACTACAGAGGGTACACTACAAGATGCAAACCACTGATAAGCTTGAAGAACAGAAAGGCGAGATTACAGTTTGCTAAAAAGCACCTCAAAGAGCCCCTAGGGTTCTGGAACAAAGTCTTGTGGACAGATGAGACAAAGATTAACATGTATTAGAGTGAAGGAAAGAGGAAAGTGTGGAGAAAAAAAGGAAATGCCCATGATCCAAAGCATACCACTTAATCCATGAAACATGGTGGAGGGGGTGTTATGGCTTGGGCCTGTATGGCTGCCAGTGGAACGGGCTCACTTGTCTTCATCGATGATGTGACTGCAGACAGAAGTAGAACAATGAATTCTGAAGTCTACAGAAATATTTTATCTGCTCAGATAAAACCAAATGCCTCCAAACTCATTGGACGGCATTTCATCATGCAACAAGACAATGACCCGAAACATAATGCTAGTGCAACGAAGGGGTTTTTGACGGCCAAAAAAGTGGGAAATCCTTGACTGGCCGAGTCAATCACCGGACCTGAAGCTAATTGAACATGCATTTTAGATGCTGAAGAGGAGACTGAAGGCAAAAAGTCCCCGAAACAAGCAGGAATCGAAGATGGCTGCAGTACAGGCCTGGCAGAGCATCACCAGGAAAGATACCCAGCGTCTGGTGATGTCTATGCGTCGCAGACTTCAAACAGTCATTGCATGCAAAGGATATGCGACCAAATACTAAAAATGATTACTTTATTCTACATTATGTTGAACTGTCCAATATTTTTTGATGCCCGAAAATGGGGGGGACTATGTGGAAAAGGTTATATAATTTCTAAACGGTTCATCCGATATGTATGAAAATACCCTCAAATTAAAGCTGACAGTCTGCACTTCAACCTCATTTTCATTGAATCCTTTCAAACTCAAAGTGCTAGAGTACAGAACCAAAATAACAAAAAATGTGTCACTGTCCAATGAATTATGGTGCTCACTGTATATATATATATATATATATATATATATACATACAGACAGGTGACAAATTAAAGGCAAAACCAACATAAGGCATCCTAGTAAGGTATAGGGCCACCACAAGCTGGCAGAACAGCTTCAATGCGCCTTGGCACAGATTCTCCAAGTCTGTGGAACCCTACTGGAAGGATGGTGGTGGAGAGTGCTGTCTAACATATTGGTCCAAAACGTCCCATAGGTGTTCAACTGGGATGAGATCTGGTGACTGCAAAGGCCATAGCTTATTATTCATATATTATTCATACTCATCAAACCATTCAGTGACATCCCATGCCCTGTGGATGGGGGCATTGTCATTTTTGAAGGGACCACTCTATCCCACCATTCAACATACCCCAAAAAGACTTGAGCTGAGTCACGTTTTGAGGTTAGGGAGCAAGTTTAATAGCCTGGACCTTATCATCAACAGGGTGCAACCCCAAAGCACCTCCCGGTGCCCCAAATATGCCACCTCAGATGCCTGAAAAACACATTTGTCTTGCTTCAATCTTACCCCAGTTACAGCAAACCACTCCTCCAAATTGGCTAAATGCTGTACCTCTGTTGGCCCTGTAATTAAATCATCGTACAAATAAATGACCACATTGGGGATCCCTTGTAGTAACCTCTTCATTGTGCGCTGAAAAATAGCATGCTGACGAAACTGCAAAGGGTAGGCGAGTGTATGAATATAGCCGCCTAATGTGGGTTAATGGTTACATATTCCCTTGATTCCTTATCCAATACAAGCTGCTGGTAAGTATGGCTAAGATCTAAATTTGTATATGATTTACCCCCAGCTAGGGTTGCATATAAATCCTCAACCTTAGCAATATGATAGGCATCCAATTTAGCAACCATATTAACTGTTAACTTATAATCAACACAAATATGTATGGTCTGATCAGATTTAATGACAGGGGACAATTGCTGCTGCCCAAGAGAAAAATTGCACCGAGTAATGACCCTCAACTTCTCTACTCTAATTCAGTCTAGATTGCAGCTCTGATTTACCTAAACTATTCTCAAACACCACCTCATACTTATTTATAAGGTATTGGGGTGCCTTAGACCTAGTATAAAAACTGCTAGCCCAATACAGCTTTATAACCTGCAAGCAGTCCTGCCCCAGCAGGTTTGGCCTATTTCTGTGGATGACCTCTTGGGGCAACTCCCCATCAAATTCATTATTCAATTCAACTCAATTCAATTTTATTTGTATGGAGCTTTGTATACAGGGAACTGCTACAAAGACACTTTACAGAGTAGCAAGGCAAGAGAGGGAGCAAACACCTGACATATATGACTCATATAGCAAGTACATAAGGTAAAAAAAGAAGAAGAAAACCCTGAAACAGGGGTGAGAAAAAACTCCCCAATGGGAAGAAATCTGGAACTCAGCGATAGAGGGGGAGCCCATCCTCCACTGGCCAGCCTGGTGTAAAGTAGTAGACAGCAAATAAAATTGGTTGAGTAGGTTATAGCTGAAATGAAAACTAACAGGAATAATAGAAGACCAAATGGTATAGTTCAGAGTAGTGCAATTTAGAGGAGTCGGATTATGGATCTGGAGCTCCAGACAGCACCAAGGCATGGGCAGGGGAGGTACAGGGCTGAAGCAGTCCATGACTGATCACATGTCATGAAATGAATGAGCATGATCACATGACCCTGTGGAGAACCACCAGAATGTAATAGCCACTCATTCATGCAGATACGGGGACACAGAAATGAGTATGCTAATAGTACAGGCAAGCCTGCAGCTGTTCACAAATGTCGCTGCAAAATTTGAAAACGCAGTCAGAATCCATGAAATTATGCACAAAATAGTTCCAGCAGTGCTGGCTACATTCACAGACCTATACCACCAAAACAGCTGATGCTCCCAGAAGCGCAACCCTCGCATTAATAGTAAGCCTCTGCTGCTGCCACCTCATCAATGCATGCCTTGTCTAGGTCCTACCCATCAGCAAAGTGAAAATTAAGTAAAATATGTTTAATTTTCCAAATCCAGCAGTTTTATGAATCCAACAGCTAACACCCTCGTTTGACATCTGGCACTCTGAATATCGAATACAAGTGCATCAACCGTTAAAATACCTCACTTATCCGATATGTAAAATACATGTATTTGATTTTATTTGGTAATTATTATTAAAGATAAGTATAATGTTACTTCTCAGTGTCCTCCTAGTGAGCCTATACTGAGTTTTCACAGCTAGCTAAACTCCCCTTCATACTATCTCTCCAAGGAACAGGCGGTAGTTGTTTTAGGCAGATTTAATATGAAGAAGTGTGAAACTGAAACAAAAAGGTACAGTAAAAAATAAAGGTAAGTAAAATCATGGCCATACACTACTGGTAGGAAAGCAGGTAAGCATGAAAGGCAAATATGATAAGGCAAATACTTAGGTAGATGCGTGAGGTAAGTATGCTATGGAGAATTCAAGCCAACAGCATGTGTAGTCACACGGTAACACAATATTAGCTAAATGGAACAAATTACAGAAAATTATTAATCAAAAACATTAAGATGGTAATGATTAACAATAAACTTACTGATAATGCCACTCAAAGGTCTGCAAACCAAAGGATGGCTGAAGATTATCTTCAAACTTAAACACAGGACCACTCTGCTGAAAAAGAAGGAACTTTCTGTCTGACGCTACAAAGATAGTACAATTACTAAACTACATGCAATACCAGAAACAGCTACTAGATGGAAATAAATTCCCAATGGAAAACAGTTCCAACACACTCCCCGTCTGGAGTCTTTCAAGATGCCACATGAACATAATTTACATCTGAACTTCCGGGGATAAAAGCAGGATGACCTCTGAGATGGGTCTTGCGAAAGTTTTCAAGGTCTGGTGCCGTATCACCTTGACTTCCACTTTCCGTACAACTCCGTCTCTACTTTGAAGAGTCTTCACGATGACTTCCATTAGCCACTCATTTCTTTTTGCTTGATTGTCCTTCATGAGAACAATGTCTCCTTCTTTCAGGTTCGGCCTCCTATGCTGCCATTTCTGCTGATTCTGCAGAGTGCTGAGGTACTCTTTGCGCCATCAACCACAAAATGTATCCGCTAGAACTTGAACCCTCCTCTACTGGTACTGGTAAACTGAGGAACACTAGTGATTGTGCCATGCTCTGACATTTGTGTACATTTCATCAACTTTACATACAGTGATTCCAAAGTGTTTCATATCTTTGTTTTCAGCACAAACTCAGCTATAATAATATGGCAGCAGCAAGTAGTCATAATCATATGTGGATTGTAAATCGCTCTAAAAACACACAAACTGTAAACAGTAGTTTTGAACATGCACAGGAATGTTGTAATAACACACACTAAACAATAAGTGTGTGTGTGAGACCTTGATGAAATTTGTTCATCAAGGTCTTGGGTATCAAAAGATGACAAAACATTTTAGCAAATCCAATGAGAAATATATAATAAACTGCTAAAAGTTAGTGTTGTGACTACTATTTTTCAACACCAGGTGACAATGGGAGGGCTAATGGCCTTTCTGTAATAAATATTTATGAGGTAAGAGGACCTGCCAGCTAAGTAGGCTATTCAAACCTGGCCTCATGCCTCCCCACCTCTAAGACAAATACTTTGCACAAAGCAATACTCAGTGAACCATTTAGAACACAGAAACAAAGACATTTTGATTTTGGAACATTTATTGACACCACACAAACTATACATGGAAGATGCCATCCACACACACACCTCCAGGTTATTTCAAAGTTTTGTGTGCCTTGGCAGCATCAGCAGCTTTCTCTGTTTATCATGACAGAGCTGGCTGATCTGCTTGTGAGACTGGTGTACTCCTGCAATGCCTGCATGGCCTCTTAGCTGGTGGTGAACTAGGCTGTGTATCCTGATCAGCATCTCTGTAAATATAACAAAAACAAAATTGTAAGGAAAGTGACATCAAATCACATTATTTATATCGCACATTTCGTTCAATAGGTGCAAATTAAATGTGCTTTACAAAAATGACAATGACAAGAGCAACAACAATATAAAATAAAGGAATAGTCTATCTAGCCACATATTTACAAATAATGCAAGCCACCGATGATACTGAAACCACTGTTAAGCTAAGTCTGTTTGTCTGTCTGTTTAGCTAAGCGGTGGTAAAATAAAAATAAAATGGTTAGGAAATGTGACATAGTTACAGCATATACGAACAAAGAGTTCTGCCTACTACTTCTAACATAACCAGACGCAGAGGCAGCCTATTTTGAGATGCAATGGATATAATTGTTCATAAATTCAGAACAGAATGTGGGAATTTACACACGCGCATTATTGAATATTCCTACAATACACAGAGAAGTTGCAATACAGCACACATATTTACCAATATGATCGTAAGAAATGCTCGTGAACTTGATTCTCAGTTCGCTGGTCAAAATGATAACACTCTTCATCGGTGTCGGGACCTGAACAACTCATTCGCGTCTTCATCGTTGCTCACCCACAAGGCATGAAGTGTGTCAAGTCCAGTCATCCGTGGCATTTTCCAAAATAAAATGAAATGTTAACTCAAAAGAAGTGAACAAAGCATGCATGGTCTAATGAATCAAATTTAAAACATTTAAAAATTCATATTATTTGCCAATGGGCACATTGGAAAGTCGTGATTCTAAGGTTTCTGTCAATGTTTTTGTTGCGTCTGTATGATAACAGCTTGTGAAGTTAATCATCCAAATAGAAGCAAAAGTTAATTTCATCTTGTCGAGCTCCGCCGGTGGAGCTCCAGACCCCAGAGGGTTAAGATGAAGGGTGCTTCTGGGTCCGATGAAACAGGCACTAGAGGTCTTGCGTTGATAATGGCGGTGACCTCAGCGATGAGAGTGATCAAGACCTCATAGGTCAAGTTTGAGTGACCACTTTGCAGGAACATTGAGTCAAGGATTCGGCGTGCAATCCCGATCATGTGCTCCCAAGTGCCCCCCATGTGATAGGACTGTGGAGGGTTGAACACCCAGGTGCATCTCTGCTTGAGCAGATAATCCTCCACACTAGTATCGCTGGGACTTGGAGGATCCAACTTCAGTTCCCTGGCTGCTCCAACGAAGTTGGTACCGCAGTCCGACCTCAGCTGCTTAGCAGGTCCTCTGATAGCAAAGAATCTGCGGAGTGAGTTGATGAAACTGGAGGAGCTCATGGTCTCTATTAGGCTTGCCACTAACGACTATTTTTCTATTGATTAATCTATCGACTATTTTACCGATTAGTCGATTAATCTAAACGGTTAATTTTCCTCCAAAAAAATCAAATTAACCATTTAATTTAAGTTCACAGGGTTTTTCAAACCATAGCGCCTAAGTGATTTTGCGGAGCACCTTAAGCCGAATGAACGTAAAAAGGCATTTAGGCGACATATCAGAATGAATGTAAAAATAACGGTGATGCGCTGACAAAAAAAACCAAAAAAACGGAGAGGTGGCTTTATGGTTTTAAACACTCCGTGCTATGATGGCATTATAAATAGAAGTGGGTGATTGACTAGCGTTTTTATGTTTTTATGCATGGTAGGTTAAATGCATTTACAGAATACAGTGGGATTTTACCCCCCAAAGATGTTATTTCTCGATATAATTGTGCCGCTGTGTTAACAGATTACTGCGGTTGCGGGTCAGGCACTCTTCATGGTAAAAAATTTTTTTAGGATAGCGCTTCCGAATTGCTTGTGTCGAAAGTGCTGCGACGGAAACAGCGATATATTTACCCACTAGCCACATCTGTCAAAAATGTAAACAAGTAATCCAGTTTTCACGGTTAGGAAAAATTTTATGACAATGTTAGCCAGCGAAGCTAATTAGCTGACGTTCGCTTTATTTTGACAACAAAAAACTGTATGTATCATTGTATAATGCAGCACAAAACAAAATGTAAACACATATTAAAGTGCAAAACTGTCGATTTAAACTGGCAACTCCAACATGATAAAAAATAAATCAAAAAGAGGGCTTATTATTTAACTCCAAAATAAATCCAAGTTTCTATTAAACCCATTATCAAAGTAAAAAAGTTAGGTCTGCATATTAAACAAAGTGCAACATGTTTAGCAGCCTGTAAGAGACAATAGTGTCTAGCTCAAAGTCCAACTCAAATATTCGAATCAAATGTCTGTTAGACATGTGTGTTCTAATATAAGAATGTCAACACGTTCTGGACTTACAGTAGGCTAGCTCTTTTCTTGGAAACTTTTCACTAACCAATGCTTACGTTATAGTGTGAAATATCCACATTATATAATACCACTGACCTATTTGAAGGCACTCAATTTTAAAAACAACATATATAACCGAAATATTTTGAGCAGTAATACTTACATAGCAATGATGAAATTTTATCTGTGTTCAGTAGATAGAGACAGAGAGAGTAAATCAATGACTGTTCTATCCGCTTCTGTTTTGATCCAGAAAACGCTGTCAGATAGGTCTATCAGCAAATATATGGCTTAGCTATGCCCAGAAGTCCTCAATAATCATAGTATTTTCCAATAAATTACGAGAAATCGTTGACAACGTTTCGTTAGGTCCAGCGTCTTTTACTGCTATCCAGTTCCATTACCTCAGAGTGAATGCGTAAGAGAATGCGATGATAAGAAAATGTTCAGTTACGCTGACCTAAAAAACGCTTTTCCAAAAGCAAAATAGACATGTTATACATCGTTAGAAAGCTTATACTCTCACCTACTGAATAAATGAATTGTCAATCAAGCCAGACTGTACTAAAAAGGGCGACAACGCCGTAAACAAGACTTGTGGTATTACGCACAGCTATTTTTGGAACCTCGCCTCGCAACCGAGTCGGACTCTGCTGCAGCCGCCATGATTTTTAAAAAACTGTAGCGTTGACTGGAGCCGACCAAATGACTGGAGCCAAAAACGACTGACGTTACGTAGCAATTACGTAGTGATATTAAAGAAAAACATTTGTTATAATGAATTGAAGCATTTTAGATATCAAAAAGGTAAATTCATTAAAAAAAATAAAAAATAAAAAAAACGATGCGTCGATTTAAAATATTGATGTTGACGCATTTTCAGCGTCGACGTCATCGATTACGTTGACTAATCGCGGCAGCCCTAGTCTCTATGACCTCTATATGAACAGCCCTAGTTCACATACGGGTGAATAAGACTGCCCATCTCTTGCTCTTAGCTTGACCACCTCCGGTGCGACATGTAGTGATCTCTCATGGACCAAAGACGTCGAGCCCAACGTTAAGCCCAACATTGACATAGCTCAGGAGGTAAGAGCGGTTGTCCGGCAGTCGGAGGGTTGCCGGTTCGATCCCCTGCCCTGGGCGTGTCGAAGTAACCCTGAGCAAGACACCTAACCCCTAACTGCTACCAACAGGCTGATTGGAACCTTGCATGGCAGCCTTTCACCGTTGGTGTGTGAGTGTGTGTGTGAATGGGTGAATGAGAGGCATCAATTGTAAAGTGCTTTGGATAAAAGTGCTGTATAAATGCAGTCCATTTACCAGGAGAAGAGAGGATCTGTCTGGAGACGTTCAGCAGGTAAGTCTGCCATTTGTTGCTGCTCCAATTTTCCCCGCAGCTTTCTACAGACCACACATTTGTGGATGATGCTACTTACATCTTTTAGCTCATAATATCCATAAGCCTCTTGCTCGAATTGCTCCCTCTGTCAAATGTCTGCCTTGGTGTCTCACTGCTTCATGATGATGACGGATGAACAAAACAGCAATATGATGTCTGCCTGGGATAAGGAGAGGATTAGCTTCATCCTTACGCAGTTTTGCCTAAGTAAGACGTCCCCCTACTCGCAGCAAGCCATCATCGTTGATGAAGGGGTGGAGTCGATGTCGGCTGTGATGGCAATTGGCGAGACTCCCTCACACCGAGCACTCGAGGCAAACACCACCCGAATCTGCCCAAGCTTTTGTGGGTGGTACACGGCAAACGTGGGGAGATACCATCTTTCTTTACTCTCATCAGATGGTGGTGCCAGCTCTGCATGCTTTTTATCGAGCATCTTCTGCATGAAGTCCACGAAATGTGCCCGCCTGTCAGGCTTCTTATCCAGTGTGCGCCGTAGAGTCATAAGCCGCCTGAAGGCATATTCTCTTGTAAGGCAGACTGAAAGACTGCACACCTGGGAAATTCTTAACATGGAGGCATGGGAACTGGGCCTGAGAAACCGCGCCAGTATGGGAGGAATTTCCTTTACGGCGGGTCGTAAAATCATTAGGCCGAGGCTACTGCATCCTGCAAGATGGATTACGACCGCCTGAATTCCAGGGCACCTTTTTCAGGACAAGAGCCACCTGTTTGCAGCGGTCACTGCCCGGCCACAACTGGACATTACTTGTAGACAGCGAAACATTACCATCATGAGGAAGAAGTGAGTCAGGACACCTCCTTCCTTTTTCCTTTACTCCAAACAAGGGATCTCATACAGAAACTATGCACTGAGCTGGAAATATACATTTTTCTTTTCAGAGCACTGTATAAAGGAAACTGTTAACATTTTCTACAAATATTTTGCATTATGTTATCATTAAGATATTGTTTGTCTGGTGAAATATATTGTATTAGAGGAACGTAATCACAATATACTGGATAAATGTAATATCTATATTAATACACATACTTTACCTAACTTAGGTTAAATGTGTATATTGTGGGTATTGCTCCAATCAGAATTCAGGGATCTGTTTGGTTTTTAAATATTAATTTCATTAGTAGAACTGTGAAAAGGGAGGTTTCATGACAAAGAGTGACAGTATAAAGTCAGACAGTGTCGTGTCTGGTCTTGTTTGAATTGCATCGGAGTGGGGAGTACAATGGTATTAATTTCACAAGCAGCAGACATATATTTCATATCTATTCAATAACTTAGGAGGAAAACCCGCATTGGTAAAATATTCTCTCAGAAGGACATCTGGAAAAAGTAATTAAAATTCCAATTTTATCACTAACTGGCCAGTTCCGAGATTTATGACCTATGTCGCCAGATCAAACACTAAGTTTGGACATTTAAGGAGAAGGGACAGAGCGATCTGGGAAGCTCTGGATAACGAGATCTTAATATGGTCCTCTGCGGTTCCTTAACATAATCGTTATATAAGATATTCACCCACCTCTGAGTCTCTGCCAGACATCTAGTTTGTCGTATGTCGGACGCAGGTCGACCGGTGTGATCCGCGGTAGGCCGGCCTTTCCATATAGATGTTGCAAAAGAACAGAAATCCATTCACAATCAAGGATAAATTTTAATTGGAGTCAGATAATCGAGAGTAAAACTAATCGTAATGCTTACAGACTGCCTCTGGATAAAACTAGATAATAGCCCAGACCAGAGAAAAGTGGAGAATAGAGTGGTACTACTATTCTTGTAACTTGGTCTAAATTTAGCTGATCTCGTTGATCCAAAGTGCAGTCTCGCCCCATTTATAAGAACGGTGAAATTTAAAAAGAGCACTAACAACTTTTGGTCTACTTCATTGGTCTAGCTGCGCAAGATTTACACTCTGTTGTAAGGGAGGACTCGTCTTGGGCTGCGGAATAGCAGAGGGGCAACCCAACTGTTGGTTTCATCTTTGGAGAATCCTTCTTCCATCATCTTCAGGAAGATCATGTATTCAACAGATGGTGCTCGCTGGTTGTCACTGTCTGTTCGGCAAAAGACGGTTTCACCAATTGGTTTTTCACCAATTTCATTGGGTCCTAGCAGACAAGCTTGGCGCATGAGGTAGAGGAGAGGTGGTTTTCTGCTGGCTCCTCAAGCTGAAACTCTCGTTGAGCTTGATGTGGTTCTCACAGGGAGACAGAAGGCTAGGGCGTCCATTGTCCAAAATGTGTGTTATCAAAGCGCTAACTTCTGGTGGCTTGTCAACCAGTGGCACTGCCAAGGCAAACATCACCTATGATAACCCAGCCCAGGTCAAGCTCCTGGGCATATGGCGCATTGTGAGGGCCATTAAATTGTTGGCGTACTTTGTGGACTTGCAGCAGGCCATGTCCAAGGAGCAGAAGAATGTCTGAATTTGGGTCCGGGGGTGGTATTTCAACAGCTATTGGCTTCAAATGCTGATGGTGGTGAGCAGCATCAGCTGTTAGTATTTCCACTCAGTTGTTGGGGATTTCATTACACTCAATGAGTGTGGGAAGACGGATACTTGTACATCTATCCATTGACTCTATGATGTAGCCATGTGCCCTTCTTACGGCTGTTTCTGCTACCTCGGCACAGATCTTCAGGATGTATGGAGCTGTTATGCCTTGGATATCAAACATGTTGAAGAACTCAGTCCTTGCCAGAGACAAATTGCTTTGATAATCCAAAATTGCATACATTGTTTTGATCTCCTGACTCCGGCCATTGGGGTAGACTTGAACTAGACAAATCTTGGAGCAAGATTTCCCAGGAAAGCCAGGTCCACATACTTCCATGCATGTAGATATGACATTAGGATCTGGGGTTACTTCCTCCTCCTCACCATGCAGGCAAGAAAGGCTTGGGTGCCTTCAGAGCTGGACCGGGGTGAAGGACAGCCAAATGCTTATCACTCTCACACTCTGTACAGTTAATGGTCACATCACAATTATTGGCCTGGTGTATGGTGGAGGCGCAACAACGGAAACAGATTGTATTATCCTTGATAAACTTCTTTCTGTCTTCTAGCAGCATGGTCCTAAAGCCTTTGAACTTTTTCAGTGGATGTGGCTTGTGGTGTATAGGACAGTTCTTGCTTGGGTCTTCACCTGTTTTGTCGTTCTTGGTGGTTGCTTCTGCCGACACATCTGTCTTGTGCACAAAAACTGGTGTTCTTGTGTAAGCCCTGCTGATAGATATTTCTTTTTTGGGGTTGGATGTGTACATAGCAGCTGTATTGAAGCTATGGTCATTCCTCACCTTAGCCTCTCTTCGCACAAATTCTGAGAAAAATGAGAAGGGTGGGAATGCTACTCTGATCTCTTATGAAGAAACGTATAAAGTTACAACAAATATTCATTTCAAATCTAAAATTGAGGTTAAACTACCTCAATAAAAATAACAAAGGTTATGGACAAGGACATGTTACACAAGAAACGAAAGAAAGAAAATAACAAACCACAGCAGGTTTGTCCCAGAGTAATCCAAGAACAAAAATCAAAAGACAGCAGAATATTCCGAAGACCAGAGATGAAATGTAGAATGTCTGACCTAGATGTAGGACTCACTATCTACTGACTATAAAAAAACCTAACATGCCAAGTTTCTTACTAAAAGAAAGTCACACAATTTATCTACTGAAAGAGAGGGGGGGGACACCCCCTCTTCTTCTGGCCTGTGCATACTTAATTAGTGATTAGGGAGGATTCAATTATTACTGATTTCTTCCCCTTTATATATTATATATTATAAACCCCTTCGTGCAAGCCCCCTAGTGTCCAGATTGCTCAACTTAGATATTCAGTGCTCCTGCAAGCAAACTATGACTGGAAATAACAAACTCTGTGTTTTTGCTTTATTAGTGGACAATGCACTACAGTGATGCAAAGATAGCATCCTACAAGACATGAATATAATGCATGTTCTGTCAAGAAATTATTGATTGATAAATTTAGACTTTTTTGGTATTTGAGATGGTTTGAGTGGTGAGGGGTAAGAGGGGTTGGCAGATGGTGGATGGTGGGGGTGAGGGGGAAAAAATGTCCAGAATGCTTGGTGTAATTAAACTCTTTGTGGGGGTAAAGTGCTTGTGCAACTTAGAACATTTATTTATTCTTTAGCAGCGAATTAAGCAATACGAGAGAATGTGTTAGTAAATACGTTTTAAAGCAGTGGCTTGTTCTTTATCTTAAGGAAAAAGAAGCCTATGCATGCATGCAAAGTCTTAACACGCCAATAGGGTAATGATTTAAATGTATGAAAAAAGTAAGCGAGCAAGGAAGCACGCAATGAAATGATGTAAACTGTTATAATAGCATTGAGTATTAAAATAGCGGAAAACAGGGAAAAGTTATTTTAAGTTTTGCAAAGAAAAAGCAAGGAAGCATGCTTGAATGCTTGAAATGCATCGTGAGTGTTAAAGCGGTATAAGAGAAGTTTGTAAAAAAAAAAGCTAAAGTAATACAAAAAGTACAGGTGTGCTAGTTACTTAGTCGATTTTCCATTCCGAACATGGGGATAGGTTTGTCCTGTGTATCTCGGTTGATGTTCCCAGCTAGACTGCGAGAATCAAAATGGCCAGGAAAGCAGTGGGGAGTTAGGCAGGAGCCTATGTACAGTTATGTTGGAGCAGTGCCCCCAAATGTTTCAGAGAGGCACGTTGTAAATATAGGCATTGACATTTAGTATTTTGAGATACCTGGAGTGACACGTTGTACATACATGTACAAACAACTGGGGTTTCACAGTAGGATACAATTTGCCAACGCATTTTCAGATTGATGCCGGGAGAGTGCATTGAGGATTTTTGAATACAGATGCAGAACTTTTTTGTCTGAATTTTTTTTCAACAGCCTATGTAGTAAAGAAAACATGGTTTGCAAGCAACTTCATTAAGGGGAAAAAAAGATTTTTATATTACTTACATTTTAAGCCTTTAAAAAGGGTTTAAGTGAAAATTGTTATGTGTTTGATTGTTACGTGTAGGTGCTTAAACTAACCCTCTGCATGTGATCTGTGCTTCTCTCTCTACCTGTGCTCCACCTTAACAAGCTGCTAATTGCCAGATTGGCTTCTCCTGCCACTGACCCTACAAAAAGCCTGCTGCAGCTGAAGAATGGGAGAGGCTTTTGTGGAGCAGTTTAGTGGCTGGACCATCCGCTTTGATGCAGACTTTCATGGTTTTTGTTTTTGTTTTTGTTTTGGTTATTTCTTTGTATTTTTGTGTGGTGTTGGTTTTAGGTCAGAGTAGGAAACCTGTGGAAAACTCACCATTTATTTTCATTGGGAGAAAGATGACAACTTGTAGAAGACTAGGGTTAGTAGTTTTCTGTAGGCCCTGCACACTCAGGATACCTTTTCACCAGTTTTACAGATCTTGACAGCAAATGAAGTGCTGCAGCCATGTCTACAAATGAATCCATACTCACCAGAGTGAGTGCAGATCAACCCTGCTGAGGCGAATGCAAACTTACTGATACCTATACTTATTTGTAAGAATCTTTTTGTTCAGTATGCTGGTTAAAATATTTACAGTTATTTAGACTGAGACTGTATGAGAGATTATTTCTTTTACAGACTCAGAAGAACCAGAAACTTTTGAGAGGGCAAAAGATCCTGCCTAAAACTTGGCAAAAACGTTAGGTGAGAATTATTGCATACATTTTAGACCAAATTAAACTCACTTCCACATGATCTGGTCCTGAGAACCACGTGGCAGAGAAGGGCTTGGGAGAGAAGTTTTGATGAAAAGCATAATTTGAAACTAAAACTGCTAAATATCAGACTTTTCTGCAGTTGCAACAGAGGAAGCTCCTGGATGCCAAGAGGACTGCAGTTCTGCGGAAATCCACCATTAGGCCCGGGAATCACACCTCCAAGAGCAACCATTTGTTGAAGCAATTCTCCTGAAGCCAGGGTTTGGAAGTGTTGGAAATACTCTGGTGTGCCTCATGTTTGGCTGAACGTTGTCTTAAGTGTTGCAGAAATTCATTGAAAAATATTAGAAATGGCACCGAGGCAACAACCAAATTAAGCACACAGCACAGACAACATTAACTTTGAAATTTTACAAGCAATTAATAAAATGAATGAAGACCACAAACATGGTCTGTGGGCATGTCTGTAATTGCTAATGGTGGTAGTGTCGATCTGGACACATTTGTGGTCCTGGTTGAAAAGCAGGTTCAGAGAAATTTTGAATTTTTTTTTGATGATACTTTGGAACTGGTGGTTCAGAGTTCAAAACCCAAATAGCCACATGTCTGTGGAATGAGTTTTTTAATTTAATTTTTTGTAAGATAAAACTGTGAAAATAACCTCTGCTTTACCACTTGTCTAAATTGTCAAATCTGGAATTTATGGTAGAGCTGATGGAGCAATACGGCATACATTTACAGACTACAGTGGGCTTGAGCATGCAGGATATGGTGTCTTTTTCAGACATAGAAATGTTTGAACTGTTAACCCCTAGGACCCTAAAAGGTTTTGGGCCGTTTTTCACTATCTTCATTCTTTTATTTATTTTTTATTTTTTTATTTTATAGTTTTTTACATGGTAATTAAGAATAAGCCCCAAGACAAGCACTCAACAAGAATCATGCGCAACATCAGCATCTGAGAAAAGGCTTCAGGTCTGTTCTTGTGGCTGGAGGAAAATAACATCTTCAAAGAGCCTGAAAATACATCAAGGAAAGAAAGGGTACTTGATAAGGACTTCCTTAGAAGTCAATCAAATCAGTCGAATGAAGTCCAGCGACTGGAGTCTCACCAAAGTTTGCAGAACATCAGCTCCCCTGAGGAAGGAAACTCAAGCACAGTGACGGAGGCAGAGGAATGTATGGCGCCCATCCAGCCACGAAAACTAGCAATGGAGAAGAAGATCAGCGGAAGCAAACCCCGGGTGAAATGGCCTGGAGCCTCGGAGAAGAAAGAATGGGAGACCATAAATGCAGACAGTCGAAAGAAAGCTTGACAAGATGGGGGACATCAGCTATGGCTATGGAGCAGAACGATATGGAATAAGGAACAAAAAGGAAAAGGCACCAGCGTTGGAAAGCAAGTCCAAACGACAACAAGAGACGGAACGCTTGATCCGGGAAAGAAGGCAGCTCGAGAAGCAGTGGAGGACTGATGAGTGACCTGGGGATGAGCGGACAAGCCCTATGCCAGGCCATCAAGGAAACATCAGGTGTGGCAGAGCGGAGTAGTCAGTGGCTCTGGCTGAAGAGGAAAGACCCCAGCTGGTCTCCCAAATAAGCCAGCTAGACAGATGCAGAGGGGGGTGGTTCTGGGACACCAGAACGCACTGCTGAGCCTACTGAAGATGTCGTGGGCCCAGTCAGCGAAATGTTGATGAAAGTAGGAGCCCACTTGACAACCCCAATGACGTGTCATACCAGCCTTTCTCAACATCGGAGTAGCGCAGGTCAGTGCTTAAGTCTTCCATCACCACCGGGGGCACGGGGGTTTAAGAGGTGGCACTTCGGATTTTAACATCACGTCCTGTGTATTTGAAAACATTACATGCCAGTTTTGTCAGAAGTCTCTTGGCAACCCAAATCTACCAAATAATTCTACTTCTATGAGTTAGATAATCAAAAATAGCAGTTCAAAGCAAAACATTTCATTTACGTTATATGAAAAAATGTTCAATCAATAGTAAACTACAAAGAAAACAAAAATATTACTTATTATTAATATTAATATTATTACTATATTTTCACTGCTGTTGGTGTTACGGGGGAGGGGAGGGGGGCAGGGGGAGGTCATTGAAGAGCTGAGGGGATTGGAGGCGGGGTAGTGCATCGATGTGCTGATAGCAGTTCCTCATACCCACTGTCAAATATGGAGTTGGGTCATTGATATTTTGGAGATGTTTTGCTGGCAGTGGTCCCAGGGCACTATTTTAGATCAATGGCACAATGAATTCAACAAAGTACCAGGAAATTCTGGCAGAAAATTTGATTGTCTCTGCTAAGAAGCTAGGATTTGGTCATAGGTAGATTGTCCAGCATGACAATGACTCCAAGCATACATAAACATCTAAACAGAAATGCTTAAGTGAAATCAACATCCATGTTTTCCAATGGCCATCTCAGTCTCCAGACTTAAATTCCATCCAAAACCTGTGGTCTGAACTGAAGAGGGGGGGGTCCATAAGCGCAAATCCATAGATATCAATGATTCTGAAAAGTTCTACATGGAGAAATGGTCAAAAATCCCTCCAAATGTGTTCTCTAACCTTATCAAAAATTATAGGAAAAGACTCATGGCTGTCATCTTTTCCAGGGGTGTTTTCACAAAGTATTAAACCAAGTGTGCCAGTAATTCTGGAGCCCACTGTACATTACTATGATTTTACCAGTCTCTACCGTTTTGTCAACAAGACTAAAGTTTATTCTACAGATCCCCCTCCAACATCTTCTGTGGCTTTGGCCCAATTGAAAACTATTTTGATCAAAGCCAAAATATACCCACCTACGGAGGTTCACCTACCTGTGCTACCTTACAGGGTGTTTGAAAAATTAATGTTTCCCCTATGTAGGTCCTGTGCTATGTCTGAACATCAAGGCAAAAGTGACCATTGTGATGAGGAACGTTCTCTCACCGGAGTCTGGTGTAGTATTGAACTAGCCAATTTTGTTGAGAAGGGGTATCGAGTGGTCAAGAAGTTTGGCATTTCCCCCAGCTCTGATTCTCTGTTTAGCGAGTACATGAACACACATTTAAAGGGTAAACAGGAAGCCCCTGGGTACCCTTCATGGGTGGCCAATAATTCGGATAAAGATGGATACATGCCAAGTTATTTGAAAAAGTATGGTATACATTTATATCCCAGCAACATTTGTGTAAATAAAGCCAAAAGAAAAATTTCTAAACTTTTTCTGGACAGCATTTGGGGTAAATTCAGTCAGAGAACAAATCAAGCCAGCAAAACCTTGATCCATGACCCAGAGATGTTTCTGTTGTACATGTTTTCCAAATAATGACATCTCACATTTTTTCAGTTATTACATACGATGTGGCCCTTGTGCAGTGGCGCTATGCCAATGGTTTCCCAAAACCGCCCAAATACAGTAATGTGTTTTATAGCTGCATTCATCACCGCTTACGCCAAACTTGAGCTTTCCAACCTCATGGATAAATTGCCTGACAGGGTTCTGTAATCTGTGTGAGGTGACTGGGTACCTCTAGTCAGGGACTTTTTGGGTGAGCTGACAAGTGAGCTGGAACAGGTGACCACATTGTGGAATTTATTTCCAGGGGCCTGAAAACATGCTTGCAGAACAAAGGAGGGTAAAACATGCCTGAAAGTGAAAGGTATAATACTAACATGCAGGTTGTCCCTCACTAATTTGGTTGATAATTTTGTGACCCATAAAAATGCCAGCGAAAGAAATCACCACAACCACGCAACAAATTTTTAGGGATAAAAAAGCCTTTATTCTCAGTCTCTAAAAGATTCTGTGTGGTTTACAACATGCAAGTTTTGCTCCCAGACTTCCAAACTTTGCTATATGGATACTAAATTAGTGTCAGGGGGTGAGGTTTTTGACTGCTGCCTCCAAAACCCCTTGTCCTGCATCATTTCAGGACCTTAAAATAGCGGTGAAAGTTTGCAAAATGACTGCTGGAAAATGCCCATAATGTGATGTCCTCTGTGCTTAATTGTAGGCAACCACTGTATGATGAATTGCTTTGTAGAATGAAGAATGTACAGTTTATAGAAGGACTCCCTGTATCTTTGACTGATGAAGCATTACTCCCTTTACACACATCCTGTTTGATCATCATTGACAACCTGATGGAAGCTACCAGCGAGAGCACAGAGGTGGAAAAAAGATTTTACTAAATATACACACCACGGAAACATGAGTATATATTTAGTACAGAACCTTTTTTCAGGGTAAAAAAGCCATACAATAAATCTCAATGCTAACTATTTTTCTGTTCAAAACCCCTGAAGATGAAATGCAAGTTAGCTCAGCAAATGTATCCTAGAAAAGTTTTTTTTTTTGAAAGTTTTGATGATGCGACTAGAAATCCTTTCAGTTATCTATTGATTGACTTAAAAAGTCAAACACACAAGGTATATTGTCTCAGAACATGTTTGTACCCTCCAGGTTGGACAGTGGTTTGTCTGCTTAAAAAAAGCAATGTGTATTCAATAGCACCAGCTGCTTTTAAAAGTTCTATTTGAAGGTAACGCACAGGAACAGAGGGCCATTTTACAGTCGGCTTCTTCAGAACACAATTTTTTCTCGCTCTCAATGTTTTACGCTGCAAAATACCCTTAATGGATACACAGCTGAATTAAGGGGGAAAAATAGTCAAGAATTAAACTACTTGCTAATTTTTAAAAAATTATTTAAAAGGAAAAAGTCAACTTGTCAAAAGAGTGGATTCCTCATCCCTCTGCAGAGTGGTGTGATACCCAACAAGCTTGGTAGCACCACACACTGGTTAAACCATGGAGCTTGCTCAAAGCTTGCTTTAGTCCCTCAAAGCCAGTTGGATAAATTTAAAATTGCTTACTTTTACACCAGAGCAAATCTGGCAAACTGTTGAAAATGAATTGGACAAAACTATACCTAGCTTATCAAGGACTGATGTGGATCCTCATGAGAAGGCAAAACTGTACATGGTTGCTTGACTAAGATTCATAGCTCTTGTCGAACAAGGCAAAAAAAATATTTCCCATTTTTACGGTCCCCTTTCTTGTTCATATAAGAAAGGGGTCCGTACTGATCCAGGAAACTACAGGCCTGTCAGTTTAACTTGCATCACATGTAAAATTCTGGAATCTATCATTCGAGAAATAGCAACATCCAAATGGATAGCCAGCATGGTCTTCGTAAGGAAAGGTCATGTCTGACAAACCTTCTGGTATTCTTTGAAGAAGCTACCAAGTGTTTTTATTATGTCAAGGCTTATGATATTATCTACTTAGATTTCCAAAAGGTATTTGATAAGGTACCACACAAGAGGCTTGTTAGTAAAATGAAGCCTGTAGGAATTAGAGGATGTATTACAGAGTCGATTCGGAACTGGCTACAGGGTAGAACACAAAGAGTAGTAGTAGGAGGGATATTATCTGAGCGGGGGACTATTAGAAGTGGAGTCCCACAAGGATCGGTGCTGGGACCACTGCTCTTCCTCTTTTATATCAAAAGGGACATAGAAAGTCCCTGTCAAATTTGCAGATGATACAAAACTGGGAGGTAACCCAGATCATAGTTTGGAATCTACTAAAGTAATCCAAGAAGATTTAAATAAAATCCAGAACCTGGCAAATTAAATTTAATATGGCCAAATGTAAAGTTCTGCATGTGGGAATAAAAACATTAGACAAGATTACTTTATGGGAGGAACAAAATTGGAATGTGCTCAGTTTGAAAAGGTTTGATTAGGGAGTAATGGTTGATCAAAGCCTTTCAAGTTCTAGGCACTGGGCTGTAGCAGTAAAAAAAAGGCCAACAAGATGCTGGGATATATAACTAAAGGTATTGAGTATAAATCCAAGGAAGTTATACTTATCTTATACGTTAGACCACACTTAGAGTATTGTGTGCAGTTCTGGGCATCGTACTACAAGAAAGATATTCAGTCTGGGGAAAATTTTCAAAGAAGAGCAACCAAATTGATTCCTGGTATGAAAGATAAAAGCTATGAGGAAAGACTTAAGATGCTTAACCTCTTCAAGCTTAGTAAAAGGAGACTCAGAGGTGGTTTGATTGATGCTTTTAAATTCATAAAGGGGATCAACAACGTGAACTACAAGAGATTTTTCAGGTTGAGTTCTGTTAGTAGAACAAGGGGACATAAATGGAAATGAACAAAACTTAAATTCCATACAGACATTAGGAAGAGTTTTTTTTTATGCAGAGAGTAGTCAATATGTGGAATAACCCGCCAGGTCACGTAGTAGAGGCAGAAACTCAGTGATACAGTGTTAGTGCTCTGATTACCTACAGACTAGATAGTATCTAATTTAGCTAGGAAATGGCAAGCATTCTTGGGCTGAATGGCCTGTTCTCTTCATTATGTTATGCTCTTTAACATTATCCTTGCCTATTGATGGTGTCCGACATGTAATTCATTATTTGGCCATTCTCAGCCATAGGAAGTTCTCAGCCAGGATAGCCTGGAGATAAAAAGGGCAGGAACTGGGGGGTTACAACTTACATCTGGCTGACATCTCCACCTGGATAGCCAGCCACCACCTGAAGCTCAACCTCAACAAAACTGAGCTGCTCTTCTTCCCATACAAGACCTCCTTACTACGTGAGCTCTCAATTAAAGTCGATGGCACCACAGTGACTGCCTCTCACTCTGCTAAGAGCTTGGGGCTGGTCCTGGATGACCAACTGGACCTCAAGGAGCGCATCAAGGCAACATCACGGTCCTGCAGATTCCTTCTGTACAACATCAGAAGGATTCGACCATACCTGACCACGCACTCTACCCAGCTGCTCGTTCAGGCTACGGTGACCTCCCGCCTTGATTACTGCAACTCTCTCCTTGCAAGCCTGCCAGCTTGTGCCATACAGCCACTACAGATGATTCAGAATGCTGCTGCCTGACTCATATACAACCTTCCCAAATTCTCCCACGTCACTCCTCTGCTACAATCACTCCACTGGCTACCGGTCGCTGCCAGGATCCGGTTCAAAGCCCTGCCCCTTGCCTACACTGCAGCCAACAGGACAGCCCCCATCTACTTGCAGGACATGATTCAACCCTATACGCCTGCTCGATCACTCCGTTCTGCAGCAGCAGGACGCCTTGTACCCCCTCCCACCCGACCAAAGGGATCATAGAGCTTCTCCACCCTAACTCCCCAGTGGTGGAACGAACTCCCGGTCCCTCTTCGAACCTCTTCCTCACTACCCATCTTCCGCCATAGTCTGAAGACTCATCTCTTCAGACTATACCTGGACTAACTGCCACCACTCTGTATATTTCACTCTAAATCCACCCCCCCCCCCCATTTCATGACACTTGTTACATGTTCCCCCATCCCAGCACTTTTTGGTAATTTGTATTTTTCCTAATACTGTAGCTTATTCTTCTGCCTAGTTGGCTTTGCAGAGGTTAGGTCAGAATAGTGTTCACTGTGTGAACTAAACTGTGTTCTTGGCTAGAAATAGCTTTACAAAATAAGTATTGTATCTTATTGAACCTGTGTTTTGTAGATGTCCATGACCATGAAATGCACTTTTTGTACGTCGCTTTGGATAAAAGCGTCTGCCAAATAAATGTAATGTAATGTAACATCTGAGTTGTGAATCTGTGTGTGTTTGTGTGTGTCAGAGGGGGTGTACATGCCCCTGCCCCCTCCTCTTTTTTACAAGTTAAAATATGCAGCTTTCTTTTAGTTAAGTCAGTTAAGTTTTGGGCAACTTAGAAAGATGATGTTTCTAACAGATGGAAGTGGGCATCAGAGTCCTCCATCTAGGTCTGGCGATTGTCAACTTTTAATCTCTGGTTCTTTTGGAATATTGTCCTGTCTCTTGGTTTTTTGATTACTTTGGGACAAAAGCTGTGGTATGTTAATTGTTTTAATGTACTTGAACCTCGTCTTTAGATTAGAGGTGAATATACTGTATGTTGTAACTTAATACATTTCTTAATTTTCACCTGGTTGTGAGTTGTACATTTTGATAAAGGTTGATCCAAACAGTTTGCTCTGCCTATCAACGAATTTGGCGATTTGTTTGATAATTCATATCTTTGATAATAATTACCTCATTAAATCAAATAAAAATATTTTACATGTTGGGTAAGTGAGGTGGTTTAGCAGTTGATGCACCCGTGTTTGGTATTTAGAGTGCTGGACATCAAACAAGGGTGTTTACGGTTAAAACTGCTGGGTTTGGAAAATTAAACATATTTCAAATAATCCTCACCTTGCTGACAATGGGGACTCAGAATCAGAAGCCAAAAGTGGTCAAACTCCTTCTAGTGGTGCTGTCAATATTTAAGATGCCACTGTGGAGGGGTGGTGTGTTTGGGGCACCACCTGCAGGCGGAGATGGATTGGTTTAGCTGTTTTGCAATCACAGCTGTGGACAATGTTCTTGACTGCTAACTTCTTCACTCTAGTGTTTCTTTTGCACCTCTACATCGTGAACCAATGCACTTGTTGTACGTCGCTCTGGATAAGAGCGTCTGCTAAATGCCTGTAATGTAATGTAATGTAATAACTTTTTATCTGCTTCTGTCAGCAGTGAGACCGGGAGCTGGATTGAGATGTACGTGGTAACTATATTGTGTATTCCCTTCTATCGTGTGTTGTTTGTTTGTTTGTATGTACGTACCTGTTGAACACACAATAAAGCCTGTGTGCATCTAAACTTACAACTGTGTGGTTTGTGGGGAGAGGAACAACCAGACTTTGCTACAGCCACACTGGTTCAAGATGTTATATAAAGTGTTCCATCTAGAAGCAAAATAAATTCCATCTACGTCTTAGACAAAATGTCTAAATCTGGAAATGTTGGAACATGGAACGATAAAGGGGAGTTTGTTTTCAGGGGTAAAGCTGTAAGTGTCTCACACATGTTGGATCTAATAAATAATGTAACTACGACTCACAAAATTGCTGATGAGATCCCTTAGAGGGCAAAAATGTATTGAAGTTTTGGCTATAATTTGTATGCTTCTTTCTGTCGTTTCTAGTCGACATGTACACAGTAAGATAAGTTTGCAGAAAAATGACCAAAGACATCTATAGAAAGTGGAACATTGCTGATGACTCGAGAACCAGGCTTCAGTCTAGAAGACAATGAAACCCCTGGGCCTTTTCTTTCAACACCAGTTTTTCGGCTATTCAAATTGGCTAGATTTTTGATTATTTTAATGTATACATGAAAAACGTACAAATGTAATGTTTTATTTTCAATAAAATGTAGATAAAGTAACAATCAAATGGTGATTAGTTATTTATTTTTTCAACATCCATGACAGATCTGAAACATTTCACCACAGCTGTCACTGAACACAGGTAAACATATTTTTAACACATTTATCCAAGTACATTGGGATGGCAGGTATGCCATCCCGCCAAGTTACGCCTTGGCGGGGGCATGCCCCATACCTATACAGCACCGAGAGTTTGGTACTTTTCAGGGTTCCCCACAGAAATAACCACAACAGCCACAGACACTCAGCCCTTAAAAACATTAAATTCTGTACACTCTGACCCCATTTCAACAAACAGATTTCATAAACAACTTCACATGTCCACACAATAAAGCCCCAAACTAAGGGGATTTTGCGTTTTCTCCTTCTTCTTCTTCTTCTTCTTCTCATTCTTATTTTTCCTGCCGCCTATCCCACTAATAACATGTCTCCCCATTGGACATTTTACCGACACCCGCCAAATCTTCACCTACACGACCCACTGAAAAACTTGCATACACACGCAAAATACCCATACCTTTTTACTCTGAAACATTTTCAGTATAAACAGCTAGTCTGCCTGTGGCTTAGTGGGTAAGGTTACAGTCTTGGGAACACAAGGTCTTAGGTTCAAACCCAGCTAGGTGCGCCTTTCTTTAAAGGAGTACCATGGTGATTTTCACACTTTCTCGGTTTTATGTGCTACTTGCACAAGAGGCATTGAAGAAACACAATGAGTAAAGTATTAAATATGTCCGTTCTGCATTTTTTGAGAAATATGCGTTTTAAATTTATCGTCCTATTTTCAACCGGTTGAGAAAGTTGTTAAACTTGGTGCGTCGCGAACACAGTAACCACTCCCCTTTCCACGCCCCGTAAACGCATGAATAACTCCAGAGCCATAGTTTGCGCCGCTGGCTTACAGGCAAGACAACACAAATATTTGACTAACGTTATGTTCACTTAAATTAGAGTGCCTTTTAAGGGCTATTAGATTATTTCTGGTTATATTCATTTAGCTAGCTAGCTAACGTTAGCTAGCTAGGTAGTTTGCTTTCATAAGGCAATGTCATCGATAACGCTAGCTAGTCTGCTTTTATGAGGACGTTATAGTTGTGCTTTTTTATCTTAACTTGGCTAGCTAGATAGCAAAAATTATAATTGGATATAAGTCAACGTCTTTACCGTAGCTATCTATCGGTACTTCATATACTACTAAGCTAGCTAGCTTGTGAAAAGTCTCCCAAAAACAGCACGTATCATGGGGGTAGCTATGGTAACGGGGCACGGTCTGTCAATCATAGCTATCTGACAGTTCTCATTACCATGCCCAGACGATTCGGGCGAACTTTTATAGTGGGAAATTTAGGCTTAGAAAAATACAAGTACATTGAAATGACTGAATAATAAAAAAATAATGCACATTTGTTTGCCTAAAGACAACTGGGAAGTGTCACGTTCAACCACCATGTTACTCCTTTAACCTGCTTTTACCCTCACTAATAATTGTCTACTACTTCTCAATTATTGCTTTTGCACCATATCTACCAGCCGTTCCCCGAACGTATACACTGTATTATGACGTACCGTCTGCACGTTCAATTGTTAACCGGCTACAATATTGCAAAGCCATATAGATTCAACGGGAGCTCTTCTGCGCTTACTCGCCTGTGTTCTTCTTTAAAACCAAGCACAGGTTTGCTAATGATATTTCACGCATTGCATTGCTATGTCATGGTGCTGCCCCTAACAAAGTGACAGACTGGTAAACCTCTGGTTAAACGATTGAATCCCGCCTCGTCCTCAGGCAGATAATTCCCTCTTTTACACTAATGTTCTCTTACGCTTATATTTGCTTTACGAAAACTCACACATGGTCACCCATATGCATTTCATGACGGCAAATGTATTCCTTTTATTAAAAAGTTACACCAGTTCACCGCCGTGCCATTTCTACTAACTACATTTCTTCACTTGGCTACCGTACAATACCTTCATATCAGCAAACGCCACGTTTCTACATTCATGTTACCTCGCCCTGTTCTCTATCTAGCCACATACAAACAATTACTACGTATGTACGTTCTGCAACTCCCCATTAAAACATTACATTTAAAATCATGATTCACTCATAATTATAACTACTAGTACTGAACATGAAAAAACACAACAGTGCAAAAGATTTCACACGTTACTTAACCCTCCACTTCAACAGTTAACACTGTATAGCGACTGTTATATATACCGTTCGATAAGGAATATAAGCTCGCTCATGGTCACTCCATTTACTTCGCACTATACTCCGTGATCATGTCAACCATCACCTACATGCCCATTCTGCTAAAAACATATTGTTTCAACTACAGAATTTCGTAATTTCATCTTAATTTCTCTCACACTGTTGTTATTTTCTCATATGCAAAGCCTGCTGGGACATATGCGTCTGCTCCTATTCTCCACTATCATGTTCTCCGGTTCTAGTTTAGCAAAACAGCGAAGAGGATTCCTACCTGCAGATAAGCCTATCAAAATGCCTTATAAACCTTACAAACACTAAAAGTGCATCTCCACGAAATAACAGACAACGGAGCAGGACAGAAGGATAAACCTTACAAACACTAAAAGTGCATCTCCACGAAATAACAGACAACGGAGCAGGACAGAAGGCTACACAAGTTGCGACCTAGGGAGTTATAATTCTACGGGCTTGCTGATTCTTTTGTCAGTCAAGGCTCGTTGGATGGACGTCAAATCCGTGAGTACATACCATATTTCATCTGCGTTTCTGATGCGTTTACGCTTACGCCACTGCATCCTTTCTCACAGCCACTGTTTCACATATATAGCAAACCGAAACTGCTGAACGGTACACGCTCATCAGACTGTACAGATTCACACAACGATAGCCATAATCCACAACCGTTTCTTGCAGGGTCGCATTTCTCACTCTCATAATAAAACGCTTTGCAAAAAGAAATGATATCTCATAAAAAACACGTTTTCAACGTACAAAAATGCCAAGTTACTCAAAAGTATTGATATCAAAATGACGCCAAGTTACAGTACTTCAAACAATATAGGCTATCTTGCCTCACCGAAATTTCATAACATGTATTCCAAAGCAATGCTACCCAATATTTCCTCAATTCTTTCAAGTCACTTGGCCCTGTGTGTATATAAGCGTGTAGTACATGGACAGGCCAAACATATGTGTGGATGGCTTTCTCACAGTCATGATTGATTGAATAGGCATCTACATGTCCAATTTGTATTGGTATGTAGGCTATGTATTTTGGTGGCCAGCCTTTCTGTTGCGTGAATGATTGTATGTTTCTTGGTATAAATGTCTGTTCGTGAATGTGAATGTAACATGCTGCGAGGGAAATGTCCCCATGGGGATAAAGAAGTTCTCTATGTATGTATGTACAATATGTATTTTACATGTATTTATTGTACGTTGCAAATATACAATCACTTGTACATTTAGTCAAATTCAGTTCAGAAGCAAGTATAAACATATGTTATCTGGAGAAATATGCTTCCTGTAGTGACTGACCAGCAGTTTTCTACATGAATTTCAATGTGTTCCATGAGGCAATACGAAATATTTGACACTTTGATCTGACACAACGTTTGCATGACATTGTAATATGGTAAGATTACAAAACACAGGGCCAAGTGACTTGAAAGAATTGAGGAAATATTGGGTAGCATTGCTTTGGAATAGCCTACATGTTATGAAATTTCGGTGAGGCAAGATAGCCTATATTGTTTGTAGTACCGTAACTTGGCGTCATTTTGATATCAATACTTTTGAGTAACTTGGCATTTTTGTACGTTGAAAACGTGTTTTTTATGAGATTTTATTAACATTTTGAAACCATCACATCATTCATTTTTAAATGATCATAAAATAGTGATGTAATTCTGCCATGTGAATATCCTTTAGTGTGCTTGAGTAAATAAAATATGCAGTGTTGTCCACATGTTTTGCTTGACCAAGCCTTTTACGATCACCGTTCCGTTCCAAAAAAGCATTGATGCTGGCTGGAAAATATTCAAAGTCTGGAGGGTTACTGTAGGACATGGAAAATTCACCGGTTCTGTCCACACAGAGACACAGAGCTAGCCAGTGCTCTCCTGGCATATGTCTTGGGTGTGCATTCACAACATACAAAAGGGGTAAATTATGTAGTTTATTATCTGGTAGCTCATTGCAGGCCACAACCCCGTTAAAGTCTTTTCCCGTATGTGGGTCATTGCTCATCACTGCCGTTAGTAGACGAGACCTATAGCAGCAGTGCTTGTGTATTTTTCCAGCTCTCCCAAAAACACCCTAAAATTCATCTATCTGTCTGAAATAATCATCTATCTATCCCTCATCAAAGTTTCATGGATACATGAGGTTGAAGACATTGAACATAACTAGAGGCGACCTCGACAACGCCATTTTGGAAGGCAGCAGACAGGCCTTCCAAGAACAACAATGCAACCTCGATAGAGTGATCACCACAGCCGTCAGTGAAACAATGGACAGTGTTCTTATCCCGCAGTTAAATGATTTAAAATTTCAGGTGAAGCAGCCAAGAGACACAGTTTGTGTATTAGCCAAGGACATGGAACAACTCGGCAATTCATTTATTTTATGTGCAGTTTTATTTTTTATTTTATATATATATTCATTTTGTCTGGTAGTGTAAGGTTACTGCTCTAACCAGCTGTAACCTAGCAAGCAATGAGGAATGGTTCACATGTAAGGTGCAATTTGGATAATTCCGGGACTTTCACCACTGGTGAAGCCAGACATGCCACAAGTTATATTTGACGACCAGCACTGGAAGACCAGACTATGGGCCTACCGGGCAGAGGACTCAAACATACAGGCAGATTACCCCCTGGAATACTAGGCTATGGACAATACCAGGCGAAGGGGTCAACAGGACAGGACAAGACTGGACACCGACGGAAATAAAAAACGTTGCAATGTATCGACAGTGCCACAGCACAAGAAATGTCCATGAATGTACAACAGAATATGAAAGAGGGGAAATAGTTAAAGAAATGTATGAATGTGGAACTGTAAGTGAAAGAGGCACTGATGTATAGGAGTGAATGTGGGAATGTGGTCAGAAGTAGGATGTATCAAAAATGGGATTTATCTACATGAGTGCCTGGATCACAAAGGGATCATTACTTTAGAACTCCATAGAAAAGTATCTTGAAAGATAGTTACGATCATAAGAAGTATCTTATTTATATCAATAGATCACAAAGGAGTATACTCCTTTCTCTGTTTCTCTGTTCTTGGAGGAGAAGGGGTTTTGGTGCCTATTCCTGTCCAGACCTTATGTGGGCAAATAAAGGGAACTGTGGGTATGGAGGACTTGCTCAAATTGTATTTAAGGGAAGCATTTGGGGAAACACTGCTTAATAGTTCTCCTGGTACCATAGTCATTGCCGTACGGAGTCATTTAGTTATGTACTTTGTCAGTGAACCTGTTCATTTTTATTTTCCGTAGCAAGCATGTGATCCTGTGTCCAGCTATAGGTAATGAATGTTTTCATATATTTTCCGTCATTAACTTAACTGGTGATTATGTTTATTAATAAATCCTCATATTTCCATCCCATCTGCATCTTCCTTCCTAACCCTTTTGCAGCCTCATGAATACCACTAAGGGCTGGTGCATACAATGCTGAGTAAGGTAACAAGTCACGAGATTAAGTTTTTAATAGATTCCTAGTCTTAAAGATACCTCTGAGTACCATGATAGATAACAAGTTTCAGGATATGAGTTTCTAAAAACAGATTCCTAGTCTTAAAGGTACCTCTGAGTATTGAGTTGTAAGTAACAAGTTTCAGGATATGAGTTTCTAGGATAACACATTTTCTTTTACAATTTGGCGTAGTTGGCAGAATGACAAAATTTTCTTTATACACCAGGGCTCCAGACTGACTTTTTACATTGGTTGCACTAGTGCGCCTAACTTTTTTATTTAGGTGCACCAGCACATAATTTAGGTGCACCCACAATTTTTCACCGTGCCTTTTGGCGCCGCAATAATACATTTTAAGCGTTGCCTTTTTTGTCAGTTCCCATACACATTGGTAATTTCTTAACACATTATGTAAATGATTGTAAACAGGAATAAAGGTGCAGATAAATGTTCTTTCTTTATTTAAATCACAGCACAAACAAGAAATCACAATAACCTCAATTGTTTAAAACGCATGTGCAACCAAAATGGTTGCACTCTGGAGCCTTGCACACATGACGCGTCCTATGGAATGAATGTAAATGAGCACAGGATACACACTCACCTTGTCCTTGTCTGCTGAACATGTCGCAATAATCTAATAATGTTTAATGTTTATTACAATTTAATGGTTACAATTTGGTTAAAAAAATGTTAATGCAGTTTCATGAACATTTAATGAGAACTATTATATAATACAAACAGATCGTAGCAAATAAATATGTTATTTAATAAATCGCAAACAAACAATCAATCAATCAATAAATGCAAACAATTAAATGATGCCGTGGTCTGAAGATGCATCTCTTCAGACTATACCTGGACTAACTGCCACCACTCTGCAAATCATTTCAATTCCCCTCTTTCATGTTACATGTACTTCCATTACAGCACTTATTGTCATTTGTATTGCTGCCCTAATATTGTAGCTTGTACTTCCTCCTAGTCTGACTTAGCATAAATAAGGTCCGAATAATGTTCACTGCATGAACTGAACTGTGTTCTTGACTAGGAATTGCTGTACGAAATGAGTAATGTACCTTATCGAACCTGTGTTTTGTAGTTGTTCCAATGACCTTGATATGCACTTTCGTACGTTGCTTGGGACAAAAGTGTCTGCTAAATAAATGTAATGTTGGACTTAATTGCATATCTTTATGTCAAAAATTAAGACTTAGGCTATATTTACACCATAGGTTTTAATGCCCAGCTCTGATTTTTTGCCTATATCCTATTTTTTTGACTGCCTGTTTACATCTACTTTTAAAAGTGATGCATATCTGACCCATATATTTACCAATATATTTACTCTTGAAACAACCTGCATGCATACACAAGGGTTTGGTATGGAGGTATTTTTGTAGCAAAAGTCTCAAATATGTAAATTGTTTCACAAATCTGTAAATGGGGTTTCACAAATATGTAAATGATTCCACAAATCTGTAAATGGGGTTTCACAAATCTGTAAATGGGATTTCACAAACATGTAAATGGTGTTTCATAAATATGTAAACATTTCACAAATATGTAAATTATTCCACAAATATGTAAATGGTTTCACAAAGACAATGACCCAAAACACACTGCCAACACAACAAAGGATTTCATTAGGGAGAAAAAGTGTAAGGTTTTAGACTGGCCAAGTCAATCACCAGACCTTAACCCAATTGAGCATGCATTTCACCTCCTGAAGAGGAGATTGAAGGGAAAACCCCCCCCCAAAACAAACAACAACTGAAAGAGGCTGCAGTAAAAGCCTGGAAAAGCATCACAAAAGAAGAATGCAACAGATGGTGATGTCAATGGGTTGCAGGCATTTGATGCAGTTATTGCAAGTAAGAGATATGCTACCAAATATTAAGTGTTATTTGCTTTCATTTACTTAAATACTCTCTGTTCCAATACTTTTGCTCACCTAAAAATTGAGTGGTCTGATACCAACGGTGCTATGTTCTAAGTAGTTTAACACATCTAGGTGTAAATACCAGGAAATAAAAGCTGAAATTCTGAACTCTTGTCTCATGTTCATCTTTTTATCTCAACCCCAAATGTATTCAGTGTATTGCAAAAACAAAGGAATTGGCCTTGCTGTTCCAATACTTTTGGAGGGGACTGTATATTCAAAGACTTTAAGGGGGATTATTTTAAAACTTCACTAAATCAGTTTTTGTAGCTCAGTAATCTCCCACTTTATATTAGGGTAAATATTTATTTAGAGATTTTCATGTCAATTATTTGTGCTGTTTTTTTAAAGAATGACAAGAATTTCCTCTGCATCTTGACCTGGAGATATAAAATGGAATTCAGTATTTTGCTAACTATAACCCGTGATAGTGGTGGTAAAGCTCACTGCCATAAGATTCACACAGCTCTCCTTTACCAATATTAAATAGGATGCTATGCTATCACAGGTCACAACTAGCTAGTGAGCCAGAAGGCTAAACAACCGGATAACTTTAGCTGGTACTAGCCAACTATTTTGCAAAGCAAACTATGGCTATGTTTCTCAAATGCAATTAAGTGTGTATAACTAATTGCATTTCATTTTCACACGTTTGAAAAAGGGATGCTCTACTAACCACTTCAGCAACACACTGTTAAGCTGTAGCCTACATCTCCTCCAGCATTGATGCGCAACAAAGTGCTGTGTGCCTGCGTACTGCGTACCTGCTGTTGCGAACCGATTTCATCCTGCAAATTTTGGAAGAAACCAATACTATAGGGAACGAGGTGTCTGACTTTTGAGGTATGATCTATGACATAAGTAGAAGAATACGTTTGACTCATAATATAAAATTATCATAACTACATATTATAAGAAATAATAGTAATAAAATAAAAATATAAAAAACCCAGATATCAAAAATCTGGTGGGTCACGTGCCCCCCCAGCTTGAATGGGCATGACGCGTCTATATATATATATATATATATATATATATATATATATATATATATATAAATGTATTTAGGTGTGTTAGCACTGAGAGTAGACGGAGTAGTCCAATTGTTAATTATGAACACCAGGGAGAGATGCTATTTGGTGCACCGAACTGAGATGCAAGGGAGAGGGTGGGGTGAGTTGGGTAACTTTTTTGCATTGCTGTTTGATAGTCACGGATCAAACAAACTTTTTGTTCCTTCAAACCTTGGGGAATAGATATATTTCCTGGCAGTTTGTTACCTTACTGTACAAAGTTCATTTTTCTGTCACTACAGAAACCTTTTTTACAGCTCATGTGCTAGTTGTTGTTGCCAGACTGGGAGATTTAACAGCTTTTGGTAAATGACTTAACCTGGTATTACATGATGTGGAGGTTAAAAAGTCTTTGTTCGTTTCAAATGGCTGATCTCAATATCATTAGTTGGAACATTTGGGGTCGAAACTCCCAGATAAAATGAACTCGTGCGTCATAAGCACCTATCGCACTCATCCAGGAAACACGCTTACTGGTTAAAGAAGTACATAGATTTCAAAATAGACATTTTAATGTTATCGCCTACTCATAGGCTACCAGTAAGTCAAAAGGAGCTACAGGCGTCTACAATTTGCACAGGGGACGATGATCCGGACGTTTTACTTAAGCATTACTTACCATCCATCCTTATCCTGAGCAGGGTAATGCGGGGAGCTGGAGCCTATCCCAGCGTGAATTGGGCGAGAGTAAGGAATACACCCTGGGCAGGCCTCAAATCTATCGCAGGGCAGCATTACTTACTGTTAACCATTTAAAGATGATTTTTGCTTCAATTTATGCCCCCAATAATTTTGATAGCACATTTTAAACCTCAATCAGTAGAACTCTATTACAGTTCTAGGACTCTCATATCATTGTGGGGGGGGGGGGGTTATTTTAATGCAACTATTAACCCAGTTTTGGACCGGTCCTTAGGTAATCATGGAACGATTCCAGCATCATCCATTAGTCTGACAGCCATTTTAGCTGATCTAAATTTGGTTGACCTATGGTGTCTTCAGAATAATCAAGTTAAAGGTTTTGCATTTTATTCTGGCTGTCATGGTTCCTATTGTAGGAGTGATTATATTTTGGTATCTTCCTCTCTGATCACTCATATACCGCACATAGAAATGTGGCCTATCCTCATTTCAGACCATTCTCCTGTCCTGTGTAAGGTCATACCACTTAGTAATTATCCACATGCATGTAGATGGCATTTTTATGACTCTCTACTGTCCTATACAGAGTTTCTCTCACAAATAAAACAACAATTAGGAGCATTTATATAAATGAATAAAAAGCAGTGTGGCTAAATGTATTATCAGAAGCACTTACATCTCATTTTCCACAAATTTGAACTTGTCTAGGAATAAGTGATTCACAAAAATTGAGGAAGAGATAGAAACCTTGGAAAAGGAGCAAACAGAAGGATGTATTCTCACCTCTAAGATTAAACAGACTCATTAAATGAAGAATATAATTCACTTTCTATGCTAAGGGCAAGAGTTTATTTTACACCAAAATAGGCAAAAGTACTATTTTCAAGGGCATAGGCTAAGTGGATTGTTATCAAGTCGAATAAAACAGAATGAGTCTTCCCTAACTAAAACAGAATGAGTCCTCCCTAACTCTGAGATGCTTACAGGGACACTATGGCCATTTTAATTCTTGCAGCCCAGCTGGGAACATATCCCAAGAGATACTCCGCTTAGTTTGTGGCAGAACAGCCCCCTGTGTTTGGAGCAGAAAATCTGATAAGTAACTAACACGCGTGTACTTTACTAACTACTTTTTATTTCTTAAAAACTTCTCTTGTACTGCTTTAACACTCGCGATTTGTTTCAGAATAAATCCTTGCTTTTTATTCACAAAACTTAATCGAATTTTTCCGTTTTCAGCTCTTGCAAATCTTTGCTTTTAAAACACATTGTTATTATAACAGTTGACATTGTTTTGTTGCATGCTTCCTTACTCACTTTCTTTTTTCATACGTTCAAATCATTACTTTATTGGCATATTAAGACTTTGCATGCATGCATGGGCTTCTTTTACCTTAAGCTAATGTACGAGCCATTGCTTTTAAACTTATTTACTTACACATTCTGTCATATTGCTTCATTTTCTGCTAGAGAATTAATAAATGTAACAAGTTGCACAAGCACTTTCCCCCATCAAGAGTTTAGTTATACCAAGCATTCTGAACTTTTTTCCCCTCACCCTCACCATCCACTATCTGCCACCCCCTTACCACCCAAACCACCTCAACTACCAAAAAGGTCCAAATTTATGAATCAATTTTGACAGAATGTGCATTATATTTCTCTCTCTTACGTAGTTTCATGTGCCAACCTTGTCAACCTTGTCAACCTTGTCAACCTTGTCATCAATTTACATTACATTAAGGCATTTAGCAGTCCAGAGCAACCTAAACAACTTTTGCATAGCATTAACAGTGCATCCATTTACACAGCTGGATATATACTGAAGCAATGCAGGTTGTACCTTGCTCAAGGGTACAATTGCAGTGCCCTACCCGGGAATCAAACCTGTGACGTAGATTACAAGACCAATACCTTACCCATTATACTACATTGCCGTCATTTAACAAGTACCCTCTCCTCTGTAGTCTCTTCTGCAACTATACCCCCAAGCATGACACACTGAACAATAGCGTCCATCTGGGAGTTCAAAAAAATATTCTTTCACCACTGAAATTTGTATTCTGTCATAGCAACAAGACAAAGTCAACAGAAACCCGAAGGTATGCCAATACAGCGTTCAAAAACTCTGCTCACTGGGTAGCGAAATAAGCAATAAGAATTTTAGTGGAATTATACCATGTCATTCTACTATCAATATCTGCTACTGAATCACATCAGCTGTAGCCAATGACCTAATTATGGGCTCTAGAAGAGGCCTAGCTTCCAGGCCTAGTGGAGGAGATCTTTTGGACAGTGTTTGGGGAAGCTGGGCTATGCACAGTGTGGTGGGTTGGTGCCTGTTTGATTTTTGTTGTTCCTTTGCCTTTCAGACATGTGGTTGCCAGATTGGCCTTTTTGTCTTCTGGATTTCTACTGCTTTGCTGTTTGACCAATAAAAGGTACTTTTCCTGTCTCTTCACCATGTGAGCAGTGGCCACCACCAGCCCTTCCTCACAACATACAGGTGTCCCTTTCAAAATTCAGCATTCATTTATTCTCTTGAACAATCCATTTGAGAAATAAACACACTAACAGAAAACAAGGGTAGGTATTTAGAATGGTCATGAGCAAACCCACCCGCCTTTGCATTTTATGCTGTTGTAAGTCTTTTCACTTCGTTCTGATTTTATTGATAACTTTTTTTGGTTGCTTCAGCACAGCGTTGTCAACAGGAACATTACACAGCAATATATAAGCACTCATTGAGGTGTAATCGTTTATTCCGTAGGTTTTTGGACAAATTTGCTAATTTTGTAAACTCAACAGCATGGCAAAAGCAAATTCTCTGTGGAGTGGGTCAGAAGAACAGAAATCATGAAGCTAGGTTATATACGAACATGCATGTATTACTGCTTGTAAAATTTTAAATATTCACGTAATATTTTTGATATTGTTATATTCGCAATAGTCGTAAAAAACTATTATTAGCCTCTGCTAATAATGCTCAGCACATTTGTATTGGAAGCTGACTAACAGCCCTAGCTGTTAGTATGGAATGGAAATGGCATGGAAAATACACGTTCAAATTTTCTGTGCTAAATAAAATTTACCTCGGAGTAATCATAATAGTAACATGTTGTCCTATCCCTGTGCAACAAAACATTACATTCTGTAGTGTACAAAAAACATAAATTGTTGGACATCAGGTCTATTCAAACTAGCATCTACAACCCTCAAACCGACGGGCTGGTAGAGTGGTTCAATAAGGCCCTAAAAACAATTATTTGTAAGTTCATTTCCACCGATTTACGAAATTGGGACAAACTAATTGACTCGCTGTTGTTTGCGGTGAAGGAGGTTCCCCAAGCCTCCACAGGGTTTGCCCCCTTTGATTTATTGTATGGGCGAAGACCCCGTGGCATTTTGGATGTGTTAAAAGAAATTTGGGAGGAGGGTCCAAGTCAAAGTAAAAATGAAATTCAATATGTTTTGGACCTGCGAGCAAAGATACATTCACTTGGTCAAATTGCACACGAGCATTTGCTCCAGGCTCAAGAACGTCAGAGACTGCAATACAACAGGGGAGCTCAAATGCAAACATTTAAACCGAGAGACAGAATCCTAGTGTTACTCCTGTCATGAGCATTCAAATTACTCGCCAAGTGCAAGGACCTTTCGAGGTCACACGGCATGTCGGGGATGTAGACTATGAGCTCATTCGTTCTGATAGGGGAGGGGTACGTCAGATCTACCATCTCAATTTACTAAAACTGTGGAGAGAAGTAGACCCTGCTCTGCTAGCTACATTGGAGGTCATGCCAGATGAGCTGGGACCGGAGATTCCCAATTTGAATAAAAATAATCTGGTCCAAATTGACAGCCATCTGACTCCAAAGCAGCAGGGAGAGGTAGCATTGTAGTTTGAAGACACTCAAATCGACTGCCTGAACACAAAAAGAAATTGGTGCAAGAAGAATTGGGCAAAATACTGGACATGGGAGTAATTGTGGAATCCCACAGTGACTGCTGTAACCCTATCATGCTTGTTCCTAAGCCTGATGGGGCTGTTCGTTTCTGCATGGATTACCAAAAAGTAAACACAGTTTCGAAATTTTATGCCTATCCTATGCCTCGGATGGACGAGCTGTTGCATTGGATAGACACATGAATCAATCATTTTTTTAGACACTGGATTTAACTAAGGGCTACTGGCAGATACCCTTATCTTTGGTGTCCAAAGAAAAATCTGCTTTCTCCACTCCGTTTGGCTTAGACCACTTTGTCACCCTCCCATTTGGTTTGCATGAGGAACCTGCTACTTTTCAGCACCTGATGGTCAGGCTATTGAGACCGCATGCTGCCTATGCCACTGCTTAACTGGATGACATTGTCATCCTCAGTAATGATTAGCAGAGGTATATGCAACATTTGCGAGCCGTCCTGAAGACGCTGAGAGGGGTGGGGCTCACTGCAAACCCTGGGAAGTGTGCAGTTGGGTAGAGGGAGGTACGGTATCTGGGGTTCCTCTTGGGGAGGGGACGAGTTTGTCCTTTAGTGGATGCTTGTGCGCAAGTGAGGTCGGGGGGGCCCACCCAATGTTAAGTCAATGGGGAAAGCCTGTGTTGAAATAAAAAATCAATACATTTTTTACACAAGAAATCATGGTTTAACTAGTTAATCTCATCCCTTGTAATGTCTCCCCTGGGTCAGATTTAAAAAAATAATTATTCCCAAATTTGAGTTAATTTCAGTGCATGCAATGACCATATAAATGTATGACCATATAAAGAAATTCCCCATTCTCGCAGCCAGGCAGAGTGCTTCAGCAGCTGGTGTGATGCTGTGTCGTTTTATTCTGATTAGCTAGATATCTACAATACCTACGACCTCACCATTTTAAATCCAATGTCCAAAAATGTTGTGTGCTGCGTTAAACTGTACTAACCGCTATTCTAAGGATTCTTCTCTCCAGTTCTTTCGGTTAGTACATTTGAGACATAATTTGTATATTTTGTTGGTGAAATCAGATTTGTAAGAAGTTTATAAGCTTTTTTAAGAGGACACACTAGGGGGATTTTACAGCTTACTGTTGTGCTATCAATCTATCTGTCTGTTTACCTAGCTAGTTATTTTGTGATATATCTGTCTAGCTCTCTAGAGATCTAAGTTATCTATCTGTCTATATAATTAGCTAGTGATCTATCTATCTATCTATCTATGTAAATATCTAAACACTAAACGTATCTCGCACAATTAACTTTTTAAAATGGTTTTACGGTTGGTAATTCATTGTTGATGTTGCACATATGTTCATTGCTGTAGTATGTGGATATTTTGTGGTTCAATATAATCATAGATTTTTAGTTTTCCAGTAAATAAGTCTTTGACCCAAAAAAATCCAGGGCTGTTGATGTACAAAGGTCTATATCGATGTACAAAGGTCTATATCGATACATAAATATATGTTCATTACGCCTAAGTATCACAGAAGTAAAGCTAATGTTACTTTGACTGCAAATGATTACATATTATAAAACAAAACAGGAATAACTTGCTAGCAAATATGCTATTAATGACACTAGAATGCTAGCTATGATGTTTATACTGATAAAATAAGAAAACACGTTTTTATGTCCTTTTAGTACATTAGCTAGTTTACTGACATAACATTCACATGTTTACAAGTGTTTGTGTAACATTTTTCACTTGAAATTGTGGATACCTGCAAATCTGTGAGATCTGGCTAAATAACAGGATTTTAGCACGGTAGTACAGGGAGGGTCCTCTCGCTACGAGCTCTTGACTACGGTTTTGTGGTTTCACCATAGACCATATAAAAATAGCTAGGTTACTGACATAGCATTCAAATGTTTACAAGTGTTTTGTAATAGTTTTCACCTGAAATTACTGCTGGTCTGTGTGGGTACCCTCAATACAAGTCAGCGAGATCTGGCTAAATATCAGCGTTTCAGCACGGTTGTACTAGGACGATCCTCTCGCTACGAGCTGTTGACTACGGTTCTGTGGTTGCACGGACACACTTGTTGTCCAGACATGGGCGTGTCTAATTGCCATGTAAGGTAGTCAGGGTGGATTTTCCTGTAGTCGTGGACTCCACTCTTTTGCTCCACTGCGCTTGCGTTGGTTGCAAGCGGGCAATGGCGCCGCCCTAGTTTGGGCTTCATGCGCCTGTGAGCACTAACCATAGCAAATCAGTGGGTGACATCATAATCACTTTGTCTATATTTGTATACAGTCTGTGTTATTTCCGCTGTAAGCTTCTGAGACCGGGGATCAGCCACGACGACGAAAGAGAGAGAGCACGTACCAACCGGGAAAGGCTGAAAAGCAACCTTATAATTTCATTTATTTTGTCTTTGTTGTGTTAGTTTATTGTTTTTGCCCAGATCCCGTGAGGGTGAAGGTTTTTTTGTTTGTGTTTGTGACTGAATAAGCTTTCTCTCCCTACTCCAAATAAAATCTCCCTGTGTCCAGCTCTTCTGTTCCTACCAGGGTGGTCACGGCATGTGACAGACCCATCTATTATTTATATGAAATATCACTAGGGCTAATGTGGACACTGACACAAACAGCCATCCCAGAGCAGCTGCACTTCCAGCTAGTAAAGCTATCAATATGCCCAGGAGGTAACCCAATTACGGTGTTACCCCAGAACCGCATACAAGGCCAATACATTGACTGGTTCTCGCAGAGATGCACACCCCGGGTCAGCATATATACAAAGCATGCATGTTAGATGCACTGAAAAGGGAAAACAGTTTATAATGAACATGACCGTTGACATTAACCTAGGATAGGCAGTTAAAGGTAAACATGGTATTTTGCAAAGCGACACAAATAAAGACAGCTATTCTGTAAGACAGAAGACATACAATCTAACAAACAAAGAAAAGAAACACAAAGAGATGAATGATGCATGCCCAAATGACAAAATACTCATATGAGAAGACTATGGTACCAGGAGAACTGTCGAGCAGACACTCCTCTAACGATGGTACCAGGCAAACTGTTAAGCAGATTCTTCTTGAATGTTTTTTTGGACTTCCCTTAAGTGCAATCCTGAGCAAGCCTTCCACATTACACAGTTCCCTTTGTATGCCCAAATAAGGTCTGGACAGGAACACCCTCCACACCACCAAGAGACCCTCCCCCCCACTACTCTCCTCCAGGGAGCATACTCCCCCTCCCCTGTAGACACAGGGGAACCATTAAAAATCTACTGACAGTTATAAGATACTTTGTACGATGGAACGTGACCTTATGATTTTATCTGTCTCTTAGATACTTTTCTATGGGTCCCAAGGTGGTGTTTTTTCTATAATCGTATGTAGGCAATACATACCTGGGATAAACCTTTCCCATTTTATAACAGCTCAGTGTGCCTGTCTGTATAACATACAGCGTCCCCTGCATTACAGATGCTATTTTTTACAGTCCACCACATTTATCATATCATTCTCAGTCATTTACATGCACATACATATAATGCTTTCAACAGTCCATAATGTGGGGAATGGTCAACCAGGTTCCCATCTGACCCAACGGTGCCTGTGGGTGCATTTACAATGTGAAAACAGACACTGTCCTGGTCAACTGTTCAATCTTGTTCCTGCAGGCCAGAAGTGTTGGTGGGGTAAAATGGTTGCGAGACTGTTCCATGGCAATCTTCAGATATTTTGATTCACACCTGTCCTTTAAAAACATGTGAAAAAGGTCATCAGTATAGAAAAAGTTCATCTTAGGAACTTTAGATTTATATAACATCAACAGTCAACAGATGATGCTGTTATATATGCATTCTATTATTTATGCACATGTACCCTATTGTATTGCAATCTGGTCCCAAACAGGAAAAACCACTCTCAGATCTCTATATTAGGGATTGTGCCAAATACAAATACCATATTTGGCAACACTCAGATAATGCGTTCTCCCTGAATGTTTTCTCCTCCCAAATTTCCCCAATATTATTGGGATTCTGATCTTTTTTCCTATCTCTTTGATGCAATTCGCTCAGAAGTCACCACCAAGTTTCTCAAGTAAACACACACACCTGCAAAGCGAGCGATTTGGGGACTTCATAATTAAAATTACTTCAACACCCTAAATGCTAGCTATATTCTCCTCCATCCACAACTTTCCTAAATATTTGGGCTTAAACTAACTGATTTTTTTTTTAATTTGAAAAAATAGACCCAGTCAAGGAATACAGGCAATTTGAGCCACTTTCTTCACTTCATTCCGACACTTGACAATAGACAACAGGTGCGCAAATGTGTCGCTGTCTACTCCAGCATGCTGTTCCCAATCAGGTGCTGTCGGAACTTACTTCGCACATATAATCACATGAATGAATATTTGTGGATGCTGTAGTTATAGAAATGATTGGCTTAGAACTCTGCATAAATTACACCACTGACATATTTACAGGTTTTGTCTGAAACTAAGACTTTGAATTTTTAAAAAGTCTCTCCAAAGAGAGGGGAGGGATAATTGTGCCGAATTTGTTATGTAGCCTGTATAACAAAACCGTTATAATTTATAAATACAAATGTTTAATTTTTTTCAGCTTTTTATTTCAGACTCATCTTTAAAAAAAAATAGGTCCACAGCAGGTTTTGCAACTCAAATTGATTGAGTTTGTCCTTTATTTCAAGAAAATAATTTTGCAATATATGATTTTATAATCTTTATCAAATTAGGCCATTACCGGTGCATAAATCGATGCTGTGATGCTGGATACGTCTGATGCCTCTGCCAGCTCGTGCTGGAACTTGTCTTCACAAAATACAACTTGGGGAAATTTAAGTAAGAGCATAATTGCTGAAGATGTAGTCCACCTAGGGAAGCTTTTAGATTTTTTCTTTAATTTATCAAAGCTTATGCAAATCAAACATAAAGATAAAGTGGGGCTACAACAATGAGGGGAGAAAAACAACAAAATATGTTACATATGTTACATATGAAACATAGGTTTCATTATTTCATGGCATACAATAGTTCAAAATGAAGATGAGGAACTATGTTTTGAATGATAAAATAATTTTTTCAGTTTATAAGTGTCCCTCAGGTAGAGGTGGTGGTGGAGTTCATGCAGTTTGCACTCCACAGTAAGTACAAACAGAGTAAGAATGAGTAATTCAATAAGGAAAATGACAAATTATTAAGCTGAATGGCCCATTCTCGCCATTATGGTATATTATGTTATGTTATGTAACTATGTTTTGATTTATAAAAACATCTGCCCATTTGAAACTCGATTTGACTGTTTGTTTACCTAATTCATTATTTGTTAAACACAGATTTAAAAAGCTGGTGTCTAGCTGGTGAGTAACAACCGACAATAACAACAAAAACATTTTCTTCCTAATGTATTGTAAACACCTCACAGCTAGACCAATGAGGGTTTGTAGCTGGAGGGGAAGGCACCGCGTGTTCTCCCTTGGCTGATGTGATTCAAAACCGGAGATGTTAGTTATTTTTCCTCTGTTCGTAAGAACAGGGCACAATTATAATTAAGAATGCACTGGTTCCGTTGCCACGGGTTTGATATGAAGGCGCTGCTTCATATCCCGCTTACAACTGGCCCGAAACGGATCAGTAGCATTCAGGTTACTCTCCGTTCGCAAACGGGGCTATGCTGTCATCAGAGATATATCCGATCTGTCGCCGGACTGTCAATATCCCAATGGGAGCATCAGAATATTCACAAATGCGCGGAACAACACATCAAATATATCCATGACCACAGCAAGAAAGCGTAACAGTTACTAGGTTTTATCCTCGTGATAATCTGACTCCATATTAATTAATAAGTTATGTTCCAAATTAGAATTTAGGCTTGATTTAGAATGGAACTCAGTTCGTCTGAAGTTCTACACCGAGGGTCAACGCAGTTTCACCCGGTACGCACCGCGGATACGCCCGTAACGACAATTTAACTAGCTGTTTGCAGACGACACAGCGGTTGTGAGATTTCCCTCATGGGGAGTATAACCTAATTAGGGTTCAGGGACTCCGAAAGGGCCAATATTGGTCATCCCAGGATCAACTTGGTTCTGCTGACGGTCCCGCCTTAACTGAAAACTTGGTGATAAAACAAGTCCAACGGGCAGTTCCCTAGTCATAATTGGGGGAAACCGACTTAGAGGGCTGTTACAAGAACGAAACATTGACCAAGACCACACAAATCAAGTCATTAACAGTTTTAATGTCAGGTAGGTTATACACTTAAAATAGTCAATTTGTAGTTACAGAATTTAGAAAATAGTCTAACAATCAAAGATAAAGATGAGCATACCTGACAGCAGTCTACACACAGAAAGAGTCTTGTGTGGGAAGTCTGATTGCAGACTCCCAGAGGGCCCTGTTCCTTTCCTATAAGAACCCAGCGCAGGCAGGTGGATGTCGCCACAAAAGGGTCATAAAACCATAAATTTACTTGGAGGGGGAAGATTGGAATTTGGTTCAGACAGGATCAGACAGATGGATTTACCAGGAGGAGTGTCCAAAAAATACAGTTGACTTCCAAATTTATTAAAATAGATTTTCTCTAGGTTTGCTGGTTTTAAAACCTAAACCAGAGCATCACTCGCACAGAGACCATAAAAACCATGCCAAATATGAATATTTGTTCTCGTGATTGTCATGAAAACTCTGCAAAACATGAAATAACTGTACAATCTTTTACATGAACCAACTGTCAACTCTCAATGTCTTTCCACAGTGTATCAAGGTTCCATAGTGTAGTGTATCAATGTATTCGACCCAAATCGGGATTTATTTCCTAACAAAAAGTGTGCGTGAGTAAATTTCTCTCCTTATGAAGGTTGGGAGACAAGTTACCCAGTGACACCAGGTGAGGGCACTGTGACTGTCCCTCAACTGTCCTGAGCAATTTGCCCCATTTCCATCATGTGATTTTATTACTTGCCATCTGAAACCTCCAGGACGTTGGGATAATTTTAGAATTGCTTTCCCGTAGAAAAGAGGTGTCACCTGTTAACTGTCGCAAAACCAGATGCCAAGGTCTTACGGGCCACTCTGTCCCGACAATATCAGACTCTGCACCTGGCGAATTGCTTTACGACAGTCCGAGAGGAAATTCCACTCTATGCCTGTTCCCGTGGGCCTTACAGTATTACATTACATTACATTACAGGCATTTAGCAGACGCTCTTATCCAGAGCGACTTACACAACTTTTTTACATAGCATTTTACATTGTATCCTTTATACAGCTGGATATATACTGAAGCAATGCAGGTTAAGTACCTTGCTCAAGGGTACAACGGCAGTGTCCTTACCCGGGATTCGAACCTACGACCTTTCGGTTACAAGCCCAGTTCCTTACCCACTGTGCTACACTCCGTATTAATTGCTAGTTGTTCGTGATCATTTCTACCAGCCACCTAGCTAGCTAACCAGATATAACTTTGAAGGCATTAACTGGCTAATTAGCCAGACAGTGTTTTTCTTGTTGGTTGTTGCTCGCTGGCTGGGCATTGGAAAGCCTGGCTGGGCAGCTGACTAACATCTTTCGGATTTTTTTTTTTCAGACGAGAAAAAAGAAAAAAGAAAAAGCAAATTACCTGTTGTTAAACTGCATTATTATTGATGTCATTGTAAAATAACTACTTTAATGCTTTACTATCTCAAAAATGGTAAAAAAATAAAAATAAAAAATTAAATCTGGGATTTGTGGCATTTTGTATAGCTTTGGGTTATCCAAATACAAATATAAATAATTTTTTGGTTGAACAAATACAGATACAAATAGTGGCATTTCCCTCCACCCCTACTCTATATACTTTATATAAGCAAACGTTTTAGACAAGAAACCATCAAATTATTACTATATTATAATAAAGAAGTACAATCTCCTAACTTTTGATACCTTTGTGAACCTTGCATATACTTGCATGATGTAGGCGATAAGATAATTCATGAGCTTGAAATAATTAATTTTAGTGTTCAGATATGCCTGGGGAAACTAGAACCATCAGAGGTGATTGTGCAGTACATCACAGATCAACAGAATTTGGTCAATCAGCATTTTTAATCTAAGCAAAAAATATTTGGAATGCAACACCTGTATAAGAAAATGTATCCATTTTAAAAGTTTTAAATCACTATGGCTGAAATCAAATCAATCATATGAACATTATCAACTGGAACTGTTATGTAGTAAGTACTGTGTTTCTTCCTTTTGCTTTATTATTATTATTATTATTATTATTATTATTATTATTTATTTTATTTTTTTAACTAATAATGGTGATATGTTTAGATGTTTGTCTGTCTTTTAACATTGACATTCTATGCACACTTTTACTGTTACCTGCCTAGGGACAACAGATGAAATTTAGCTTGATAGCTAATTCTGGGACCGTCAAGTGGCTGCCCACTGTCCCTATCAAATAAATAAATAAATTGAACTGTAAAATGTGGATGCAACTAAAATCTGGCCTGATGTGATCAGATGTTGGAATTACCATTCCAGAAGTCACATGAAGTGTCTAGTGTAATCGTAGACTCAGAGTTACAACCACATACAACTGCAGGAGGTGACAGAGATGCTTTGCACACTCACGAAATATAAATGTTGTGATAAACAAATGTGTAGCAAGTTTGTACATGTCCAGTAGAGTTCCTCTGTGCAAGGCAACACTACCACACTGGTGCCCAGATGGCATCAGTCTCTCCTGGAAAAGGTGGCATGTCAGGAAGTCACCATTTCGTTCAAAGCATGGCCATTTAAAAAAAATATATATATATATATATATTTTTGTATGCATACTAGCTCTGAGTCAAACCTAGACTGTGTTGCAAGTGTTGACTCTGTTACTCAACTGAAACAGTTCTGCAGCAAGACAAGTCAGTGCGAATCTTGACGATGGACACACAGCTGACTCAGTGCAATTTAATCAGCAGAGCTGGTAAGGAAGGACAGCAGTAAATAGCCTATGGCCCACATTTACTGACTGCATAGATAGATCTTGACTGACTGAGCAGGCTCTAGTTTCAATAAGAGACAATTCCTGTCACAGACTCATGCTCTCTCTCAAACTCAAACAATATATTATTAAGCGTATCATACAAATGCTGCACTACCAAACAGATGGCCAGCAGAAAAGGCACATGGAGAATGCTACACAGTAACTGAAAATAATTGCAGCTGCAAAGCCAACAGTCTTTATTTATATATTTAAATTCAAATTATGAAGACTCTAACCGGAAATTGGTGGAAAATTGAAAATATAATAAACCAAATTATAGACACATTTTACAGAGTTATCAAATTACTTAGTGTTATCAAATATGATTAGTTATCAAAAAAGTGTAGAGAATCATGAGGTTTACCAAGGTCACTATAATGTTTTAAATGTAAAAGCCCGTAGGATATGGACTGAGCTCCCTGATTGTGTTTATTATATAAATTTCACTTCTGTATTTTCTATTGACTCACTGTGACAGAGCAATTGGAGATACATTGCATGAGAGGGGAACCTCAAGTTTGTATCATATTACAGGGTATAATGTTTCACTTGGCTGAGGACTACACAGTTCACATGGTAGAAACCATTCTTTCAACAATATTTATCTTGCATGAAGATACTAATGACACTCTTTTCTGCTGTTTGAATTAAAGGGATCAACCCTGCTGATGTAAAACATGCAAGAATCTTACCAAGCTCGAAAGACCAGGAAAAATGTCTACAAATACAGAAGCATACTCGTCACCACATTCTTTGAGAGTGGCTATGGAGGACAGATCAGGGTCAGCAGCTTTTCGGCTGTTCTGTTTGGACAACAGCATTCTGATTGCATGCTCTTGTATCACAAAGGGTGGATATAGGTGGGCTCCCCATCTCTATCTTCTCTCCCCATCAGACCTAACTATGGCATGCACCTTTTTATAAACATATCTCTCTACATTTGAGAGGCTGTGGGCATTAGGATTCAGTCTGAGAAGAGTAGTTGTTCTAATTTGTCATTCTATCATGAGCTGCACAGGAATCACTCCTGTGGAATTGGTTTGGATAGATGCTGTAAGTAGCAGATCAAGGCCATGTGTGTGTCTGGCTGCCTTTGTACCTCTCACTGCCCTGTTTAGTTGCTGATGATGAGGGTTGCAGGTTTTCTGGCAAAAGTTCTTCAGAAATTGTATATTTGGCAAAGACAAAATGTGTGACATTGTCCATTAGTAATTGATTTTTAAAAAACCTCATCATACAAAATTGCTCTTTATCTCAGTGGTCACCTGCCTGGAGACTTGTCAGGTGGGCTATTTTATGTGAGTACTTTCGTTACTATCTTAATTGTAGTCCAGACCTTGAGTTTGTATGAAGATAGCAGAGGTAAAAAGATTTCATGTGACTGCAAATTCATATGCACTGAACAAAACAAAAGAGCGGTTATTTTGTTAACCCTTCTGTTCTGTTTACTTCAAATTTTTCAAATCAGAATTTTATTTATAGAGCACATTTCATACACAAGTTATGCAGCTCAATATGCTGTACATAAAAATAAAAAAGAAGAAATTTAAAAATATTACAGAGGAGAAAATAGAAAACAATACAAATGGTAGAGAGATACCAAAAACATGATACCGAGAGGGCAAAAAAAAAAAAAAGGAAAACTCGGGCACGGTGGAGAGAAGAACACTAATTTGAGATAAATGTAGTATAAATTGAGAAATAAGAGCATTCTAGGTAAAGGCCATGCTAAAGAGGTATGTTTTTAATTTCCTTTCTAAACCATCTACTGTTTCTGTGTCCCTCAGATCCTCTGGCAGGGTGTTCCAACGGCTGGGGGCATAGAAGCTAAAAGCTGCCTCCCCAGCCTTTTTAGTCCTCACTCCTGGAACAACCAAAAGGCTGGTACCAGAGGATCTAAGGGACCTGGTGGGTTCATACCTTTGAAGCATGTCAGACATGTACTTAGGTGCTGAACCATTTAGGGATTTGTAAACTAATAAAATAATTTTAAAATCAATTTTTAAAATAGGTGTAATATGAGCTCTCTTCCTGGTCCTGGTCAGAACTTTGTGCTGCTGCATTTTATATAGTTGTAATTGACCAATAGTTTTTGGGGGGAGACCAGAAAAAAGAGCATTACTATAATCAAGCCTGCTATTAATAAAAGCATGTACTAGTTTCTCTGAATCAGACTGTGAAATAAAACCCTGCACCTTATCAATGTTTTTTGATAGATGATAGAAAGCTGATTTAGTGACATTTATAACATGGCCTACAAAATTAGGATCGGCATCCATGATTACTCCCAGGTTTGTAACTTGGTGTTTGCTCTTCAGTGACAGAGATTCTAGATAGAATGAGATTTTTTTTCTCTTTGAGCCTTTGCTCCTATAATAAGTATCTCTGTTTTTTCTTTATTTAATTGTAAAAACTTTTGGGACATCCACAAATTTATATCATTAACTCCTGATCAAGGAGTTCATAAGGCTCATGTCCCCAGGTGATATGCAGATATAAAGTTGTGTGTCGTCCGCATAGCTGTGAAAATGTATGTCATGTTTTCTAATGACATTCCCAAGAGGGAGCATGTACAAATTGAAGAGGACTGGCCCTAGAATTGACCCCTGAGGAATACCACACAGTAGGTCAACTTTCTCCAAGATATGATCACCTAGTGCAGTAAAAAAGTTGCGCCCGGTTAGATATGTCCTAAACCAGTTTAGAACTGTACCCGATAGGCCAACCAAATTTTGAAGTCTATCTATGAGAATTTCATAGTCAACACTATCACAAGCTGCGCTCAAATCCAAGAGCACGAGAACAGAGAGCTTATTTGAGTCAGTATTCATTCTTAGGTCATTTACCACCTTAAAAAGTGCTGTCTCTGTACTATGGTGGGCACAAAAACCAGACTGGAAATTCTTTAAAATACAATTTGCATTAAGATAATCGTTTAGTTGCTTAAAAATCACGTTTTCAAGCATTTTGCTGAGAAAAGGAAGGTTTGAAATGGGGCTATAATTACTTATTTCTGAAGAATCAAATTTACTCTTCTTCAGAAGTGGCTTTACCATAGCAGTTTTAAGTGCACATGGGAAAGTGACAGTTTGTAAAGAACAGTTAACAATAGTCTGCACTTCATCTGTTAGGCAGCTAAAAACAGTTCTTAAAAAGTAGTTGGAATGGGGTCAAGGGGGCAGGTTGAAGATTTGAGCTGAGATAGTACTTTCCCAAGCAAGTCAGAATCAACCATATTAAAATGCTCCATACTGCCCTCATATGGTGAAGAATGGAATTCGACTTCATCTGACCTTCATCTGAGTGATGAGCAGTCTAATGTTAGTTATCTTATCTCTAAAAAAAAAAAAGCAGCAAACTCCTCGCATTTCGAAGCTATCTATAGTAGAAAAAATAATTTTTGCATTATCTTTGTGATTGTTGATCATTTCTGAGAAAAAGGATTGCCTGGCATATTTCGTTTCGCTGTTGTAGCTACTGAGTTTATCTTTATAGATATCCAAGTGTGACTGCAGTTTTGTTTTTCTCCATTGACGCCCTGCCTTGCGACATTCTCTTTCTAGCCGTCTTATTTTTTCACCGTTCCTCCATGGAGCTTTCTGTTTGCCAGACACTATCTTTGTCTTCAATGGGGCAGTAATATCAATAATTTCCCTTAGTATAGAATTGAAATTGTTCACTAAATCATCACAGGAGGAAGACAAAACAGGGATAGATGAATTTGCTACATAATTCATGAAAGTTTCAACAGCCCCAGATTTAGGTAGCGCCTTTTGATTACATGCTTCATGTTTACATGCTTAATAGCAAATATGACATCAAAGAATATGCAAAAATGGTCAGACATAGCTACATCAAGGACAGAGGTAATGCTAATACCCAGGCCCTTGGTAATGACCAGGTCCAGAGTGTGGCCTTGTTTATGAGTAGGTACAGAGACATGTTGGGTAAAGTCAAAGGAATCTAAAAGATTGCTAAAATCTTTAGCTTTTGAGTCAGATTATCGATGTGTAAGTTAAAATCTCCAGAGATAATAGCACGATCAAAGTCTATGGATATTAGTCAAATATATCCAGGACATTATTGGGATTTTAAATCTATATAGAATTTACGCAAAAATACTCAGTATATAGCGCCTTCCATAATATCTGGGACAAAGACATATTTTTTCTTGATTTGGCTCTGTACTCCACAATGTCAGATTTGTAATCAAGCAATGCACATGTGGTTAATATTAACATGTGGTTAAAGTTTAACAGCTTTTATTAAAGGGCACTGTTATAAATTTTGGCTTGTAATGCAGAAATTACAGCACTTTTTATATATACATGCCAAAACAATAATATAGCATAGCATAATGATGAGAACAGGCCATTCAGCCCAATATTCTCACCGTTTTAATAATAAAACCCCTGCTACCATGTTTCACAGATGAGGTGGTATGATTTTGGCCTCAGCACTTTGTTCTTGCCATTACTCTGATACAATTGAATCTTGGTCTCAACTGTCCACAAGACATTTTTTCAAAAATCTGCTGGCTCTTTTAAGTACTTCTTAGCAAACTGTAACCTAGCCATCCTGTTTTTGTGGCTAACTAGTGGGTTGCATCTTTCAGTGTGGCCTCAGTTGTTCTGTTTGTGAAGTCTTCTGTGGACAGTAATCACATCCACGCTGAAGAGTGTTTCTGTTACATTGGACAGATATCTGGGTGTTTTTCTTCATTATGGCAAGAATTAATTGGTCATCAACCGTAGATGTCTTGCTTAGCATACCGGGCCTTTGTGATTACTGAGCTCACCAGTGCTGTTTCATCTTAATGATGTAACAAATAGTTGATGTTGGTAAGTGTGACATTTGGCTTATGTCTCTGACTGTTTTTTTTTATTTCTCAGCCTCATAATGACTTCCTTAATTTTCATTGTCAGAACTCTGGTCCCCATGTTGACACAGACACCAATTAAGTCCAATCGCTATCAAAAGCCTAGAATAAACTAGATACTGAAAGCTCTCGAATAGCTGCACTTTGAAAAGGAAGGAGTTGAAAACACTTACTCATCAGAAACACCTGTGAAGCTATTTTTTTTCAAAACATTATGGTGCCCTGTACGCCTGGGACCACATTGCTGTATAAGCACAGCCATAAACAAAATTATGAACAGAAATAAATACAGGAAATAACATTATAAAAAAAGAAAACAATGAACAATAAATGCAAACTATGCATTTTTCCTGCTAGGGTGATTTACATCAAAGTCAAATTTGGATAGGACATGATCTACAAAAACTGTTGAGGGGCTTTTGAACAGGTTATGATCACGCGCACATTGCTTGGGAAAACCCCCAAAAAAAGCACTTGCAACTTAGACGTAGTCTGATCAGTCACAAGCACAAATGGCAGACTACACTGACACAAAAATGCATTGCACCAAAATAGTTTGTTCTTCACTGACACACCATCAGCTGTGTCTGTCCTTCCACTTCCGCGCATGGTCGGTCAACAAATGACCAAAAAGGCTAAGCTGCATCAAAATCCATAACAACAATGCCACTTTTCCAGTGTGATGACTGCTGACCTGATGCCACCAATAATTTGTACGCAAAGTATTATGCGTGCATCAACTGTGATAGCACTTATGCTATCAATGGGAAAAATACCAAATTTCCCTGTATTTGAAGTAAATAGGTATTCAATGGAATATCTGGGATTTATTGACAATGCATACAGTAGCATTTGTAATTGACACTGAACACCACCCCCCCCCCCCCCCTCGCCCCCCAAACCACCCCAAGCCTACACTTTGACCAGGAGGTCTTGTCAGTCTGCTGACAGTACAACCATGCCTGGCCTCCAACACAGTTGCATAACTGTCCTTGCTGCATACTACATGCTAAATTTAGAGTCCGGGTCATTCTGACCATGCACCTACAGTGCCCTTCATAATTGGCAGCCTTGGTAAAGACAAGCAAAAAAGGCTGTGAAAAAATGTAATTGCTGTTTTTCAGTTTGATCTTGCAATCAAAATATGATTTTTAAAAAAATCTTTAAATGAGGTACAATTGTTCTAACATGAATAAAACAATTTTAAGACATAAAAAACATGTGTGTCACAGTTATTAGTACCCCTAGAAAATATTTTGAACAATATATAATCTTGCTATTATCTTGGAGTATCTTGCTATTTATATTTAAATTTTTTCATCTTTAGGAAGTCTTTAGTGTTCATGCATGATTTCCTGATTCAGTGGTATAATATGTGAAACATGTGCCATCAACATGGGGAAGGTCAGTGTACACACAAATGAAATGAAACTAAAGCTGTGTTCGAAACCACATATTATTCGTACTTATCATACTACCTGTGACATAAAATGAGAATTTAGTGTGTTTACATTGCACAGTATGTTTGTTTTGTGTATGCAAAAAATTCCCGGATGTATATTATGGCTGTGTTAGAAACTCCATACTACCTGTACGACAGAATTTTCCAAACAAATCATTTGGTGTGATTGCAAGGAATCATTTCTAATTAAACAACGACAGCAGTACCATCTAGCTTTTAAAGGGATAGTTAGGAATTTTTGATATCCAGCCTGATTTCCAACTCATCCATGATGTTGTCAATTGATAGTCCAGCCTTCGCATCATACCGGATCATAGATTCTGCTAGTGAGCCACAAGTTATAATGGAATTGAGGCGGGCAACCTTCATGCAGCCCCAAAACCACAAAACTTCAAAATTTTGAATTCAAATTACTGCTAAATCTATTCATGTTCAATTTTCTACAGAAGATGCAGTGTGCAACGTGAGTAATACTTGGTCATATAAAAAAACGCATGCACAGACACAGGCACACAAAAACTGATATGATGGGTTGCAACTTGCAAAGACTCCAGAATAGTTCACTGAGGCATCTGTGCTTTTGCTGCATTTTTGTACACACACACACACACTTGGTAGCTAGTGCTGGAATCAAACATTAGTTGGGTACCACAAAAGCAATGGATGTGCACCATATGATTTCCTGTGAAGTCAAACTGATACCCTGCACTGGGGGTGCTCCATGAACGTGGTTAGGAGACAGTTGGGCATTCCAAGTTAGGGGTGGGAATTCGACATACTGTGTTGGGCACAAATTATTATTTAAAGTTAAGACTTGACTTAATATGTTGTAAATGCCCTCAACTATGGAAATATGTTGTAAAAATCACACGAAAGATTTCAGTTATTTAAAAAAAAGCCAGCCTTCAATAGAAATTCTGACCTATGGAGTTTGCTGTCATTTTAGGCACGAAATGCACCAGTAAGCTACAAATTCATAAGAAATTGTCCCACACTGCTAATTAATGTGCTGTTTTTAATAAAATAAAATATCTTATACTTTATATTGTTATCATAAACCGTTCTGTTGTTTGCAAATTATGTGATAGGCTAACTTGTGCCAATTATTTGCAAGCAAACAGTAAATGCTACTTGAGTAAATTGCAAGAAAAAATGCCCATATCATTTGTAAATCAGCAAAATTTTTGAAAATATCTGTGAATAACAATTTTGACTTGTGCAAGATTAATGTAGGATGTCATTTTGGTTAGGAACTGCTAGTCTGAAGTCGAAATCAGTCACTGCAGGACTCTCGTTTTTGTTCACTAGGAACTAGAGTCAGTAGTGAAGGAAGGATCTGAAGTCGGAACCAGTCACTGCATAACACTCGTTCTCATTTGCAGGACTCAGGATGAGAGCTGCGAAGCAATCGGTGAACGAGTCCGTGAATTCATCCTTTTAGGGAACTGAGTCAAATGATTTGTGTCCCTGAAAGGAACTGGAACACCCACGACTACCTATGTATGTAATTAGGTTATTTGTGATGGAGTGCTACATTGTACATTGATTCTCTCTGTCATTTCTGACTATGTTGTGCTGTAGTAGTCTGTGCTTGTGGTTCTTCTGTCTTTTTCTCCTTCTGTTTTCGCAAAGCTGGGATCACAGATATAAAAACCCTGTTATATATTGTATCGATCCTTCTGAGGCTGCCTAGCTGCTCCCTGACCTATCTCTTGGGTCGAACACTACATCTATATGGCTGGGATGCTGTAAAATTGTATTCCTGATTTCAATCAACTCCTACTATAGTAGGCTATAAGTTACACATGTGTATGCCTACTATTTCTACACGGCTCATGTAACCTACTCATGGTACTTATTCAGCGCTAAATATTTGGAAATATTTGGCTTTTTCACTCTCATAGAGGCTGCTGTTGTTGCGGCAACATGGTATCATTGACAAGAGTACATGTGAAGTACCAGGAGATTTTATACCAAAATATGGCTGTCTCTGCCAGGAGGTCAAGTTTGGATCTTCAAGTAGGCCAATAATATAAACGGCGAAAATATAAACGGCGAAACAGTTTTAGAATTTTGCAGAGAAAATTGCAGCGGTGTGAACTGGCTAGTAGCAGAGCCGTTGCCTGCCCTGAGGTTTTAAAAGACCGTCCTTGTCAAATCGCCAAGTGCAGTTTTAGAACATTTACAATCAGACGTCTTGGAATTTTGCAAGTTGCACCCAGTCTCGTTGCGAATCATTGATCTGAACTGGCCTTAAGTTAGCTACACTGCAACGTTGCAACAAGGTAGCATTGCATTCGAGAGACGATTTGCGAGGTCGGTACCGGTCGGTAGCGTTAGCTAGCGTTTTTTTCTAATTGTTAGCCGACATTAGATTGTGTTAATTACATTAGCTAGCTAGCTAACGCAACATTACCTGATATGAGAGATGGATACTGTGCGCAACGTTTTCTAAACTAATGTTGTCTTTCTTGACATGGTCCGGTAGCTAGAGTTAGCTGTGCAAATAGCTATGTCATTTAATAAAGTTACATTGTCATTAAATGTAATACGAAATCTACATCAACAAATACTATGATCTCTCATGTTACACAAAAACTTTTTAGGGTTCCATAACTCCCCCAACCCCCCCTTTCTCTGTTATTGTAACGCATGCAGACACCGGAAAAAACAGTACGCCGCTCACACACAAGTGAGTTGAAGAGCGAGCCTGTTGCGTTACTTCCGCCTACCCTCTCTGGTGGACCAACCACTGATGGGTGATGAAAAACGCGTCACTACCTGTGCGCCGCTTGTGATTTTTTCCCGGGAATGTCGCCACAGACACCAAGTTTTTTAATCATGAATTATGATAATAATAATAGTATAAATTGATATAAAAATAGGCTCAATCACCATTGTGTTACCCAATGCAGCGACAGATAGTGACTTAGAAGACATTTATTTTAATGAAAATCTTCGAGATTATTACTTTAAGTACATAGTTAACAAAGGCTTGAAAATTGCTGGGGTGTTTGTAGGGCCAAATGGTATGACCTGCTACTTACTGTGTCCAGTGGCAGTGTTGAAGGCAGTCTTCCAGTTAACTCCTTCCTTGATGCACACCAGATGGTCAGCGCTGTATAGGTCCAGCTAATGATGAATGTGACGGTTCTTAACTCTTTGATGCGCATGGCCACACTGGTATCACAGCGCTAGAGTGGTTCCTGAAGGGTGCGGTCCCACCAGTGTGATTAGAACACATGATTAGAACATCTGTTTTCAAATGACGTAACAGTTGGCTTTTGAGTTCAACTTCGTTATTTCTAGGACTAAACACCCTTTTTTCCATGAAAACATTGCACCAAATCAGCTCTTTACAATGCTGGTCTTGATGTCCCCAATGTGAACAAACAAGACCAGGTCAAAACCTAGTATATGGCTGGACCGGCCGACCAATGGTGTGACATCATAACTCAGCTGACCAATGGTGTAACTTCATCACTCACTCAGTCAGTCACTCAGTCAGTCACAGACATTTGCGTTTGTAGGGCTGGCCCCACTGTTGCGGTCCAGCCAAAAATAAAAAATTCTGATAGATAAGGGGTGTTTCTCAATGTCTGTACTTGTGCTACCTTGCGGTCTTGTGAACTCATGTGACATCATACTTAATGGACCAAGTCCTATTCCAAAAGCAAGAGCGCAAAGAAGCAAGAACGGTTAAAAAGTAGTCTCGAATTGGTCTCGATTCCCCTGAAATATTGAGGATGCATCCAATGCAGCCTTGCCCAACGAGAATGGACCTAATATCCCACCATTCATTGCGCTATGGCAGACGAGACGGGCCATAATTTTTTTTAGTTTTCTCATTTCACCAATAAAGAGTCTTCTCTAAGAGGTTACCTTAGAGACCAACTCGTAGCCAGAGGATAGTATCATGTGCCAATCAAAATTAAACTTTTAAAAATCTAATTTCACCAATAAATGTGTCTAAAATATTCTAAGAACAAACATGAAGTTAGAGATATATGTTAAAATAGCTGAATTTTAACTCATTTTAAATATCTGCTGTGAATAACTAAAAAAGTATCGGCTCATAGCCAGTACTAGTACCTCTGTTGTAATGTTGGGTGCATCAACAAAGGCAAGCAGAGTTGTGTGCTGTTGTGAACGCTGGCTAGATGTTAGCTGGTACAGAGAGAAAGTTTAAATGATCGGAATGGCTCGGCTAACTTGTTGTTGGCACCAGCTGGGCTGCATTGAGTTAACCAAGCCTGCCCTTCTTGTTGTTGTCGGTAGATTTCTGTTGGTATAGAAAGAAATTGTGAATGAAGCAACCGACTAACCGATATATTAGCTAGCTAGAGAACAGCGGATAAGAGATGTTTTGTTGACATTTTAAGTAGGCCACAATTAATCTTAGTGTACAATTAAAATAAAACTATACCCAAAACTAATGTAAAGCAGCCTTTGAAAGAAACTACAATACACCAGAGAGCAGGACTATCAGGAAAGGCTGACATTTGTAGTGGTAGCTTAACCGCACGTCACAAGCACGGATTGCGTGGTCTCCAACAAGAACACACTACACAAGAATGCCCGGACTTCACATCCTTGGTATTGAGAAACACCCCAGATTTCACATTTAATTACGCCTCCTCATCCCTCCCACTCCTCCACCTCTCATTTTGCAACATGTTTGGATATTGTTCCAATAATTACTTTAATTGTAATTAAAGCCAATGGAGGCCATTTTGAGGGAAGTTATATCAGATATTTTAAAGTAGTAGTAATCCTTTTGTGTTAAATTTTTTTTTAAGTTTGTGCTTTGTTTGTTATTCAATAAATGAGCATATATTAACTAATTCTTCACTTCACTACAGGCCTAATACTGTATGTCTACCCTACAATGACGTTTATCTCTAACCCCCAGAATGTGCAAATTCGACCTGCACACAGATTCTCACATCAGACCAACATAGTTTTATATGCATTGTCATCAGTACCTGGTTGGTCTTATTATGAACTAATTCTATTTTAGTACTGCTCCAAGGCTAATGCAACTGATCATAAAATAATGCATTGCACTAAGCCTAATCCATGCAGTGGTCATTTTATCCATATAACATTTTATGTATTGCATTGCACAGCAAGAGCAGCAGGCTGTTTCTTGCACCAAATAAAAGCTTTTAAAAGCAGGCTAATGTGCCCTCATTCAGCATTGAGCCCTTTGATTTGTTTGAGAAGAAAATGTGCACATTTGGAGCTCAAGTGTTAAATAGGAACTACATTTTCCCTTCTTGTAAAAACATATCTCCACTGTGAAAAAAAGTGCATGTTCTATATTTGATGTTATATGCGTGACTCCTACTGTCCTACTGTAGCTGACCCTAACCTTGACCCACAAAGATGGGTTTTGCAGTGTTGGGATGTGCATTCAGTGACTTATTATGAACAAAACAAATGTGAATCAGCTTTACAATCTAAATCTGATGTGTGCATGATCCCTTGTGGGTTCAATAGCTAGCTGTCTTGCTAAACTGCACATCACAGACACACATTTTTGGACAATAAAAGCTTCTGAAGAAAGTAAGATCTAATTGAATATTATAATTAGGTACAAACCATTACATTTAAAGAATTATTTTTTGTAAAATTATTGTTTTGTATAATACAGATACAGCTTAAATAAAACAGAACTGTCTATAATTTACTGCTTCTGAGCAGAATATGAATGAATATCACTGAAGAGATGGAGAATGCTGGAACTGAAATCTCATTTCATAATGTGACATCAGCGTGAGAGATAGTAGGTGCATATTGCTTGAGAAGCCAGTAGCATGTTCATGTGGAGTGGATGAGGGGTTTGTCATTGAAACAATACATAATTCCAGAGTTGCTCAGCACTGATTTAATTTAGGCATTTGATAACAACAATTTGCAAGATGTTTTAAAAAATAATTTAGATACCCCCTCCTCTCAGTAGAATCCATAATTCTGGGGGGAGGGGTTGACTGCAACATGTATTCAGTCATTCACTAATGCATATTTACATTAAAGATGACTCATTATTCATTGAATGAGTGCAAGTGTGGGTTAGCCAAATGGTTGAAAATACATTATTAACATGGATATGATGGGTACAAAATACCTAAAAGAGAAATCATAGTCTTGCTTATTCTTCAGCTTTATGCAAAAATAAAAGACTTTCACTCTTGCCTCTCCGACTGTGATTAAAATGTATTTTTGTACTTACACAGTGATTTGCTGTATGTTTCAGTATAATGATCAGAATATAAAGCCCTGGCAACAGGCAAGAGGGGCTGCATGTGGAAGGGAATAGGGTAGGGTTGTGTGGGATGGGAACAACAGGAGGGGCAGCAGGAGCCAGGATAGAGACAAATTTGGTAAGTCATGTCAAGGATGAACGGGTGGCTGACAGCTGTGAAACAGGACACTTGGTATGAATTTAGGGCAAGGGCACCCTGACAACCTCTCCCACACACTGTCAAATCCAGCTCCACTGACCCTTCTTTCCTATTGCATTCTCCTCGCTCTCTCTGTCTTTCTATTCCTCCTGTTTATTCTACCTTTCCTCCAGATTTCACTCTATTTTCTTTCACCTCCCATTCATTTGCTTTTTGCCAGTTCTGGGAACAGGATATTCATTGCTACAAGGTTTACATATCTTGCAACAGGAAACTTGGGCATCCGGGCATCGGATTGGCAAGACTTCCTGTGTTGTCCTCCCAATGTCTGTGCAGGGGCTTCTCCCTCTAATTTCCCAAGGGTTATTCACTTCTGCTTTTTTAAATTTAACAATCATTAGTTGCATATTGCATTAGATATTCCATTACTGGGGAAACATAATGCAGATCATACACTATAAAGCACCTGCAAGCTCTAACATATATTAATGGAATGGCAATATCATCATAGTCCTGTCTTTAAGTGAGGTATGTATGTATGTCTATATGAAATGCAATATGACCAACTCAATAACATGAGGTGCATGTGGCATGTCCATTCAACAAATCAAGCAAATTGATCAATTTGCATTCACCAAAATCCTGCAATTCCATGCCAGAAAATGTCTTAAATAAAAAAAAGTAAAATCCTCTAGAAGGTGTACAGTAGTGATGGCTTATGCTTTGCCTTTTGGCACTTTTTTTGTTCTGTGATGATTGTGAGTATGACACCCTGTTCCATTGTGATTGTTTGGCCAATGTGAAAATTATATGTAGGAAGTGTGGTTGATTTTAGTTGTCAAGGATGGCAATGGTGAAAAAGGGAAAACAGAGAAAGATAGAGACACAGCAACAGAGATAATAAATGCCAAAGTAGAATCTGCACGCAATGACTGACCAGACTGTTGGATTGCATTTCTCAAGGATAACCACATTGACTGCTTCACACTCTGCCACATATATTCTATTGCATACAGTTAAACATCATGGTACTCTAACCATTTGCAAAGTTCTCTAATTCCAAAAGCTGAAAACACACCCTGTTTAATCCATCCTACAAACAAAAATTGTCCAAAATGTCACTGTCTATCAAAAAGCACCATATGCTTGTGCCTCAGTGTATGATTGAAAATAATTACACTCTATGCATAAATTTGGTGCCAGAAATGGGACTATGAGGTCTGACAAATTCTAGAAGGAGGCTTCAAAGTTCCTTGCTGTATTCCATGCATTCTGTTTTCCAAGAGAAAAGTTTCTTGTGTTCCACTCCTCAGTGAGAGCCATCAGTTAGTTTTGTAGATCTCAGGTTCCCCTTGGACTGTTTTCCTTGGTTGCCTTGATAGACTGGATCAGGCTTCCCTTTATAAGGCACTTCCGATTCTGTCATTCTGGGCCAAATATATATGTTTTTCTGGTTACTGAAGCTGAAGAAATCTTGACCTGAATGCATATAGTTGAAGACACCAAGAGTTAAGGGACTCAACATGGATATGACCTTTGGAACCTAGGGAGTTAGCATGGAAATTAAGCCATGTGATAACAGAAGAAATACTAGTTATTTTTTCCAACCCATAAGCTAAGTGTAAGCATCTCTGGCATGTCTGGCAAAAGTGTGGCTCAGCTTTTTTGAATTTATGTCACTCCACTCTAGCATTCCCGTCTTTACCCTCCCCCCTTCTCTGTCAGCTATGTATGGGGTAGGGGCTGAGATGGGGGATACAGCTGTTGTCCCAACTTGGGCGACTGTGATGTAAGTTATTGCCTTTCAGAAACTAAACAGGGTATGAGACAGCGAACCCAGCCAATGAGGAATTAGGAAGAATAAAATGTCCCAACCAATGGGTGCAAGCCTGCGGGGTATATAAGCTAAGGGCTAAAACCTTCAAACTTGGGCAACCCCTAATATTGGCTTTGGTGAACAGGATCTGATCCCAAGGACTGTTACCTCTTTCTTTTGTGCAGGTAAAACCCAATTTGTCTTGCAGGATTGAGTGGAAGTGGGAGGGAATTAGGTTGTTATAATATTTATAAGGTGAATTTAAACATGTAGCTCATGTTGGTACTTTAAATAAATATTTGAATTCATAAGAGCACCTCCTCTGTCTCTTAGATGTATGGGTTTGAAGATTTTATTTCATATCTTGGCATGTTATGCTATGAGGGCTATAAGCTACTGTTTTCCAGAAGGGCAGCCCAACTTGCACCCTGTTTATCTGCATTTTGCATATGTGCATTGGACAAAGTAGGGCGATATGATGCATCTAAGACAGATACAGCTGAGATATCACTGCCAATAAGAATATAAAAGAATGTTACCGTGTAATAACTAGAGGGCTTACTCAGTGACAAATTGTTGCATTTGTTGAATGGAAGATGGAACTAAGTTGCATTCCTATACAATTTGTTAGGATTAACAGTACTTTATACAACAGATATGTGTCAGGTTATTATATCTTAAATTTCATAGTACATAGAAATATTGCAGATGAATACATGAGCTTCCCACACTAAGCCAGCCATTTGACAATTTGACTAATCGAGACTGGGTAGAAATAAATTTTTAAAAATCTGTTTCACGCCCCTATTTTCACACAAAAAAAAACTTTCTTACTTGTGGCATCTGGTTTATGAACTACTGCTTGACTGTAATTTTCCACATAAGAGTTTTGCATGTTATGGGCATAATTTTTTAATGATGATTTATATTTCTTATACTTCAAAGCACTTCGCTTCTGATTGGGGGAGTATTTTTCCAGTGATGGGCTTTGTGCATACATTGATGTGTGGCTTCATTGGTTGGTAGAGGTTGGAGTTCAGCATTGTCCAGTGGTAGGTGCATATCACCTAGTACTGCCTCAGCAGGAATGTTCTGGTGAGGATTGTGTAAAGCCATGTGTATATCTGTGTGATGCAATACTCTGGTAATGGGATATGCCTCAGAATGTAGGTAACAAAACCCAGCACCCATTTTGGACATTTATAACCCACAGCTGTCCCTCAATTCTGAAATAGACCACTGTTTGACAGCTAATCATTGATAGTATGACCACCTGGAATATTCTGGTGTTTTCTAATCCTGTGGTAGATAAAGAAAAGTAAGTATATCCCACTACAGACAAGATCTGAGTGCAAAGATAATGGATTTGTAAGAGTGGTTACTGGTACAGTTTATTGGCTGTTTCACACGTTGCCTTGTAGACTGAACCAACAATTCAACTTATATTTAGACAGTTCCAAATGTAAAGAGCTCTGCAGGAATGTCATGTAAAGAAGCTAGTGAGTCTAAATGTGCATGTTATTTTTATTGTATTTATTTTATTTTTATTTTTTTTTTGGGGGGGGAGGTGTTAAAAATGTTCAGCTGCTAGGTGCATACAAGTGCTACAGCTATAAGTGCTATTGATAGGCTGTTCCATGAGTTGGCTGATGACATCTATAACTGTAGTAAAGGGACCATGGTTTTCACAACCTTTGAATTGTTGTTAAGCAGACACTCCCTCATAGTCTTAATGATTACTGGCTACAAAAGTTGTTCTTGGTTTCTCTGCCTCACAGATCAGAAAACATACTTGTGCCCCCTATTTTTTTGTTTTTGTGATTGTTTCCCACCACTCATACATGGGGAACTGAAACTGTTTTTGATTGGTTGAGAGATTAGTCACTGTTCTGTTACAGCAATACAAATATATCTTTTCCAGACCACGTAAGAAAGCAATCATGCCTTTCGGAAACACTCACAACAACTTCAAACTGAACTTCACCGTTGAGGAAGAGTACCCAGACCTCAGTCAACACAACAACCACATGGCCAAAGCCCTGACCAAGGAGATTTACGGCAAGCTGAGGGACAAACAGACCCCCAGCGGCTACACTCTGGATGATGTCATTCAGACTGGAGTAGACAATCCAGGTAAGGGTTGCAATGAAAGGGCCAATATCAATTAGTGCTTTGATGTATTTCTGAAATCCAAACCAACATGATATTCTATTATTTTCAAACACGTGCTGTTTGATGAGCTTCTAGACAATTAAAGGATTTAAATCACAGAATAACAACCCGTGTTTTTAAACTTAAAACTTAAGAATCCACACACATTAATGTAAACTGTCCAAGCATGGATGGACAACAACACCCTATCATAAGGTTGCAACCTTATCCTTTTACACAAGTCATTCAGTTCAGATTTCTGGGTTATCAGCTATCATCTTGGCCTTGATTGTGAATATGCAAAGAATGCCCGGATTCTTGATTCCACTCTGTCCTCAGGCCACCCCTTCATCATGACCGTTGGCTGTGTTGCTGGTGATGAGGAATCTTATGAGGTTTTCAAGGATCTGCTGGACCCTATCATCTCTGACCGTCATGGCGGCTACAAGTCCACAGACAAGCACAAGACTGACCTGAACTTTGAGAACCTGAAGGTACACTGCCAAAGCTCAGGTATCAAAACAGCTGTAAATGTTATTATAATATAAAGAATATGTCAGTAAATGATATGATGAGTGTGCCTCTACAGGGCGGTGATGATCTTGACCCCAACTATGTTCTGAGCTCACGTGTGCGTACTGGGCGCAGCATCAAAGGATACACCCTGCCCCCTCACAACAGCCGTGGTGAGCGCAGAGCTGTTGAAAAGCTGTCTGTTGAGGGTAAGTAGTGGCCCCCATTGTGCACCTAGTTTACCACTATTCCTTCATTAGATTACTTAATAATCACTTAGCAGACATGTATATCTAGAGCATCACTGTTATACCTGATTTATACGCATATGCCCTTTTGTAAGTGTTGTGCAACAAAAATGAAGGTGTCGCATTTGTACTTCGGCAAAGGCCTGCCGGCAGGATTCTGTTGTCTCTATGGTAACAAGACTGCCAAACTGCTGATGTTGAAATTTACTTTTATATATACTTTTTAAAAACTTTTTATAAATACTTTTGTTAAAAAATATGATGTGAATGGAAAAAAAGGTGGTCCGTCAGTCATATAAACCACATAACGCGAAAAAAGGTGAATATATTCTAACCTAGTAAAGCGGATGCGTCATATGCTGGCATTTCAACTATTTTAGTATGTCATCTAACTGGTTCAATGATGTAATTACAGCATCCATCCCCACATCGTACACGCACTACTTTATTAAGCTATTTATTCTCACAGATTTTCCTCTATCCCCTGCATTTTTATTAACACCAGTCAAAACCAGAATAATAGACTATAAAATAAACTAAGGTATCCACCACAATGAATTTCGGTTTTCAATCTGGCTGTTCATTCATACAAGGCGACAAAGTATGATGTCTGCAATGTAACAGAATTCTAGAGGTGAATTCTTTTTTTCAGTTGAAAAATTGTCATTTTTGTAAAACGACACTTGTCGAAAAGGTCATGGGAGGAAGTATAAATCAGGCTGTAGTCTCAAGAATACAATTTAAAATCAGTAAGTGTATAGTTAGTCAAACAAACCCACAATTGGTATTTTAATTTAAAAAAACCACAGAGCTTGCCTATATTTACACAACTATACTGAAAAGAAAAAAATAGAATAGCTAAAGAGGGTCAGGGCATTGTGCAGTCTGAACAGGCAGGCCAATTTGGTTTGGAAGATGCGTGGGATTTCTTCTGTTTTGACTGCTGTAGGAAGCTTATTCCACCCCCAGGGGGTTAGAACAGACAGTAAAAATGATCAGCAAGTGCAGGAATACGATATGTGGTGGAGGGGGGGGGGTTCAGATGCCCACAGGTAGCAGAATTGAGAGGTCTGGTAGGTGTGTGGAGCTTGATGGTCTTTTAGTGATATAATGGACCTGTCCCTTCAGCTGCTCAGTAGGCTAGCAAGGTTTTGAATTTGATGCTAAACAATTTTGGTAACCAGCGGAGGGATATGAGTAGGGGAATGACATGGCTGGGCCTGGGAAAATTGTAGATCAGGTGAGCAGCAGCAGCTTTCCACAAGTTGCTTCTATCTTAACCGCTATTTTATTTTATTGTATTATGTTGTTTCAGTACTGTAGGTATTACATTACTGTAGGTATTACTACAACAATATCAAATAAATGAAAAAATAGCCACAAGCAGCAATGAGTGGGTTCCAAGTCCTAAAGTAACAGGATTATTTTATGGATTTCAAGAAAGAAGAGATGATGGAAATGGTAAAACAAGAGAGGGTTTGATGGTAATTTAAAGTGTTAATGGCAGTGTAATGTCCTCTCACTCTCCATACAATTTTATATGTTTAAAAATTATTCCCTTGGTGGAGACTCAAAACCTGTGGTTTCTTTTGACGTTTTTTTACAACGTTTGCAGCTAACAACAGCTGTAAGTGGTTAGTGCCAGTGCCTAGTGCAAGATTGGGGTGTCAGTAGGTAGAGGACAATTTGAGAGAGCCATTTGTCATGTCATGTGTCTGAGTTTTCTCTCTTAATTGTCTTCTGTTTGTTCACATCCTCCTTAGTCAGGTTACCCACTAGTAAACAACTGCAAATGTTTATACATTACTCACAACAATATTGTAGAACATCTGAACCACAGTAATACAAAAATCTAAGGATATGAGCTTTCGTAGGAATTACAATGTTGACTGAGCTCTCTTGAAATTATAACTCGAATTTTCTCTCCAACTGAATTTCTTGTCAATTATGACACCTAGGTATTTGATGCACAACACAGTCAATGGTACACTGATATGCTGTTTTATTTTCCTCAGTATACAGCAAATAAGAACTCATTGTCCACCATTCTTGAATTCATATGAAATATGATATATACATTCCAAATGAATAGGCCACACCCCCTCTGACTTATAAGCCATTAAAGGAGTAACATGGTGGGTGAACGTGACACTTGCCAGTAGTCTTTAGGCAACAACAAGACAAATGTGCATAATTTTTTTTATTATTCAGTCATTTAAATGTATTTTAAAACTTATTTTTCTAAGCCTAAATTTCCCACTATAAAAGTTCATCTGAACTGTCTGGGCGTGGTAATGAAAACTGTCAGTTAGCTATGATTGACAGACCGTACCCCATTACCATAGCTACCACCATGCTACGCGCTCATCTTGGGAAACTGCTTAGCTAGCTTTTCACAAGCTAGCTAACTTAGTATATCAAGTATCGATAGCTAAGGACGTTGACTTATATCCAATAATAATTTTTGCTAGCTAGCTAGCCAAGTTAAAACCACAACTATAATGTCCTTATGAAAGCAAACTAGCTAGCTGGGTCCCCAAATATGATTTAGAATGAGCTATCACAGCAACCTGACTGACAATAGGGAGGGCAAAATGGAGCTTTAGAATGTCGCCAGCAGTGTATGCGCGTGAGCTCGACAATACATTTCTCATGGGAAAAGTAGTTTGCCACCGTTTTTTAGCTCATTACAGTGGTTATAGAAGTGACAATAATTAAGTGGTACTGTGCTGTTAGCCTTTATTGATCGCCATACAAGGTTAATGTGAAGTAGCTAACATAATCGGACAGCACTAACCCATAAAAATGTACTTTGAATGATACTTGCTCAATCAAACGGTAAATCTCAAAAACATTCGATTATAGTCAGCGGCACTGAACATTTCTTTCACAACCTCAATAAACGACAAAATTCCCAGTAGAAGATTGAATTAAACCTTTTAAAGTTATATATTTTCTGAAACGTTATCGATTCCGCTTGGCCACAGTGAGTGAATGTTTATGTAAATTACGTCAGCCTTGTTGTTTGCTACCTAAACTTCAGAGCACACTTGTAGCAGGACGGTGTGTCCAGTCAGATTTCTTTACGGGGCGTGGAAAGAGGAGTGGTTACTGTACTTGTGACGCACTAAGTCGATAACATTCTCAACCGGTTGAAAATAGGACGATAAATTTAAAACGCTTATTTCTCCAAAAATAAACAACGGACATATTCAATACTTTACTCATCGTGTTTCTACAATGCCTCTTGTACAAATAACACATAAAACCGAGAAAGTGTGAAAACCACCATGTTACTCCTTTAAGTAATAGGCTGTACCCACTTAGACAAATTCCTGCCAGACTTCACATTTGGACAAATATGTCTCACATCCTGAGTACTTGATTTTGTCTAATTCCATCACTAGGTTTTCGAGGTATTGTTTTGTGATTTGTAGCACCCCATATTTGTCAAATTAAATATACCTGTAGATATATATTGAGGAACCTAAAGGATAATTCCATTATGACATGTCAAACCATTATGTAATTATATCCAATTTTGTTGAAGGCCCTGCCAATTTTCAAGTTCATTGGTTAATGTTGTTTAACCAATGAGGCTATGTTGTTTGCCCGATTGGGCTGGTTTACAAAAGCATTTGTATATCTAGTCCAATAAACATGCACAGAAATATTAGTGAAGATTGGTTGACAAACAAAAAAGCCTTCAGGAATAAACAATTTTCAAAAAATAAAAATTGGCAGAAAATCTATGACAGAGTTTACTGGTTTCATTTGGAAATTTGTGGGGCTCAATCACATTATTATGTAAACGAAGTATCATGAAAATCAGACATATGGTGTGGGAGTTACTACTGTTTAAAGGCAAAAACATTTTGTTCTTTAATTGTTGCACCACCCAAAGGCCAATTGTGCTTATATTGCATGGCCATATAGCCTCAAGTAACCTGACCACTATGCCAAAGCTCATGTCTCTATTGTTTACCATCTCACAGAAAATTGCAAAAGTGTGGGAGAAGATAACAATAATAGCATAATAACAATAACAACAACAACAATTCTAATAATAAAATACAAAAACCGTAGGGTTTCAGCATTGTGGCCTGAAATACGAATAATATCACAGAATAACAATTTTCTAAATTAAGTTATGTGACTGACTTTGCAATTTGTGGCATTTCATGAAATGTCTGCACCTGCAGGCTATTGCTGAGTTTTACTTGTCTGGCTTAAAAGCTTTGAACAGCCTGGATGGAGAGTTCAAGGGAAAGTACTACCCCCTTAAGAGCATGACCGACAAGGAACAGGAGCAGCTGATTGCTGACCACTTCCTGTTTGACAAGCCTGTCTCCCCCCTGCTGCTGGCTGCTGGTATGGCTCGTGATTGGCCTGATGCAAGAGGCATTTGGTGAGTATGAGACTTTTTACAAAGAACTAATTTATTTAAAAATAATGTTTATTAGTCCATATTGGATGGACTAATATTTGTATTGATGACTGAGCTGTTTTATAAAGGCACAATGACAACAAGACCTTCCTCGTCTGGGTGAATGAAGAGGATCATCTGCGTGTCATTTCCATGCAGCAAGGTGGCAACATGAGAGAGGTGTTCAGACGTTTCTGCGTGGGCCTGCAGAAGGTGTGCATCAGGATTCAAATGCCCCATCACCCTAACACTAAGCATTACCCTAACCTTAGCCCTGCCAAAGCTCACAATGCCCTCAGTAATCTACCTCACCTGTCACTCCTTCATCCATATCAGACCTTTCATGCTAACAGAAAATTATCTATTTATTTGATACAAGCTATTTTACCCAGAACCATACAATTTGCAGTTATCATATGTCCTGCAGATACTCATATATTCACCCAGTTTTATATGCATCCATAAACAAAGTATAGTGTTCATAATCATATGCATAATAATTGAAATGGTTGCACCTTGTGGGAGTAGCTTATCTGGAATTCCATTCCTATTACTCTTCATCTGTGACAGATTGAGGAGATCTTCAAGAAGCACAACCATGGCTTTATGTGGAATGAGCATCTGGGCTATGTGCTGACCTGCCCCTCCAACCTTGGCACCGGCCTGCGTGGTGGTGTGCATGTCAAGTTGCCCAAGCTGAGCACACACGCCAAGTTTGATGAGATCCTTACCAGGTTGCGCCTGCAGAAACGTGGCACAGGTGCGCTTCTTCTATACACTGCATATTCTGTCTGAAAACAGTTGATATGTACATGTGGACAGACATGGAACATGAATAGACATGTGAACTCCTTTGCATCTTTTCAATATGATAGCATAAAATGGCAGATGAGCTCTTAGATGAGGACCTCTTTCCTGTTTTCTCCAGGTGGTGTGGACACTGCGTCTGTGGGGGGTGTTTTTGACATCTCCAATGCTGACCGTCTGGGCTCCTCCGAGGTTGAGCAGGTCCAGCTGGTAGTTGATGGTGTGAAACTTATGGTTGAGATGGAGAAGAAGCTGGAGAAGGGAGAAGCCATTGAAAGCATGATTCCAGCTCAGAAGTAAAGAGGGAGTTGCACTTTTTATATTGTGAAAGCCAACAACACACATGCCGACATGGCCTTTCTAGAGACTCTTGACTCCATTCTTTCATCCCTATTCTTTTTTCTCTTCTCTTCCTCCTTTTTCCATTCTGTCTTTTTCCATATTTCCTGTGCTATTGGTAAAATCCTGGGATCACGCCTCCACCACCAGGCATTCCTGAAATTGTGACATCACCAACATTTTTATTGGTTTAAGAATCATGAAACAATTCAATAAAACTAGCCCCATGACACAATCAATAAAGATGATCTGGTCTTCATTTGGCTATGATCTATGCTTTGTTTTTGTATTAATTTTGTATGTGAAGAATGTTTTGTTTATGACATCATTACTTTACTAGAAGTGAGTTTATAAATACTAGTGGTGACAGTTAAAGAAATTGATGACAACTGGCCCAGCCACACTCCTCATAATATAGCATCATGTTTCCTTGTGTGCATGGAGATAAATACACATACATTATTAGTCTGAGTAGCTAATGTTAACTTGCTTAACTGAAGTAGTTCAACAAGTGAGGCTGCTAATTTGTCTGGTTGAACTGCAAAATAACTCTTATAATCACTATTATGTCATTCCAAGATCATGTTTAAAATTTAACATTTTGTCATAAGTGTCATAACAGTGTATTATGAGTATAATTTCAGTAATACAAGTAATACTCATGCCACAGTACAATAATATCACATGTCAAGAAATGACATACAGTTTGATAATAATAATAAAAATAGCAATAATAATAATACTAATAATAAACTTTATTTGTATAGCACCCTTCATACAGAGATGCAGCTCAAAAAGTGTTTTACACAGTACAGTGAATTAAAAATTATTAAATAAATAAAAATAAATTAAATAAAATACCATGTGAAAATAAAAATACCTAAAATAGCACAAGTAAAAATATTTTGTCCTTATGTATGGAGTTCCACAGTATGGGGCATAGTGGGTGACAAAATGTTAGTGAGTCTGAGATATAAGAAGGGGCTATACCATTAAGAGCTTTGTATACAAATAAAAAATAATAATAATAATTAACTGGAAGCCAATGCAGGGTAGCTAAAACAGGAGTAATTTGCTCTCTTTTCCTGGACTCAGGAATCAGAGTCTAAAATTACTCCAGGGCTTTTAACCTCTGATTTGAGCCAGGCCTCTGAGTCTATTTAAAAAAAGCTTCATTTAGATTTGGGTCCAATTAAAAGTATTTCAGTTTTTTCCTCATTTAATAAAAAAAATGCCCCTCATACATTGATTTATAGAAGCAAAACAGTTGCTCAGAGAGCAAAGGACAGAAAAGGGGCAAGAAGTTGCTGAATGAATACTGAATAGAATACTGAATGAATTCCTGGGCTGAAGGCACACCCACCTCCTTCTCCTACATGGGAAACAAGGGTGGCTGGAACCCACACTTACATTGAAAGGGAGACAGGTCAGTAAAGTAATTCATAAGAGTATTGTGTATATAACTCAGCCCATGGTAAAAACTTGGGGCAGGGCTGCCTGCTGAAAAACACATCGAAAAGGTCTTCAGGGGACAAACTGGGAGACCAGCTAAGGAGACTGCAAAATCTTGCCCTCGGTCAGAAAATGTAACATGCGTAGCTTAAAAACTTGCTGAATGACTAACAACCAGACCCATCAGAAGGTGGCAACCCCATGACAAAGTCCATTGCAATGTGCAACCAAGAGTGACTTGGGATAGGAATGGTGTGCTGGCAGGCACACATTTTTACTCAATACGCAGGTGGGACAAGCTGTGACAAAGGAGCACACATCAGACTCCTTGGACATCCACCAGAACCACCTCTGAATGAATTTGAGTGTGTGCTGGACTTGAGAATTTAGAGTTGTGGGGCCACAGCAGAACCTGTGAACTAACAGAAGGTGGAATAAAGAAATGGTTACTAAGTACCATCCAGGTTCAGGTCCCTGCCATTCAATGCTGCCAACTCAGTGGTTTTCCCGCAGAATTGGAATACTTTTGAAGTGTTGCTGCGGGTTGAATTTTTTGATGAGGGGTTGTCGGTTGTTGGATGCTTCGCAAATCAAATTAGTGATATTTATATATGAATATTCACATTTAAATGGAACTATTTTTACAGGCTCGGCAAAACATAATGATCGTGATGGGGCTATTTCATCAATAGTCTCCCCTACCTTTGATGACGAAGAAGCAGGTAAGCTGTTCCCAAATCAGTTTTGAAAAAAGAGGACAAAACACATTAATATCTTTTGCAATTCATCTGTGAATTTATATTTGTGTTTTGTCATTTTTTTCTTGAAATAGAAGACAGAGCCATTATGCATTTATTACAGATAAAAAATAAAAAGCAACCATTGTTTTCATACAAATGTTTATGCCTTTTTTCGCCAGTAATGTTTACCACAATTATTAATGATGTGAAATATCTTGCTCACCACAAAAATCATGCCTACCTGATTCATGGTTCTTTATAATACACAGGTGACTAGTAATAAAGTCTTAATCAAGAAATAACATTCTCCTCTTTCTTGTTTCCATCTCCAGACCTGGAAAATGGCAAATAAACGTCAAACTTTACTTCCTCTATTCTATTCCTCTGGGCATCAGTTTTTAATATGACTCTTTATTAACCATTTTGCCTCTGATTTACTAATACCTACCTTAATCTGTTTTTCCCATGATTTCAATGCTTGTTTTGCACATGTATCTTCTATCTCATTGTCAATTACTGTTCCAGCACTGCAAATTTCCTTTTTTTATAAAAATGCATAACCTAGATTACCAAGTGGTCAGTATAAAAACAGTGGTTAGCTTGCTAGTTCCCTCTTCTAGACATTGCAAGTGAAGTGATTCCAACTTGTGAACCAGAGGGCGTAGCCAAAGCGTACATCAATTCTGTAGTTTTACAAAGGCTATTATCTGTATTTCTTCTCCCTTATTCTTAGGCTTGTCCTTCTGTTTATCCATAGGCTTTTCCTCAGGCATATCCTTCTCCTTATCCTTAGGTTTCTCCATTTCCTAAGGTGTGTCCTTCTCTTTACCCTTAGGTCTTTCCTTATTGTTTGGCTTCTCCTTATTTTTGAACTTATCCACCCACCATAGTTTTGGCAGAGAATTTCAAAGGTTAGCTACCCATAGCTGAGGAGGACAGCAAAGAAGAGTCCTAGCTTCAACTAAGCATATCAAAATATCTTACAAAATCTCAGATGATAAAAGATAAAAAGATTTAAAAAAGCAATTACTTGCTCAACTACTGTCATTCAGGACATGTTGTAAAACTAAGATCGCCAACACATGGCTCAGTCTCCTTACTTGCGAAAATGCTTATTTTGGAACATCATCCAATAATTTTAAAAGTGTGTAGGCTACTGCGGTTATGACGATATTACCTGACACAGTCGCAACAGCAGAGTGCAGTTTAAATAAATGAATTATTTCTTGAAATTACAATTGATCAATAACTACCTGAGGAGCAGCATCAGGCAGAAGAGACTGAATAGACTGGCTCTAGGCTACTTTCTGTCATGAGCATCAGAGCTCGGGAGCTTAATTTGAAGAAGATCAGCATGATCTTGTAAGTGTAGGCTCATGGGATGCCCTTCAAATGAGGGTGTAGCTACAGTTATTTTCAGAGGGATTGGTGTTGGGTTTGTGATGTTGCCAGCCTGTTAGCTATAGTTTGAATTTAGCCCCTGCCGTGTGTCTCAATAATAGTTCTTTATAATAATAATAATAATAATAATAATAATAATAATAATACATTTTATTTATAAAGCACTTTTCAAGCAGTATCTCAAAGGGCTGTACATATTGTGAGGTCAATACACAACAAAACAGTAGTACACTTTTTAAAAGAAAGAAAAATAAAATAAAACGACCAGTACCAGGAACACAGACAAAATAGTACAAGGTTAAAGGTTAAAACAACAAGTAAAGAAGTCAAGGAGGAAGTTATTTGAAGGCAATGGGGTACAGGTGGGTTTTGAGACCAGTTTTAAATGATTAGAGTGTTTGAGGGAGCTGAAGGTGGTTTGGCAGTGAGTTCCAGAGGCGAGGGGCAACAGCATTGAAGGAGCGATCACCCATGGTGCGGAGTCTGGTCCTAGGAATCTGGAGTTGGTGGATGGCCTTGGACCTGAGATTGCGGGTGGAGGTTTGGGGATGTAGCAGGGCCTTCAGATAGGTGGGGGCATGTGAGTGAATGCATTTGAATGTGAGGAGGAGGACTTTGTAATGGATTCTTTGGGTTATGGGGAGCCAGTGAAGAGATGCCAATATGGGGGTGATGTGTTCGTGTTTGCGAACTTGCATGATAATCCGGGCTGCACTGTTTTGAATGTATTGTAGTTTTTGAAGGCTTTTGGCTGGGATTCCTGTGTAGAGGGAGTTACAGTAGTCCAATCTGAAGGAGATAAAGGCATGGACTAGTTTCACAGCGTCAGAGTGATTAAGTGAGGGGCGAAGTTTAGAAATATTTCTCAGATGGTGGAAGGACATTTTATATATATTTTTGATGTGACTGTCGAAGGTGAGGGATGGATCAACCTTAATGCCAAGGTTGGTGACGGAGGTGGAGAGGGGAATGGTTTCCCTGCAATGGTGAGCTGAAGTGTGTCTGAGTGCATGGTCTGGTGGGGTGTGCCAATCAGGAGGGCCTCAGTTTTGCTGCTGTTAAGTTGTAAAATGTTGTGGGACATCCATGCCCTTCTCTCCTCCAAACAGATGTTCAGGCGTGTGATGGCAACAGAGGCTAGGGAGGGTGTTAAGGTAGATTTGTGTGTCGTCCGCATAGCAGTGAAAAGATATATCATGGCGACTGATGATGCGGCCAAGCGGAAGGAGGTACAGAATAAATAAAATGGGACGTAGGACTGATCCTTGCGGGACACCGCATGTGACTGGGTGGGTTTCAGATTTAAAGTCCCCCAGAGTGACATATTCTGCTCTGTCAGTGAGGTAGGACCTAATCCAGTTTAGAACTAGTCCGGAGAGGCCGACATAACTGTTGAGCCATTCGAGGAGGAGGGAATGGTCAACAGTGTCAAAGGTGGCGCTCAAGTCAAGCAGTATCAGCAGACTTGGCGAGCCAGAGTCAGCGGCCATTAGCAGGTCATTTGTGACCTTAACTAAGGCAGTTTCTGTACTGTGACCAGGTCGAAAACCAGATTGAAATGTTTCATATAAACTGTTGGAGGTGAGATGGAGTTGAAGCTGGGCAGCAACCACTTTTTCCAGGACTTTGGACAGGAACGGGAGGTTGGAGATGGGTCTATAGTTCAGGAGGACTTCGGGGTCGAGGTTGGGATTTTTTAGGTGGGGGGTGATGACTGCAGTTTTTAGTGAGGAAGGAACACTACCATTGCAGAGAGAGATGTTAATTAAGCTTGCGATGAGAGGACAGAGGGCAGGGGTGGAGGTTTTCAGCAGAGTAGTGGGAATGGGGTCGAGTGGGCAGGTAGAATGTTTCATTTTGGTAATGATTTCTTCAATATCATGGGGGGTGATGTCTGAGAAAGAAGTGAAAGTTGAGGATGTAGATGGCGGGGGAGGGGTAGGAAGGGGGGGTGAGAGGACGGGCGATGAGGATATGAGAGCTCTAATATTGTTTATTTTGTTCTTGAAGAACTTAATGAAATTGTTGCACTGTGACTCAGATGCTTCAATAGGGGATTGAGATGCTGGTTTTAGGAGGTGGTTAATTGTAGAGAAAAGGTACCTGGGGTTGCCAGCATCACGGTCAATGAGGTTGGAGAGGAAAGATGACCGCGTGCCGTTTTTAGTGCTAGCGAGTATGCCCTCTGATGTTCATGGAAGGCGATCTTGTGAACTGTGAGACATGTAGACCAACATAGGCATTCAAGCTTACGTCCAGCCGACTTCATTTTTCGTAGTTCAGGGGTGTACCAGGGGGTACAGAGAGAAGGATACAGTGCGTGATTTGAGGGGAGCGAACTGGTTGAGTGTGTTACCCAGAAGCTTGTTGTAGTGGGAGACAGATTCCTTGGCAGATAAACCAATAGGAGGAGAGGCTGTAGTCTGGAGATGCTGGGCAAACTGCATCTTTGGTTATATAGCTAGCTAGCAAACCTGCAGTGATCATAAAATTTTGGAAATGGATAACCATAATCCATATGCATTTCTTAAAGGGATAGAGTTCACACTTTTAAGCCAAAGACTGCTGAGCTACTCACCATAAATTATGGGATGAATTGGGGGGCTAACTCGTGTATGCACAGCTCACTCTCTGTTTGCTGTCAGCTTTGTTAGCTAAATAATATTGATTTAATGGGGGCTGAGAATCATTTATAAAATACAACTTGAACACTGTTATATGTTTATTTTGCAGAAATACATATCTTGTAATCAAATGTGACAGTATAGGGAAGAAAAAAAACCTGTATTTTAGTTGTACCCCCTTTGGACCATCAGTCTAAAATGTAGACTTTGAAATGTCCTGTGTTCCACAGACACAGCATTCCATTGGCTATTAAGGGCAGTGGTGTTGTAGATTGGTGATATTCATTGTGTATTGCCCCTTGTAGTTTTTGAGATTTTGAGGAGAGCAAAAGGTGGTAACTGGTGGATTTTATTGTACATTTTTAGCTAGCTAGAATGGTTAAGCTTTATGCAGGTTATAGCTGCAGCAATACTTGCCTCGAGGCAGGTGAACTCTAGCCCAGTGGTGAGTTGGGGAATCCGTAATTAATTGGGATGGCAGGTATGCCATCCCGCCAAGTTACGCCTTGGCGGGGGCATGCCCCATACCTATACAGCACCGAGAGTTTGGCACTTTTCAGGGTTCCCCACAGAAATAACCACAACAGCCACAGACACTCAGCCCTTAAAAACATTAAATTCTGTACATTCTGACCTCATTTCAACAGACAGATTTCATAAACAACTTCACATGTCCTCACAATAAAGCCCCAAACTAAGGGGATTTTGCGTTTTCTCCTTCTTCTTCTCATTCTTATTTTTTCTGCCGCCTATCCCACTAACAACATGTCTCCCCATTGGACATTTTACCGACACCAGCCAAAACTTCACCTACACGACCCAATCAAAAACTTGCATACACACGCAAAATACCCATACCTTTTTACCTTTTTCCGGTTTAAACAGCTAGTCTGCCTGTGGCCTAGTGAGCAAGGTGTTACAGTCTTGGGAACATGGGGTCCTAGGTTCAAGCCCAGCTAGGAACATGTTTCTTGAACCTGCTTTTACCCTCACTAATAATTGTCTACTACTTCTCACTTATTGCTTTTGCACCATATCTACCAGCCGTTCACCGAATGTATACACTGCATTATGACGTACCGTCTGCACGTTCAGTTATTAACCGGCTACAATATTGCAAAGCCATATGGATTCAACGGGAGCTCTTCTGTGCTTACTGGCCTGTGTTCTTCTTTAAAACCTCGGACAGGTTTGCTAATGATATTTCGCGCATTGCATAGCTATGTCATGGTGCTGCACTAACAAAGTCACAGACTGGTAAACCTCCGGTTGAAGGATTGAATCCCGCCTCGCCCTCAGGCAGATAATTTCCTCTTTTACACGAACGTTTTCTTACGCTTTCATATTTTCTTTACCAAAACTCACTCACGGCCACTCATATGCATTTCATGACGGCAAATGTATTCCTTTTATTAAAAAGTTACACCAGTTCACCACTGTGCCATTTCTACTAACTATATTTCTTCACTTGGCTACCGTACAAAACCTTCTTATCAGCAAACGCCACGTTTCTACATTCATGTTACCTCGCCCTGTTCTCTATCTAGCCACATACAAACAATTACTACGTATGTACGTTCTGCAACTCCCCATTAAAACATTACATTTAAAATCACGAGTCACTCGTAAGTATAACTACTAGTACTGAACATGAGAAAAGCACATTAGTGCAATAGATTTCACACGTTACTTAACCCTCCACTTTAACAGCAAATGCTTTATACCGACGGTTATATATACCATTCCATAAGGAAACTAAGCTCGCTCATGGTCACTTTATTTACTCCGCACTATAGTCTGCGATCATGTCAACCTTCACCTACATGCCCATTCTGCTAAAAACATATTGTTTCAACTACGCAATTTCATCATTTCATCCTAATTTCTCTCACACTGTTGTTATTTTCTCATATGCAAAGCCTGCTGGGACATATGCGTCTGCTCCTATTCTCCACTATCAAATTTTCCGGTTCTACCTTAGCAAAATAGCGAAGAGGATTCCTTATTGCCTTATAAACCTTACAAGCTCTAAAAGTGCATCTCCATGAAATAACAGACAACGGAGCAGGACAGAAGGCTACACAAGTTGCGACCTAGAGAGCTCTAATTCTACGGGCTTGCTGATAGCCATAATCCACAACTGTTTCTTACAGGGTCACTTCACATTTCTCACTCTCATAATAAAACGCTTTGGAAAAAGAAATGATATCTCATAAAAAACACGTTTTCAACGTACAAAAATGCCAAGTTACTCTCACATACAAGACATATACCGTCTATAACTCATTCATTCAGACTGCCAAAATCCAGGCCTGCCATTAAAAGTATTGATATAAAAATGACGCCAAGTTACGGTACTACAAACAATATAGGCTATCTTGCCTCACCGAAATTAAATAAGATGTATTCCAAAGCAATGCTACCCAATATTTCCTCAATTCTTTCAAGTCACTTGGCCCTGTGTTTTGTAATCTTACCATTTTACAATGTCATGCAAACTTTGTGTCAGATCGAAGTGTCAAATATTTCGATTTGCCTCATGGAACACATTGAAATTCATGTAGAAAACTGCTGGTGAGTAACTACAGGAAGCATATTTCTCCAGAAAACATATGTTTATACTTGCTTCTGAACTGAATTTGAGTAAAAGTGATTGTATATTTGCTACGTACAATACATACTGCATGTAAAATAAATATTGTACATACATACATAGAGAACTTCTTTATCCCCATGGGGACATTTCCCTCGCAGCATGTTACATTCACATTTACGAACAGACATTTATACCAAGAAAAACATACAATCATTCACGCAACAGAAAGGCTGGGCAGCAAAATACATACATACCAATACAAATTCGACATATAGACGCCTATTCAATCAATCTTGACTGTGAGAAAGCCATCCACACATATGTTGGGCCTGTCCATGTACTGCATGCTTATACACACAGGGCCAAGTGACTTGAAAGAATTGAAATATTGGGTAGCATTGCTTTGGAATACATCTTATTTAATTTCAGTGAGGCAAGATAGCCAGGGCTTGACATTGCAACTTTTTGACTCACCAGTCACTGTGGCTAGTGATTTTCCAAAGTCACTAGCCCCTCAGCATTTCCCCCCCCCCCCCCAAAAAAAAAAGTAATAAATACAGAGAGCACCATAATTCATTGGACAGTGACACATTTTTTGTTATTCTGTACTCCAGCACTTTGAGTTTGAAAGGATACAATGACAATGAGGTTGAAGTGCAGACTGTCAGCTTTAATTTGAGGGTATTTTCATACATATCAGATGGTAAATGGACTGCATTTATATAGCGCTTTTATCCAAAGCGCTTTACAATTGATGCCTCTCATTCGCCAGAGCAGTTAGGGGTTAGGGGTTAGGTGTCTTGCTCAAGGACACTTCGACACGCCCAGGGCGAGGTTTGAACCGACAACCCTCCGACTGCCAGACAATCGGTCTTACCTCCTGAGCTATGTCGCCCCAGATGAACCGTTTAGAAAATTATAGAGCCTTTTGTACATAGTCCCCCCCCCCATTTTCAGTTATCAAAAACATTTTGGACAGTTTAACATAATGTAGAATAAAGTAATCATTTTTAATATTTGGTCGCATATCCTTTGCATGCAATGACTGCTTGAAGTCTGCGACACATAGACATCACCAGACGCTGGGCATCTTTCCTGGTGATGTTCTGCCAGGCCTGTACTGCAGCCATCTTCAGTTCCTGCTTGTTTTGGGGACTTATTGCCTTCAGTCTCCTCTTCAGCATGTAAAATGCATGTTCAATTGGATTCAGATCCGGTGATTGACTCGGCCAGTCAATGATTTTCCATTTTTTGGGCGTCAAAAACCCCTTCGTTGCTCTAGCAGTATGTTTCGGGTCATTGTCTTGTTGCATGATGAAGTGCCGTCCAATGAGTTTGGAGGCATTTGGTTTTATCTGAGCAGATAAAATATTTCTGTAGACTTCAGAATTCATTGTTCTACTTCTGTCTGCAGTCACATCATCGATGAAGACAAGTGAGCCCGTTCCACTGGCAGCCATACAGGCCCAAGCCATAACACCCCCTCCACCATGTTTCATGGATGAGGTGGTATGCTTTGGATCATGGGCATTTCCTTTTTTCTCCACACTTTCCTCTTTCCATCACTCTGGTACATGTTAATCTTTGTCTCATCTGTCCACAAGACTTTGTTCCAAAGTCTTGTTGACTTGTTTTGTTGACTCTTGGGGCTCTTTGAGGTGCTTTTTAGCAAACTGTAATCTCGCCTTTCTGTTTTTCAGGCTTATCAGTGGTTTGCATCTTGTAGTGTACCATCTGTAGTCCTGCTGGTGTAGTCTTCTACGTATGGTAGACTTTGACACATCTACACCTGCATCCAGGAGAGTGTTTTTGATCTGTTGGGCTGTTGTCAGGGGGGTTTTCTTCACCATAGAGAGTATTCTCCGGTCATCCACTACAGTGGTCTTCCTCGGTCTACTGGGTCTTTTGACATAATTGAGTTGACCAAATGTTTTTTTCTTGTTACTGATGAACCAAACTGTTGACTTGGGCATGCCCAGGGTTTTTGCAGTGTTCCTGATTGATTGATTTTCATTTCTGAGCCTTATGAAGGCCAGCATAATTTGCATCGACACTGCTGTCTTCCTCATGTTGTCACACCCCAACAACAATCTCCAAAGGCAATTGCAAAGTCTAGAATCAAGACTAGACATCAACAGCTCTCTTCTGCATTCACTAACGACACAAATGAATACACCTGCCTAACGAAACACATCTGTGAAGCCAATTCAAAAAATGCTTGCAGTACCTTAAAATGGGGGGACCATGTACAAAAGGTGCTGTCATTTCTAAACGGTTCATCCGATATGGATGAAAATACCCTCAAATTAAAGCTGACAGTCTGCACTTCAACCTCATTGTCATTGTCCCTTTAATAAATTTAAAAGCCTCAATCAAATCTCCCCTAAGTCTCCTTTTACTAAGCTTGAAAAGTCCAAGCATCTCAAGCCTTTCCTCATAACACTTATCTTTTATACCTGGAATCAATCTGGTTGCCCGCCTTTGGACCTTTTCCAGTGCCTCTATATCTTACTTGTACTACGGTCCCCAGAACTGCACACAATACTCTAAGTGTGGTCTGACAAGGGTATTGTATAGGGTGAGTATGATCTCCTTAGATTTATACTCAGTACTCCTGGCTATGTATCTCAGCATCCATACACGCCTATTCAATCAATCTTGACTGTGAGAGAGCCATCCACACATATGTTTGGCCTGTCCATGTAGTGCATGCTTATACACACAGGGCCAAAAGAAATGAAAGAAATTGAAAAGTATTGAAAGAAATGTTTAGGATTACTTTTAGCATCTTCTGTAATTTGCCTTTCATAGAGTCTTTTGGCTACCCTTAGTTCTTTTTTAACTTTAGCACGCATACTACAATATTCAGCCTTATTACTTTCAGTACTGTCATTTTTGTATACCTTAAACAGTTTATTCTCACAGTTCCTCAAACTCTTCCGTATAGCTTTATTCATCCACTGTGGAAACTGCTTTTTCAACTTACTGTTCCGCACTTTTGGAATGAATTTACACTGTGCATCAAGTATAACCCTTTTGAACCTGCCCCACTTTTCATACACAGTCCTTACTTAATTCTGATCGCATCTTTTTAAAGTTGGCACACCTAAAATTTAAAATCCTGGAGTTAGATGGGGCCCTCTTAGTTTGCCAAAATACATCAAACCTAATTGTGGAATGGTCACTTTCCCAAGTGGTTCCATTACCTCTATACTACAAATTCTGTCAGAGTCATTACAAAACACCAGATCTAGAATTGATTTCCCTCTTGTAGGCTGTCTGACATACTGTGCTAAAAACAGGTCATTTATAACATCTAAACATTCCTCCTCCCTTTTTCCTTGTCCTGTCACAAATTCCCAATTAATACTGGGGTAATTGAAGTCACCCATGATAATAGTCTCACCTGCTCTGCAAGCTTGTTTTATATTTTCAAAGAGGATTGTATTCACACTACATAGCTACATCGGGGCGACATAGCTCAGGAGGTAAGAACGGTTATCTGGCAGTCGGAGGGTTGCCGGTTCGATCCCCCCGCCCTGGGCGTGTCGAAGTGTCCCTGAGCAAGACACCTAACCCCTAATTGCTCTGGTGAATGAGAGGCATCTTTGGATAAAAGTGCTATACAAATGCAGTCCATTCACTACAGTAGACAATCATTTTTAATCACACCTACACTCAATGAAAGTGCAAAGGTTATCTTTTACAACATGCACTTCAAGATTGTTTTACTTAATGAATCTGTGTATTGCAGATCTTTGCAATGCATATTCTCCACGTCAGCGTAGAAAACGAAGAGTACATGCATCCACAATTTTAAATAATAGTGATGAAATTTACAATTTTGCAATGCAAATAAAAATTATTTTATTACTCGCTTACAGCCAAATTGAGGAGAACTGGCTATATCTGAAAGTACTGAGCATTGTGTGATGTGTGATATAATGTGCTTATATTCATTTAATAATGTCAATGTTTGATGTACTTTTATTTTTTTACTTTTACATTAGTTTTAAATCGAAATTGCAAAATTGGCGGTGAGAAAATAACTACACCTGTGTAGGATCATGCATCGTATGCCTCAGGGAAGCTTAGGGAAGAGCAGAGCCAAATGTAACGTGGGGCAAAATGTAACACTTTTTAGGTAGATGCATCAAGCTTGAACTACATAAGAGAGAAATATGAGGCACCTATTGTCAAAAAATGATTGATTGATGCCCCGCCCCCTTAATATTTCGCTGCCAGATGGTGAGGATAAAATATAGAAGAAAAAAAATTTTTTTTTATAAATAAATAAAAATAAAATAAAAAATTTAAATGTTCAGAATGCTTGGTGTAACTACACTCCTTGTGGGGCAAAGTGTTTGTGCAACTTGAAACTTAAAAAAAAAAAAATGTTTTATCCTTTACCAGTAAAACAGACAATATGTGAGAATATGTAAGTAACTAAGTTTTAAAGCAGTTCTTTGGATGTTAGTTTAAAGAAAACAAGCCCAGGCATGTATGCATAGTCTTAACAAGCCGAATGGGGGAGTGTTAAAGCGGTATAAGAGAGGTTTTTAAGAAAGCTAAAGTAGAAAAAAGCACACGCGTTAGTTACTTAGCTGATTTCCTGCGACAAAACAGAAGCGGAGGGTCTCTAGGTAGATGTTCACAGCTGAGTAGCGAGGATCAAAATGGCCACAGCGAGCCGGTAAGCATGGACAGAGTTAGGGAGGAGCCACTGTATCTTTAGAGCAATGCCCCCCACACAAAGTTTCGAAGAGCCCCATCAATCAATAGTCGGCGACGTTTTGTACGCCGGGAGATGCATGCAGAAGGCACAGACACGTCCGTGACGCAAAGTGGGCATGTATCGGAACAGGTGGGGTGCCCTGTGAAGCGCGGGCCCTATGGTAAACATCAATTCAAATTTCCCGCGAGGAGAATGTTTTATGCCTTTTCTTTTTCTGAATACAGACACAGACCTAAACTTAAGTTTTTCAACAACCATGTAAGAAAGAAAACATTTCTTACAAACAACTTGATTAGAGTCTAAGAAAAAAGGTTTTCATAATATTACTCACATTTTTAAGCCTTTAAAAAGGGGTTTAAGTGGAGATTGCACACGTTAAATACCATATAAGGGTGTATAAAACATATTGAATAATTACACTGATCTTCATAAAATGTTGTATTAAAAATATTTTTAGCTAAAGCCTACATTGACATCACGTGTTGGTACAAATGGATGTTTATGGTATGCTCTAGCCTCTGTGAATCCATGCACATGGCAAAGGCATCCCTGCTTTTCCAATGGGATGAGTGTGTTGAGGGTTTTATAAATGAATAAAGATAATAGAGATAATAGGGGTTTTTATACACCTCATGTCAGAAAGAAAACATGGGGATGCTAGCTACTTCATTTTTAAGTCTTTAAAAAGGGTTTAAAATTAAAATTGTGCACGTTAGGAGCCATATAGATGTGTTTGGTAGCTATAGGCAGCAAAATGTTTGAATGGGTTCAAAATCGTGTTGAATAATTATACAGGATTTTGTAAAACAGTGTAATTCAAACTACTGTTTATAACGAAATATTTTATCAGCTGAGGTCCCCTGTTAAGCACGGGGGGAGTACACAGGCACACAGACACGTCCGTGATGCAAAGTGGGGATGTATCGGAACAGGTGAGGTGCCCTGTGAAGCGCGGGCCATATGGTAAACATCAATTCAAATTTCCCGCGAGGAGAATGTTTTATGCCTTTTCTTTTTCTGAATACAGACACAGACCTAAACTTAAGTTTTTCAACAACCATATAAGAAAGAAAACATTTCTTACAAACAACTTGATTAGAGTCTAAGAAAAAAAGGTTTTCAGGCAACAACCAGATCAGTTAGGCCGGGCACACAGCACAGAGAACATGAACTCACAAATTTTACATGCAATTAATGCTATAACTCAAAACAACACCCCACAAGCTGCTGAAAACATTCCAAACGTTTTTATAAACCCAAATCTGCTACAACTTGTTAATAATATTAACCACGACACTAACGACATGCATGAAATGGCTGGAGATTACTTTGATCGGTTGAACGAGGCTTTGGCAAACCTTACCGCTGGTGATGGTGCACTAACCCCTGCAGCAGACTCTTTTGGTTTTCTGAATGATGCTTTAGATCGACTAAACCAGGAAGGGGGGAATCTTAATGAATTACCACTAATGCCTACAGCTGATAACCCACAAGGTTCTGGTGATGTGCATGCTGCTGCTGCTAATAGTAATGATGATGTTGGTGTGGTGACTTGTGGTCCTGACATGGTAGTGGTGCAAAGGCCCTCCTTTAATTGTGTCGAAATTAGGCAACGGTTTAACTTTGCATCCTTACATGACGTGAACAGCTATGAGGACTTCTATAATGTGCTGCTAAACTTACTAGATCATTTATTGCGTAGAGCTATGCAGTTGGCTAGACCCAATGATGTGATTCAGCTGGAGTTGCGTGGTGACTCCCTGTCTGAGGGTGTGTCCATAATTGCTAATGGTAGTGTCGATCTGGACACATTTTTGGGAATGGTTGAAGAGCTGGTTCAGAGCAATTTTGAAATCCTTTCTGATGATACATTGGAACTGGTGGTTCAGATAGTTCAAAACCCAAATGGTGGTGCCCGTAGAAAAATAGCCACGTCTCAGAAATGAGATTTTAAGAAAAAAACTACGTCATCTATTTGTAAGTCACAACGCTGAGAATAACCTCTGCTTTGCCATTTGCTTGTCTCAAATGTTAAACCCGGAATTTACGAGCGGGTGGAGCAAGACGCCATACATTTACAGATATCTGTAGGCCTGGGCGTGCAGGATATGGTGTCTTTTTCAGACATACAAAAGTTTGAACAACTGTTAAAGGTCAAAATTGTTGTGTGGTACCGTAATGCTCAGAATGTCTTTTGCAAATTTCAAACAAACCCAGAGCCGCATCCAAAAACCGTGTTTTTGTACCTAGAAAACGAACATTACTTTGGTATAAAGTCGTTGAAAGGTTTCTTAGGCAGTACGTACGTGTGTGATTACTGCTACGCGCCTTTTACAGCAAAAGCTAACCACCGATGTAAATACTACTGTAATGTTTGTTTTAGTGCTGAATGTTCTTCGCACCTTTTAAAATCGGTAAAGTGTAAAGACTGTGGACGTATATGTCGGTCAGCCTTTTGTTACACAGCGCATAAAGTCGCCAAACTGAATAATGCTACATGTAAAATGAGCGCCCCATGCGACACACACAAGTATTGCGAACAGTGTGGCAGGATGTACATCGTCAGTGCTAAAAAACCTGTACCACATCGTTGTAGTGTGCGGCGTTGCGTCAACTGTAATGATGAGCTGGTTGCTGATAGTAGACATGATTGTTACATTCAGCAAGTCAAACCTGAACAGCCGAGCGAGCGCTATGTGTTTTACGATTTTGAGTGCCGACAGGATGACGGTGTACATGTCGCTAATTTTATATGCTGTATTGATTTTAATGGGGTGCGTTGGACAGCAGCAGGTGACGGTTGTGTGGAGGCCTTTTCCCGTCGGTTCCGTACCCCGAAATACAAAGGGTACACATTTATTGCACACAATTCGAAGGGTTATGATGGCTACCTAATCATGCAACACTTAATTAAACAAGGCGTCACACCATCCATTATAGCTCAAGGCAGCAAACTGCTTTGTATCACCGATGATGCATTTGAACAGCGTTACATAGATTCCCTCAGCTTCCTCACAATGAAGCTGAGCGCCATGCCATCGGCTTTAGGCTTTGAAAATGCCAAAAAGGGCTACTTTCCACACTTTTGGAACACAGTCGCAAATCAGAATTATACAGGCCCGTACCCACCGCCTTTATACTATGGTTACAATACCATGTCAGAAAAGGAGAGGTCTGAGTTTATGCAATGGAACGCAACTGTATCTGGAAGGGTGTTTGACTTTCGCAAGGAGATGTCTGAGTATTGTATTAATGACGTGGTCATTTTGCGGGAAGGGTGTCTGAGATTTAGACGCGAGGTACTCATCTGCACCGGTCTTGACCCTTTTCAGGGTGTTACAATAGCTTCTGTATGTATGAAACAATTTTTTTGCCCAAAGACACACTGGCTATCACTACGCCTGACAATTACATTCTCAAGCAAAAGTCTTTTTCAACACCGACAATTCAGTGGTTAGAATATCTGAGCCATCGTGACAATGTTTTCATACAACATGCTTTGAACCGGGGGGAGGTTAAATTTGGGCCGTACTTTTTAGACGGGTATTCAGAGGTGGGGGGTGTACGTACAGCCTTTGAGTTCCTCGGTTGTCTGTTCCATGGTTGTCCTCAGTGTTTTGATGCAAACACCTTTAATCCGCTCACAAAACAAGATTTTGGCTCCATGTATCGAAAATCTCAAGAAAAAATAGATATTCTGCGTAACACCTACAATCTACATGTGGTTGTTTGGTGGGAGCACGAATGAGTAAGACTAAAAAAGGAGAGTCCCGAGGTACAGACATTCCGGCGTTGTTCTGATTATCCAGAACGTCTGGAGCCACGTGATGCTCTGTTTGGAGGTAGAACTAATGCTCTTCGGCTTAAATATAAGGTGCAAGAAGATGAGCAGATACATTACTATGATTTTACCAGGCTATACCCTTTTGTGAACAAGACAAGTCTAACCTACAGATCACCCCACCATCATCTTCCGTGACTTTGAACCGATCGAAAACTATTTTGGTCTGATCAAAGCCAAAATATACCCACCTAGGGATCTTTACCTACCCGTGCTACCTTACAGGGTGTCTGGATTTAACCATTTTATTTTATTTCATTTTGTCCAAACATGTATAGTTGTTGTTTAAAAAAAAAAACATACCTCAGATAACAGTTCTTTTTTTTAGTTCACTGTTTATTTGCACAAATTTAAAATCAACAAAGGAAAAGAAACTAGTTAGCAGAAAATCGTGTAATAGTGACAAGAAACCCTAAGGGGCTTATGTAAGTTCTGTACCTATAATAATATACAGTTTACATGAATATTTACAATATTCAGTAATATATAAATTATGGTGGACATATGATTCTCTTAATTTACCTTCAGATGAGTTCATTTTATCACATTTTTTCTCAGGAGAGGAAATACACAGCTCAAATATGGCAATAACAAGAACAGTTGACAAAAGTGATGTAGTCTATAGGCTTGCAAGCATACTAATAATTAATTAATGTTATATTTGCATCATAATTTGTGCTGATATGGTTCATCTTTGTTCAATATTACAAAATCATAACTTGCCACTATAGTCTTGGCTTTTATTTTAAAACGGTCCGCCCTTATGGCTAGCTGAAGTAATTTCCTTGTCGTCTAGTGCATTCGTGCGGTTAGCGTTTCAAACAGTTTTAACATGCAGGTGGGATCATTCATCCAGAATTAAATCAGCTACATTGATTTCATTGATTTAAAATAAAAGATTAATCAACGAATGGCGGTAAGTTTTTTTTTTTTTTTTTTTTTAATATCGGTAAGGTTACAGTTCTGTTTTGTTTACAAGCAAGTTTCCTGGTGGTTGTTTTTACAACAGGAGCTATGCATTTTCTAATGTGCAAATTGGAGAATTCATTTTAGGTTTTGAAAACTGGTCGCTTTTGTAGGAGGTAGTGTAAACACCTCACAGCTAGACCAATGAGGGTTTGTAGCTGGAGGGGAAGGCACCGCGTGTTTTCCTTTGGCTGGTGTGAGTCAAAACGGAGATATTGGTTATTTTTCCTCTGTTCGTAAGAACAAGGCACAATTACACTTAAGAATGCACTGGTTCCGTCGCCGCGGGTCAGATATGAAGGCGCTGCTTCATATCCCGCTTAAGACTGGCCTGAAACGGATCAGTAGCATTCTGTTTACTCTCCATTCGCAAACGGGGCTATGCTGTCATCAGAGATATATCTGATCTGTCGCCGGACTGTCAATATTCCAATGGGAGCATCAGAATATTCACAAATGCGCGGAACAACACATCAAATATATCCATGACCACAGCAAGTAAGCGTAACAGTTACTAGGTTTTACCCTCGTGATAATCTGACTCCAAATGAAATTATAATTTAAAATTTGGGTTTAACTATACGTGGAACTTGGGAGTGGTTACACTCGACTCTATCTTGTGCCATCATTCCTCAATATATGCTCCCGGGTTTAGCACTATTGTTAAATCTCAGTTCGGTGAAGAACCCAGAGGGTAGGAGACTGACCACCATAATACATGCCTTCCTTTGTGCATAGATAGTTATGAGCCCAGGACAGTGCATATCTATCGGGCTCCTTAAGGCGAATTTGACAAGAACCGGCGTATAACGCCCATGGGTCCTCTTAAGCCAAAACACCAGAACCAATACCACCAATCCCGTTAGCGGGCAGATCGTGGTCGCCTATCTAACTTGAAGACCTCACTAAAGACGTTCGCTTCAAATAGCTTCAAATTCATTAGCTTCAAATTCAAAATCAATTATAAGGTTTAAAAACATAAATACAGAGTAAAAAGTTCTTACCCAGCCTGTTTAGCTACACACCAAATCACAGAATCTGCACAGTGTGGGAAGTCGATTGCGATCTTCCTTGTCTATCTACACACAGAGCACAGAGTATGTGCAATGTGGGAAGTCGGTTACGATCTTCCTTGTCCAGCTACACACACAACACAGAGTCTATGTAGTGTGGGAAGTCGATTACGATCTTCCTCGATTGCTTTGTCTCCCTTCCTTTTAAGCCAAATCCCGCGTTTGGTCTAGGCGGCATTGCCATAAGTTAACCTGGCCGAATAATAAAATCTGGAATTTCAGCCCCCACCATTCGGAGGCTGTTAAAACAATTAGTGGGGAAATTGGGAAAAGGAGATGATTACCAGAGAGGACATTCCATTGTGATAGTTTTTTCCTGAGTTTCTGTAACTATGTTTTATTAAATTTTATTTGGTATGAAACATATTTCATTCAATTTCTTAATTTTTCTGAATACGTCCATACCAAACATGTCCAGGGGATGTAATATTATGGTGCAGTTGTCATGAAAATACCCTTTTGTTTGACCATTTTACATGCAATCCATGTTATTACTACATAAGGCATAATACATTAATATAATGAAAACATGTGCATGGTTTGCACGGTTTTCCGGGGTTTTAAATAGGATAAACAGATGGTTTAAAGTCCAGATCCAGAAAAGAAATAAAAAGTGTAATGGCAGAAGGGCCCACATAAGGGCACTGTGGTACTGTCCCGTGTAGTTGCCCCACCATTTGGCCAGAGGCCTGATGGTCTGTTCACTCTTAATGACCCCCTACACACACCCACACAACCATAGACAAAGAGACCAGTTCCCCTTATCTTAGTTGTGTCCAGATGGCAACATTCCAGAGGCCCAATGGCCTGCTCATCCCGAGGAAGTCCGAGTAACTTATTGTTTTAGCACACGGCTCTGGGTTCTTTGAAGTCCAGGATATGAGTCTCAGCCTGCAGGTTCATTCAAATGCCAGCCTTTTCTGGGTCCCAGTTTGACTCCCCTCTACAGTAGCTAGTCGATAAGATTGCAGCGAATTGAAGATGTTGCGAAATAGGCCCAGCGTTATCTGCAATGGCATGACCATGAAGGGACTTTTTTGGTTATGCGCTAAATTAATTTAATCAGTGGAAATCTTAGAAATGTGCTCAGTTAGATTGTATGTTTATTGCACAGTTGCATATTCATTTTCAGCTACGTAGCTTGCCATTTCACGTAGAAGGCCAAGACCAGGATTAATATGGTGCTAGATACTATAGCTATACTATAGTTTGTAGGTTAACCCAGCACTAGGTAGCTACACTTTAGTTGTAGGAAAATGGCGAGCATTGTTGAACTGAATGGCCTCTTCTCGTTATGGTGTTATGTTACGTTATAAAGGTCAGTTTTGTATGCTACAACCACATTTAAATCTTTGTCAGTACTCCCTCATGGACTTTGTGTTTTTGTGTTTTTGTCTCCCCCTATCTGTCAATGTGTATTGTCACATTGTGGTTTGGCTTGTTTTCTTCCTTGTGCTCTGGACCCCGCCCCCCACCTGTTACCCCTTATTCCACTCACCTGTTCCTTGTTCCCTCATTACCCTCTGCCTATTTAAGACTGCATGCCTCACTTTAGTTTGTCAGTTCGTCTCAGACTGCTCCTGTGGTTTTTCCCTGCCTGTTTGTATGATAGTGTTTTTCGTGTATGACTCCTGCCTGATTGTTCTGACCTTGTTTTTGCCTTACGGACTTTTGGATTGTTTGCTGGCCTGATTTGACTTTACCCGTGCTTGATCTCTGCCTGTCCCTGGATTTTGTCTTTGCCTGCTGATTTGGAACTGAACCTGAATAAACTGTTTGGAACAGTATTCTGCCTTGGTCTGCGATTGAGTCCCTACCCGCGTCGTGACAGTACGAACTGACCAACAATGGACTCAGCAGATCTGGACCAGGTCAGGACCATCCTAGACCACCAGGGAACACTGCTCGGCAGGCAGCAAGGCCAACTGGACTCTGTTAACCAGTCCCTGGGGGCTTTTGCAGCCAGTTTAACGGAAATGGCGGCACAGCTGCAGCAACTTCAGTTGGTTCATGGAAGCCTGGCTCTTCTGACTGCACCCCCCCAACCTGTCCAGCCAGCTTTGCCCGTCCGAGAACCTCGTCTACCTCCTCCCGAACCATACGCAGGAGAACCGGCGGAGTGTAGCACAGTGGGTAAGGCACTGGGCTTGTAACCGAAAGGTCGCAGGTTCGATTCCCGGGTAGGACATTGCTGTTGTACCCTTGAGCAAGGTACTTAACCGACATTGCTTCAGTATATATCCAGCTGTATAAATGGATACAATGTAAAAAATGCCATGTAAAAGTTGTGTAAGTCGCTCTGGATAAGAGCGTCTGCTAAATGCCTGTAATGTAATGTAATGTAACCGGGAACCTGCAGATCTTTTCTCTCCCAGTGCTCCTTGGCGTTTGAGCTCCAGCCCGCCACTTTTCCCACTGACCGGGCCCGGGTCGCCTACGTCATAACCCTGTTGACCGGTCGTGCGAGAGAGTGGGGAACCGCTATCTGGGATGCGGGTTCTCCGGCCTGCAGTACATATGCCACCTTCACTGCGGAGATAAGGACAGTCTTCGACCGCTCTGTGCACGGGAGAGAGGCTGCCCGGGAGATGTTGCAGACCCGCCAGGGGAGTAGGTCTGTCTCGGACTTCGCCATAGACTTCCGCACCCTCGCCACCACCAGTGGCTGGAATCAGGAGGCTCAGTATGACGCCTTCCTCAACGGGCTGTCTGACTCCATCAAGGATGAGCTCTCCACCTGCGATCTACCTGCCACCTTTGACGCCCTGGTGGACTTAGCCATTCGTATAGACAGACGTCGGACACAGCGTCTCCGAGAGCGAGGTCTCAGCAGACGACCACGGTTTCCCAATGAGACTCCCCTTCTGGCCCTGCCAGCACCTGCATCTGTCAGCCCCCCGAGCCTATGCAAGTTAACCGTGCCCATCTGTCCACTGCAGAGAGACAAAGAAGAAGAGACACCAACTCCTGCCTGTATTGTGGTCAGCGTGGCCATTACATTGCCGAGTGCCCAGTAAAAGGCAACGCTCACCTGTGAAGGGGGGAGTACTGGTGAGCGTCACTCCTCTTTGTCCTTCCCCCACTGTCCGCACCCTTGTCCCAGCTACCCTTATTACCAATAATCTCCATCATACGGTGTCGGTTCTCGTCGACTCGGGGGCTGATAGGAACTTCATGGACATTAATTTGGCCTCCAAACTGCATCTTTCCCCCATCTTGTTGCAGCACCCCCTGGAGGCCAATGCTGGTTAAGCACAACCCGCACATAGATTGGACCAAAACCAGCATCCTAGGCTGGAGTCCATTCTGCCTGACCCACTGCCTCCGCGACGCCCTGGTGGCCCTGCCTACAGGCTCTGCCGCTCCAGAGGAGCCTCTGGATCTGCCTGGGGTTCCCCCTGACTACCTGGACCTCAAGGCGGTGTTCAGCAAGTCCCGGGCCACCTCCCTGCCTCCGCAACGCCCCTATGACTGCGCCATAGACCTTCTGCCTGGCACATCGCCCCCTCGAGGTCGTCTTTTCTCCCTGTCTCCTCCTGAAACTGAGGCCATGAATAAATACATTCAGGAGTCTCTGGCGGCAGGTATCATTCGTCCCTCCTCCTCACCGGCTGGCGCAGGATTCTTCTTTGTGGCCAAGAAGGATGGATCCCTTCGTCCCTGCATAGACTATCGGGGTCTTAACGACATCATGGTAAAGAACCGCTACCCTCTTCCTCTGATGTCCTCCGCCTTCAAACTACTGCAGGGGGCCAAGGTGTTCACCAAGCTCGATCTCCGCAATGCCTACCATCTAGTCCGTATGAGAGAAGGGGATGAGTGGAAAACGGCCTTTAACACCCCCTCTGGCCACTACGAATACTTGGTCATGCCTTTCGGCCTCACTAACAGTCCCGCTGTGTTTCAAGGTTTGATTAATGATGTCCTGAGAGATATGCTGAATAAGTTTGTATTTGTCTACCTTGATGACATTTTAATCTTCTCCCGGTCTGTTTCTGAGAACACGCAGCAGGTACACAGAGTCCTCCAGCGCCTCCTGGAGAACCAGCTCTACATGAAGGCAGAGAAATGTGAGTTTCACAGGGAAACCGTATCTTTCCTGGGCTATGTCATCACGACGGGGGGCATACAAATGGACAATCAGAAGGTTAAGGTAGTTGCTGATTGGCCCCCGCCTACCTCTCGTCGTGAACTGCAACGGTTCCTTGGCTTTGCTAATTTCTACCGGCGCTTCATTCGTAATTATGGTACTGTGGCTGCTCCCCTCACCTCTCTGACCTCTGATAAGGTGAAGTTTTCCTGGTCGTCTGCTGCTGAAGAGGCCTTCACAGAGTTGAAGAAACGCTTCACCTCAGCTCCTATCCTGAGCCGGCCTGACCCTGCACGCCAGTTCGTCGTCGAAGTGGATGCCTCGGATGTAGGGGTGGGTGTGGTTCTTTCCCAGCGCTCGTCTGAAGATGAGAAACTCCATCCCTGCGCATTCTTCTCTCACAGACTCACTCCCACCGAGCGCAATTATGATATTGGTGACAGGGAGCTGCTGGCGGTTAAACTAGCGCTTGAGGAGTGGAGACATTGGCTGGAGGGGGCTAATATGCCATTCTTAGTTTGGACGGACCACAAGAATTTGGAATACATCCGCTCAGCTAAACGCCTAAACTCCAGACAGGCTCGCTGGTCTCTGTTTTTTTCCCGTTTTAATTTCACCCTTTCCTACCGCCCTGGTTCCAAGAATGTTAAACTGCACGCCCTCTCTCGTCTGTTCTCGGTTTCTGATCCTGCTTCAGCACCTAGCACCATCCTACCCACACAGTGTCTTGTCGCAGCTGCTAGATGGGAAATTGAGTCCATCGTCCGCACTGCTCAATCTGAGGAGTCAGGTCCCAGTGCCTGCCCCACTAACTGCCTTTTTGTGCCCCAGTCAGTACGTCCACAGGTCCTGCAGTGGGGCCATTCCTCCAAGCTGTCCTGTCACCCTGGCGCCAGACGGACGGCGGCGCTCATCAGGCAACGGTTCTGGTGGCCCTCCATGAAGGACGATGTCCGCCACTTTGTGATGACCTGCCCGGTGTGTGCCCGGAATAAGACCTCCAGTCAACCTCCTGCTGGCCTGTTACGACCACTACCTGTTCCCAAGAGGCCGTGGTCCCACATAGCTCTGGACTTTGTGACGGGTCAGCCTCCCTCTCATGGTAACACCACTGTTCTCACTATTGTTGACCGTTTTTCTAAGTCCGTTCACCTGGTTCCCCTACCCAAGTTGCCCACGGCTAAGGAGACCGCTGAATTACTTATCCAACATGTCTTCAGGTTACACGGACTACCTGTGGACGTAGTGTCTGACAGGGGTCCGCAATTCACCTCTTATTTTTGGTATGCATTCTGCAGACTTCTGGGTGCCCAGGTCAGTCTCTCCTCAGGCTTTCACTCGCAGTCCAATGGGCAGTCAGAACGGGCCAACCAACAGATGGAGACGGTCCTGCGTTGTCTGACGTCTCAGGACCCCTCCTCCTGGAGTCAGCAGCTTCCCTGGGTGGAGTACTCCATGAACTCCCTGACATCCTCCTCCACCGGCCTGTCACCGTTCCAGTGCTGCCTCGGCTACCAGCCTCCTCTGTTCCCAGCCCAGGAAGAAGAGGTTGGTGTTCCCTCCGCACAGACCTTCATCCGCCGCTGCCGTCGGACTTGGAGGCGTACCAGGTCTGCTCTTCTCCGTTCCCGGGTCAAGATAAAGCAGCAGGCGGATCGCCACCGTTCCAAGGCCCCTCGCTACATTCAGGGGCAGTGGGTGTGGCTCTCCACCCGTGACATCCCTCTCAAAGTGACTTCCCCCAAGATGGCTCCACGCTTCATTGGCCCCTTTCCCATCTCCCAGGTCATCAACCCCTCTGCAGTCCGTCTGAAACTCCCCCTGTCCCTTCGTCGCATCCATCCCACATTCCATGTATCTCGCATCAAACCATTCATCTGTAGGCCCTCTGGTCCCACCCCAAGGCCTCCTCCACCCCCCTGACTCATTGATGGATCTGAGGCTTACACTGTGCGGCGCCTGCTCGATGTCCGCCTTCGGGGTCGTGGTCTCCAGTACCTGGTGGACTGGGAGGGCTATGGCCCCGAGGAGAGGTGCTGGGTTCCTGCCCGGGACATTCTGGATCCCTCCCTCATCACTGACTTTCGCCGTCGACATCCTGTGCCGCCTACAGTTGACGCCAGGAGGCATTTGTAGAGGAGGGGGTACTGTCAGTACTCCCTCATGGACTTTGTGTTTTTGTGTTTTTGTCTCCCCCTATCTGTCAGTGTGTATTGTCACATTGTGGTTTGGCTTGTTTTCTTCCTTGTGCTCTGGACCCCACCCCCCACCTGTTACCCCTTATTCCACTCACCTGTTCCTTGTTCCCTCATTACCCTCTGCCTATTTAAGACTGCATGCCTCACTTTAGTTTGTCAGTTCGTCTCAGACTGCTCCTGTGTTTTTTCCCTGCCTGTTTGTATGATAGTGTTTTTCGTGTATGACTCCTGCCTGATTGTTCTGACCTTGTTTTTGCCTTACGGACTTTTGGATTGTTTGCTGGCCTGATTTGTCTTTACCCGTGCTTGATCTCTGCCTGTCCCTGGATTTTGTCTTTGCCTGCTGATTTGGAACTGAATCTGAATAAACTGTTTGGAACAGTATTCTGCCTTGGTCTGCGATTGTCACGACGCGGGTAGGGACTCAATCTTCTTTATTTGCTTTCTCATTCTGTTTCCTATTTTTTCTTATTTCATTAAATCCACCTGTACTTGTCTGCTTGAAAAAGATGCAACATTACGTTATTGTAATTGCATTTTTGTATGACATATTGCAAATTGAAATAAAAACACGATGTATGGCAGTTAACAAGTTAAATGTAGGATGCTGTCAAAATTTAAATCTGGTTGTAGCATACAAAACTGACATTTATAACGTAACGTAACACCATAACGAGAAGAGGCCATTCAGTTCAACAATGCTCGCCATTTTCCTACAACTAAAGTGTAGCTACCTAGTGCTGGGTTTGTTTGAAATTTGCAAAAGACATTCTGAGCATTACGGTACCACACAACAATTTTGACCTTTAACGGTTGTTCAAACTTTTGTATGTCTGAAAAAGACACCATATCCTGCATGCCCAGGCCTACAGATGTCTGTAAATGTATGGCGTCTTGCTCCACCCGCTCGTAAATTCCGGGTTTAACATTTGAGACAAGCAAATGGCAAAGCAGAGGTTATTCTCAGCGTTGTGACTTACAAATAGATGACGTAGTTTTTTTCTTAAAATCTCATTTCTGAGACATGTGGCTATTTTTCTACGGGCACCACCATTTGGGTTTTGAACTATCTGAACCACCAGTTCCAATGTATCATCAGAAAGGATTTCAAAATTGCTCTGAACCAGCTCTTCAACCATTCCCAAAAATGTGTCCAGATCGACACTACCGCCATTAGCAATTATGGACACACTCTCAGACAGGGAGTCACCACGCAACTCCAGCTGAATCACATCATTGGGTCTAGCCAACTGCATAACTCTACGCAATAAATGATCTAGTAAGTTTAGCAGCACATTATAGAAGTCCTCATAGCTGTTCACGTCGTGTAAGGATGCAAAGTTAAACCGTTGCCTAATTTCGACACAATTAAAGGAGGGCCTTTGCACCACTACCATGTCAGGACCACAAGTCACCACACCAACATCATCATTACTATTAGCAGCAGCAGCATGCACATCACCAGAACCTTGTGGGTTATCAGCTGTAGGCGTTAGTGGTAATTCATTAAGATTCCCCCCTTCCTGGTTTAGTCGATCTAAAGCATCATTCAGAAAACCAAAAGAGTCTGCTGCAGGGGTTAGTGCACCATCACCAGCGGTAAGGTTTGCCAAAGCCTCGTTCAACCGACTAAAGTAATCTCCAGCCATTTCATGCATGTCGTTAGTGTCGTGGTTAATATTATATTATTTATAAAACCCTCAACGCACTCATCCCATTGGAAAAGCAGGGATGCCTTTGCCATGTGCATGGATTCACAGAGGCTAGAGCATACCATAAACATCCATTTGTACCAACACGTGATGTCAATGTAGGCTTTAGCTAAAAATATTTTTAATACAACATTTTATGAAGATCAGTGTAATTATTCAATATGTTTTATACACCCTTATATGGTATCTAACGTGTGCAATCTCCACTTAAACCCCTTTTTAAAGGCTTAAAAATGTGAGTAATATTATGAAAACCTTTTTTCTTAGACTCTAATCAAGTTGTTTGTAAGAAATGTTTTCTTTCTTACATGGTTGTTGAAAAACTTAAGTTTAGGTCTGTGTCTGTATTCAGAAAAAGAAAAGGCATAAAACATTCTCCTCGCGGGAAATTTGAATTGATGTTTACCATAGGGCCCGCGCTTCACAGGGCACCCCACCTGTTCCGATACATGCCCACTTTGCGTCACGGACGTGTCTGTGCCTTCTGCATGCATCTCCCGGCGTACAAAACGTCGCCGACTATTGATTGATGGGGCTCTTCGAAACTTTGTGTGGGGGGCATTGCTCTAAAGATACAGTGGCTCCTCCCTAACTCTGTCCATGCTTACCGGCTCGCTGTGGCCATTTTGATCCTCGCTACTCAGCTGTGAACATCTACCTAGAGACCCTCCGCTTCTGTTTTGTCGCAGGAAATCAGCTAAGTAACTAACGCGTGTGCTTTTTTCTACTTTAGCTTTCTTAAAAACCTCTCTTATACCGATTTAACACTCTCCGATTCGGCTTGTTAAGACTATGCATACATGCCTGGGCTTGTTTTCTTTAAACTAATGTCCAAAGCACTGCTTTAAAACTTAGTTACTTACATATTCTCACATATTGCCTGTTTTACTGGTAAAGGATAAAACGTTTTTTTTTTTTAAGTTTCAAGTTGCACAAACACTTTGCCCCACAAGGAGTGTAGTTACACCAAGCATTCTGAACATTTAAATTTTTTATTTTATTTTTATTTATTTATTTATTTATTAAAATTTTTTTATTTTTTTTCTATATTTTATCCTCACCATCTGGCAGCCACAACCCCACCCTTTCCCCATACCCTTATCCCTCACCAACCAAACCATATCAGAGGTCAAAAGGTCAAACTGATCAATCAAATCTTGACAATATGTACATCATAGAAAACCGGACCATATCAGAGGGCAAAATATTAAGGGGGCGGGGCATCAATCAATCATTTTTTGACAATAGGTGCCTCATATTTCTCTCTTACATACTGTATTTCAGGTTAAACATACCCAACATTCAGGTAAAACATTACCCTCTCTATGTCTCCAATGACCAGTGTCTCCCACTATTTTCCTAAATATTTCAATAAATATTTCAGGATTATTGGCAAAAGTTTGTTTTGGTCATATTCACGTGAATTGTCTTCCAGCAGTGTTTTCTGGCTACTGTAGCCTATTGTGTGTATACGTTAAGGAATCCTAATTTTACGCCTTGGTGGGGCGGCATGCCCCATACCTATACAGCACAGAGAATTCGGCACTTTTCAGGATTCCCCACAGAAATAACTGCAATGACCACAGACTCTCAGCCCTTAAAAACATTAATTTCTGTACCTTCTGACCCCATTTCTACAGACAGAATTCACAGACAACTTCACATGTCCACACAATAAAGCTCCAAATTTAGGGGATTTAAGTTTTTCTCCTCCTTCTTTTTCCTGCCTGATTACATCATCAATGTACCAAGCCCACAAATAATGTTTCCCCATTGGACATTTAAGGTATATCAGCAAATAAACACATTGAATGCACACGCACAATGACATCTACACTACTGCACTCATTTAAAACAGCTACATTTTGCTATTCCTACTGTATATCTCCTTCACTGTTAGCTCACCGGGTACAGTGTCTGACTTTGACACTTTTGGATGACTGATAGGCGAGGTTCGAGCCCCCCTCGGACTCATGAAAACCTTTCACTCATTACACTGCCTTGCTGGGTAACTCAAAATAAAACATTAACACTTTTGCTTTTGCATCTGTATAATCTCTGTGGGAATCTCATTTATATTTCTTAAATACACAAAATACACCCACAGTTTACACAGTTCTGCTTTCGCCATTTTCACCAAGTTTAACGTTAGCTACCTTGCTTATGACACGACAGACTGACTGTATTAGTAGTGCAGATGGCTGTGAGAATAATGAGCACTAAAATCAGCCTTGCACTTTGGTCCGGTAGGTAATGTTACTGGTCGTATAAAAACTGGTGCAAGATAATTATTTTCTCATGGCAGGTATGTCGCAGGGGTTCTGGGGTGGTACTGTAACCACAAAAATAAGACAAAAAGTTTTGACAGTGGCTGCACGCAATGTTATTCAGAAGAACGGTAGGACTAACTGATGAAGTTGCACGTCACATATAGGCTACTTCATTGCGTGCAACATGCCTACAGTTTTATTCTGCAAATCCAACAATTGTATTGATTTACTAAATCCAACAATTTCTTTCTTCAGTCTACTTAATATTACTGCGTACAACCACTAGCCAATATTTTGTGTGTGTGTGTGTGTGTGTACTACACTTCTATATGTAGGCTAGTGTTTTTTATTTTATTTTTATTTAACCATTATTTAACCAGGAAACCCCCATTGAGATTGAAATCTCTTTTGCAAGGGGGACCTGACATGAAATACAAAGTTGCCCAACAAGACTTACACCTAACAAAATGTACAAACATCAAATGTGGAATGAGACAGAGGTGTAACAATAATTAAAAGTAGAGAAGAGGTTAAAAGCAGGAGCATACTTTGGTCACAGAGTCATGAATTGTATGTTTAAAGTCCAGAATTGAAATTAATTTATCAAGTTTAAAATTCTTTTGCAGATTGTTCTAACTGTAAGGTGCAAAATATCTGAAACTCATCTTACCGAATTCAGTAGGGGGACGAGGGACTTTAAAGAGTATCACGTCCCTAGAGCAGAGGTGATAACTATGTGAATTTCTAATTAGCAGACAACTGAGGTAGGAAGGGAATAGACCAATTATTGTTTTGTGGATGAATATGTACCAGTGGGTCAATCTGCGCAGAAGTAAAGAAGTTAACCCAGACTATTCATATAGGAGACAATGATGGGTTAAATATTTTGCACCTGTAATGAAACGTAAGGTATGTCATGCAGAAGATGAAGCATGCATATAAAGTACATCTCCATAATCTAAAACAGGTAAAATAAAAAGTAGCTGTGATGAGTCTCCTCTTAACTTTGTAACTAAAACAAGATTTATTCCTAAAATAGAACCCCAACTGTTCTCAGTTTCTTAATTAATTTATCGATATGCAATTTAAAACTAAGCTTATCATCAAGCCAGATTCCAAGGTATTTATAGCAAGAAACTCTTTTAATACACTTGCCATCAACAGTGCTGTTTTTCAATTTATCCAAGGATCGGGAATGAGTCCTTGAAATCGCTAGACATTTGGTTTTGTCTGCATTAAGAACCAGCTGCAGATCCAAAAGTGCAGACTGAATATAATTAAAAACATTCTGAAGTATTTGGAAAGCTTGAACAAGGATGGGGGCACAGCAATAAAGAATCGTATCATCAGCATATGAATGGATATTACAATCAGAGTTGGTTAAAACATGCGAAAGGTTATTAATATCAATACAAAATAATACAGGACCCAGGATAGAGCCTTGAGGGACTCCTTTAATCACTTCCAGAATGGAGGACTTATGGCCATCCACAAATACACATTGGGTTCTACTGGAAAGATAATTTGAAAACCAATTAACTGCATTAGACCCAAAACCAATGTCATTTAATCTACCAATTAAGATGGAGTGGTCAACTGTATCGAAAGCCTTAGAAAGGTCAAGAAAAAGGGAAGCACAGTATTGTTTATTGTCAAGGGCTTGGACTATGTCATTGATTACTACGGAGGCTGCAGTGATTGTACCATGACCAGACCTGAAACCAGATTGCATATTACTAGGTATATTGCTATCATGTAAGAACTGCTTGATCTGAGAATTTACCAGGGATTCAAATATTTTTGCCAGCATAGAGAGTTTTGAAATGGGACGGTAACTGTTGAGGTCAGAGGGATCACCACTTTTAAACAAGGGGAGCACATAGGCTGCTTTCCAATCATTGGGCAGATTGTGCGTTAAAAGAGACAAATTAAAGATGTGGGTGAGGGGTTCTGTAATAAGAGGAGCAGCAAGCTTTAGAAGCCTTGGGACTAATAGATCAGGACCAACTGATTTTCTAGGATCTATTTTCCTTAATGCTTCAAGAACATGAGCAGAAGGAATTGAGTGAAAAGCAAAAGGCTCAGTTCCAGCTGAAGACAGTGAAACTTTAGGCTTAATAATTCCTGGTGACCCCATGCTTAGATGGTTAAAAATATAACCCACAGATATAAAATGTTTGTTAAAAAGATTGACAATATCAGCCTTATTTGTCACTGGCTGAGTATCCAACATAATTTTCTGAGGGAGAGAAGTGGAGGCGTTTGCAGCTAATGACTTGATGGTCTTCCAGAATTTGGCAGATTTGTTTTGATTATTAGTAAGAGAGCTCATATAAAACTCTGCTTTAAATTTCCTAGCCAGAGCAGTGCATTTGTTCCTTAAGAACCGAAAATGGGACCAGTCAGCTTGAGAGTCTGACTGTCTAGCTTTGGCCCAAGCAATATTTCTCTGATGAAACATATCTAAAAGATCAGAGGAAAGCCAGGGGTTATCTCTCCCTTTCACCTTGTATCTTTTTAATGGAGCAATGTTGTCTGTAACTGCTTGAAAGTGTGTTTTAAAATAATCCCAAGCAGTATGAACGTCAGGAATAAAATCAATTAAATGAAAGTCACACGTGTGTAAATCACGAAGAAATGCCTGTTCGCAAAAGTTCTTAAAATTTCTTTTAAAAATAAAGTGGGGTTTAGTTTTAGATATTTTCGTACTCCTGACACACGCTATGACACAATGATCACTGACGTCATTTGGGAATACAGAAGCCGCCTGGTATTTCTGAGGTGTGTTGGTAAGAATCAAATCAATAAGAGTAGATTTATCAGGTGATTTCGTATTGGGTTGTGTAGGAAAACTGACAAGTTGAGAGAGATTAAGAGTGTTACAAATGCATTTGAAAGGGTCAGAAACAGGAGTTAACCAATCCCAATTTAAATCCCCCATTAAAACAAACTCTTTGTCGTTAAACTCCAAACTGCCAAATGATCGCGCAAGGACGCAATAGCATCTCTTGAAGCTGAAGGAGTCTTATAACAGCCTAACACAGTGAAATGAGAATCATTAGATAAATTAATTTTAACAGCAAGAAACTCGAACTGCTTTGGAATCGACATAGATTTTATAACCACAGAATTAAATTTAGATTTTACATATATAGCAACTCCTCCTCCCTTTTTGGGTCTGTCTGATCTAAAGATATTATAACCGTCTATGGTAATAACCCCGTTGGGGATAGACTTGTTGAGCCATGATTCAGACAGGACAATTACATCAAGATCAGTAGTAAGGACCCACACATTTATAAGATCCAGTTTAGGAATGAGACTTCTCACATTCATGTGCAAAAGACCAATACCATTTCTTAACTTACAATCTGCAGGTGTAAAACCAAGATCGATGGCAGGTCCAGGGTTTGGCTGAATATTCCCAGAAATTAAAAGTAAAAGAACAATTAGAAGTCTCGATCGTGAAACCCTAGCACTAGGCATATCATTATTAGAGACACCAGGACTGGGAATGGACTCGGGCCATACAACAAAAGATTGTAAAATCACAAAATTTTGGAGGTACAACAGAAAGAGGCAGTCATGCATACAATGTTCAAGACATAAGATATTTATATTAGCCTCCAAAGAGCAAGGGACAGTGTTAGATGCTGATAAGAAATTATTTTAGAGTTTGCACATATTTGGGCAGAGCTACTAGCTTAACTAGCCAACGTTTTCCATTACCATGTCTGTACTTTATATTTCTGAGATTAAGTACCTACAATTGTAGGATAGCTGTATTGACATAAAAGTACGTTCGTTAGACCAGCATCATTTATTGACTATGAAAATCCCACTTTACATTTAAAACCAAGTTTTCCATCGGATATTGAAAGCAAAACCTAAAATGGACCACATCGTGTCACCAACACGATTTCCTTGCGCCAATTGCACTAGCAACTTGGTTTTGTGGTGGAGAGAATGAGGAGTGTTTGAAAAAGTTTGTTACTGGATTGTATTGTGCTTTCAAGTGTATATTTGATATTATTTTGGCCTTTTTGTTCAAACAAAACCCCCATATTACAAGTAAGTTGAAAAGTGAAGAGGATTGATATCTGTGAGCACCATGTTTATTCGGCTAACTCTACCTAATCAGCCAGATAAAACGCAAGTAATTTACGAGGTCTAATGGTTTTCTGCCCTCCGGTATCCCCTCTTTCTCAACCTCTCTCTCCCTCTTGGGCTGTCTCCTGCTCTGTGCGATATGTTTAGTTACTCCTTCTCCGCCATTAACGATAGCTTTACCTGTGATAAGTGTAGGTTAAATGCTAGGCTGACGGAGAAGATTGCTGAATTGGAAACTTGCATCCGTACCTTACATGAAATTCTAGATAGTGAGAAGTTTATAGAATCCTTCTCGGTTCCGGATGCACCAGTTAGTCCGTCTACAGTTAGCACCCCGGCTGAGCCTTTGCAGCAAGGCGGGTGGATTACAATTCGGGAACGTAGTCGAAAATTTAAGCCACCAGTGCTCCAACGTCCTATTCACATTTCAAACAGGTTCTCACAAGCTCACAATCACTGTCTTTCAGCAGAATATGCAACCAGTTGCGCAAACCCATTTGCATCAGCCCGCCATTTCACCTGTCTTCCACCACGCCATGTGCATTTCCCTGAGCTTATAAAGAAATCACATGGGTGTAATCCCACCCCCAGGACCACCTGGTTCACATCACTTGATGCCAGCCACCAATTATAAAAAGAAATGGAAATATTATATGTGGGATTGTATGTGTGTGTGCGAATGTCTCATGTACTTGTAACAATGTGTTATTTTTACTGTTTGTGTCAAATGTCTAGCGTGTAAATATTTCTGTTTAAATGATTGGTTGAATAACACATATCACTGCTATTTTCACTGACCATGTTAAATGTACTCAATTCTGTGTCTGAGCTCAAAGCACTGCCAAACGGAGCTACAGAACAGACTTAATGTAGATGGGGGTAGATGGCAGCTACCACTGCAGTCTCAGTTTACAGGGGGGAATTTTTGTATTTACTTAAAATTGGTGTGTAGATATTTTCTTTTATGCCTTTATTTTCTTTTCTCAGGGTTGTAGATTATTTATGAAATTGGTTTCATGTTTTTGTATTGTTCATTTATTGTAGGTGGCTGTTCTAAGCTAATGTATTTAATATATGGTGGTTCATGCCAGGGGAGGAGCTGCTTGTATAAAGCACTGAGTTCCTCCTGGCAGTGCTGACTCAACATGCATAGCAGACTTTGGGCCACAAGGCATAGCCAAATTTAGTAAAGTACTGCGTTTCTTCTATTTCTTTATTTTTTCCTTTTGTTAGGTACAGTTTTTATCTTCTAGTATTTTTGTTCACTGTATATATTTTTGCACTCATTTGAGAACTAGCACTGTAAAAAAAATTAAATAAAATTCACCGGGTTCTTTGACCTCACTGCTGCTTTGCCACGTTTGTTTTCCTCCGGCTATCGGAGTTACCCTTACAGTGCCACTTACAAAGTAGGGTATTAGATGCTGTGGGTAGATACCCGGGGAGAACACAAAACAGCTACATTTGGAGCAACTGTGACCAGTGACATAGTTATGGATGCTGGCTTCTGGATGACAGTTGGTAAGTCTAATTTGAATATTACAAATAGCAAAATGCCTACCCTTACTATAAAGTGTAGATTTTATTTGAGCTATTACATCTCCACAGTAAACCTAATATAGCCTATACCCTATACTAAAGTTAACATTTGCCATTTGTAATATTCAAATAAAAGGTACCCTTGTCAGCTAGAAGCCATATATATTACAATGTTGGCCTATAATTCTAATTCAGTCTGACCACCAGCCAAAGACATAAGTCATTCAAGAGACTGAAACAATGAATACGTTCATGGTAATTCAATTTGCCATGGCTCAACAGCTTTTTATTAATTATTTTGTTGATTGAGGCACAATGACTTACACCTTTCAGGTTTGCAAGTAATTTCCTTAACACTTTGGGTAAAAAAGCGCTATATAAATTCAGTCCATTCAACATGTCATCATTGCAGTGCGTGCATTGGGTATTAACTGGGTACCAGTTATCTGGGTATTCTGATAATTGAATCATTATATTATGCCATAATTCACCAGTATTAAATATCGCAATTAATGTGTGCATAGAGGTGTTTCTGCTATTCTAATGCCAATAGAGAGGCAAATAATCACAACATTTACATTAGCTATTGAGTTAGGACTCAAATCCTGATGTAAGAAAAGAAAGTGTTAATTTTCTAACAGTTTATTAAGAAGAAATTTTAGAAGGCATATTTTTAAAAAGTGGATTTAAGGCATTTTGTTGTTTTTATTGGCTCTGTATTGTCTTCACTACAATGGCAGATATTTCAGGAATTTAAAACAATTATCTCACGTCAAAGGTTGAAACTTTTCCAATGTCTACTTTCACCATTTTTGCTCCGCTTTTCGTACTGGTGCATACTGTCATGGTTCTGTGGTTTGTCTGCGTTTCCCTTTTTTGGCCGCCAGATGGCGGAACTTCGGTTTTTAGTTCTGTTCATTTACCCTGTCTAATTGTATTATTGTTTTCTATTATTCAATTATTGTTTTTTGGTTGTCTCGTTTTCCCTTCCCTCTCTGTGGCCTGATTGTGCATTATGCCCTGCTGTGTCTCGTCAGTGTCTTGCCTATTTAAGTGCTTGTCTTCCCTGACTCGGGTGCTGGATCCTTTTTCTTGTGTGCGTATTGGATTGTGTTTCGGTTTTGTGCTCCTTCTTGTTCTTGTTACTCAGTGTTTTGCCGTGAGTGTTTTCCTCCCTGCCCGTGTTCTGTTTTTGCATTGTTTTTTGAATTTCTGCATTTTCTCTGGTTTTGCGCATTAAGATCTTAGTCCTTTTTTTGACTGCCCTGCGAGGCTTTGTTTTTGTTCCCTTTTGTTTTTTGTTCTTATTTAAAGCAACTTTCTCAGTTTGGATTTTCCCTGTGGATTTTGAGTGTTTTTTGACTCTGGGTCCATTCCCTCGCCTCCCCTGACACATACACCGTTAAATCTCTCTAAATTACACTCAGGAGCATGCACATAATGAAAAATCATAGAGTAAACTTAAGGACTAGCAGAGGACTTTCTGAGAATCACCTGGTGCAGAAATCCATTTCCATGCTAATACGGAACTACATTTTCCACGCTCCATTTCCTCCCTAAACTTAATAAGAAGCACATCCTGTGTTAGTATGGTACTTTGTAAATCCATATTAAAATGCAACTGCATACTAAAAAGTGAAGGCACACTGCAACCCCCATGGTACCCAGTGTTTGCTCTGTTGTTATTATTCATCAAGTACTGTGGCTTTTGTAAAAATGTATTCATTTATTTTACTTACCTCCTGTGTCAGTCTCTGCTACTGGATCCTGACCCTGAGCCTTGTGTCAGTAGTTGAAGACAGGTGGCATATTATGGTGTGAATCATTTTGTTGTTCAAAGCATAGATGCACTTTAGAGGCATTTAATTGAGATTTGTACATTTATTCAAATTCAATATGAGATTACAGATGCATTTGTCATTAGAACAAAGGGCTCCACGTGGAGATTACTTGAAGGTAAATTCCACTTTGAAACACTGAACTGTTTTCATTACAAAGTAATTTATTAACTTGTAGGAGATGATAAAATCAAGAGAGCAAGTGAAGAATAAGCAATTGTTGATTCTCAAGCACAATGGTTAATTACCTACATTCATAACATGCTATTAAACATTGTAGTTGATAGTCAGCAGTGATAGCAAACCTTGTTAAAATGTTTTGCTTAAGCATGAAATATTCTAGGTTGAAAGGTCTTTGTTGTTTTGTATACAATAAAGGGCATCAATTTTGTTGTAAAACAAACAAGCTCACATAGAAGAACTTAAACAAATAACACCAGTAATCAGGAAGCAACACCATTTACATTACATTTCTCCTAAAATGGCTTCATAACAGGCCTTTATTTTAAATTTCAAACAATCGAGACCTCTCACAAGAATATGTATGTGTGTGTGTGTGTGTGTGTTTCTGTGTTTGTGTGTGTGTGTGTTTCTGTGTTTGTGTGTGTATGTGCATAGAAATTTGAATATATTAACAAGTAAATTATGACATATATAATTAGCATCATACAGTCACTTCCATTTATAACTTTACTAAAAAAATCTGACGTTTAAGTTACTTTTTATACTGTTCTGAAATCTGCTTTCATTTCAAGGTTCCGTCTTGACGAAACCTTAACTGAGAGTGAGACGAACAAAACAAGATTATATGGATGATATTGTCCCTTGGAAATTTCTCAAAAGTGCTATTCGTATCGTCAGCAGATCAATCAATCTGCCTGTTACTTTTGCTATCAGATATCATAGACCTCCTGTGTGGCTGATAAAAACAACTCATTGAAGTCTCTAACCTCTGCCCACTCTTAGGCATCGTCAGTTTACTGTGCAGTGTCACAACATCTGGGTTTTTGACGTTGCCATCTGCTTCTTTGTTAAAGGAACATTGAGATGCTGTGGTCTCAGAGTTATTTTTGATTGATGACAGGGGAAGCTTATCACTATCTCCTAATGGTGGGTGATCTGTGAAGGGAAAGAGAGCGCTGAACAGAATGAGACTTTGTGGTCTATTTGGCCTAGTCCTGAGGGATTGTCTCTGTAGTGTTGTGGATTTTTCACATCTAGCAGAGTTGTTGGAGGCCTCCTCTTTGGAATCAGGTTTCCATCTTAACACAGGTTTGTCTGCTGGGAATGTGGCCTTACACATCTCAAAGGAATTGCATGTTTTTACATGCCTGTGTATCTTGGACAATGGTTTATCAAATTCCATCTCATTAGAGGTTAAAGCTGGGCGAGAGTGTAGCACTCCCATTCTGCTGCCTGCAAACAAGTTTTCTTGTTCATTCTCCTGCGATGACTCTGGCTTTTTCAACTGAAGGGCTTGAGGTATTTGGCAGTACTGCATCTTTGGAGCTATCACTGGAACTGATTTAGCCTGGCAAGTCTTAACTATGAAAGATGTTCTAATAGAGGACACACTGATGGGAGCAGAGTTGCGACGCATGGCAGTTTGACGATCAGTCAGAAACATTTCTAGCTCAAAAGATGAACGGTTGTATTTGGTCTCAACTATCGCTATTGACGCTCTTTTGTTCAAAAAAATATCTGGAAATGCATGCTGACCTAACTTTTCTATGTGTGACATTCCCTGATCCAAGTTCAGGGAATAGGGTCTCTTGTGCTTTAGAGGAGTTGTTTCTTTTATTTTTTCAAAATCTAATGTATCTTGAGATTTTTGCTTTTTGGGCTTTAGAAAAGAATGATTACTTTTTTGTTCTAGAGTTTTTGTCAGTCTTCCTACAGATTTTGCTTCAGCTCTGTTTTCCGGGTTCTGTAGATTTTCCACACTTTGCCCTTTTAAGTTCGGACATTTATGAACAATTTTTCTAACAGATGGCACAGTTCTCATACTAGTATTGAAGCTGTCAACAATATCTTTTCCTTTGTTGATGTCTCCCATTAAACATAAAGTCAGTTCTTCTGATTTTAATAAAAAATCAAATGTTTTAAGGGAATGGAGTGGGCTAGTCACCCATTGTTTTGTGGTACTGCAGTCTTCCCAGGGCTCTACCTGCTCTGAATCCTCTGAATTTCTCTGCCAAGTGTTCTCGTCAACTTTATCTGGTAGATCCAGGGATTTTTGTCTTTCTTCCATTGGCTTTGTGACAACGATATTCCTGAGGTCATTCTTTTCACCACTGAAGATAGCTCCTGTGCACTTTTGCTTGCCATGGTTTCCAGTTGTTTTTGTTAGTTCCCCTGAAATAGAACCACAGTTACTTTATTATGACTGAAGCACATTTTATACATTACATTACGTTACAGGCATTTAGCAGACGCTCTTATCCAGAGCGACTTACACAACTTTTACATAGCATTTTACATTGTATCCATTTATACAGCTGGATATATACTGAAGCAATTCCGGTTAAGTACCTTGCTCAAGGGTACAATGGCAGTGTCCTTACCCGGGAATCGAACCTACGACCTTTCGGTTACAAGCCCAGTTCCTTACCCACTGTGCTACACTCCTCCGGCTATACTTTCTGAATCACTTTTAATTGAGACTTGGTTGAAGCCCATTTCCTTCCCTGTATGTAAGATGTATAGACCGATTATATGGCTAAGGAAAGCTCTTTTTGTGTCTGTATGTACTGTAATTTTACTCCATGTAGCAACAGTCTACTTTCAGAGAATTGTTTCTCATCTAATCAGCAACTAATCACTGCACCCATGCACCAAGTGGATGCATACATGGCTATTTGTCAATTATTGTCAATTATAGTTCTGAATTTCGCTTCCGCTAAATCTAAAATCAATTTTTTCTCCTCTTATTTTTACGCATCATAGACATGCAAGATGCACTGTGTAAATAACTCTGGAGTTTCTGGAAGGTGTATTTTCATCACTTCACAGAGTTAACGGCTTCCATTTGCAGCCACTGATATAACTAACACAGTTAGCATGCTGCCCATATTGTCTAATATTTTTGTACTGGACACATAGGGATGAAATTGATATCAATCTTATTGTCTAACTATACGTAAGTTAGGCAAAAAGCAAATTCCCCCAAAAAGTCAGACTATTCCTTTAAGGGCTGTTAATGTAATTTTCTCTGTTTAATACAAGGTACATGAGTAAATCACTTTTTCTTGTACAGTAGTTGTCTTAAGGTGAACATATTTACCAGCTTTGTAGGTAGACTCAGTTTTATCCTTTGTAATGTCAGGCTCAATGATTTTCGTAACAAGGTGAAGAATGGGCCAAGGCCCATTTTCTTCCTCAATACATTTCTTGCCCTGTGGAAAAAAGAGGCTTTTATTCCACTGAGATACACATCTGTTTTAACACTAGTGTTAAAATTTAAATTTGACCGGACAAACTTGTTGCTTTCATAGATATTTCCATTGCCTGTTCATGACCTAGTGACAGGGATTAAAGTGGAAAAAAAATTCATCTTTGTCAAGTCAACTTCACAGCAACAGCTATGACTGCAGAGAGTGTGTAGTCATCATAACTTAAAGAGAGATTACAATCATGGACGTCGGGGTGGGGGGGTGGATAGTTACTGTTGGGGGGTGAAAAGGAAAATCACCAGAAATGCCACATTTTCAGATGTGACTGACCTTTTCAAATGTGAACTACAATTTTCACATTTGACTTCAAATAGCATAGGTTGCCGTTTCCCGTTCTCATCTTAAAAGTGTGATTATTTTTATAGTTCACATGTGTACTCTTCACATGTTGGGTGTTCAAATGTGTTTTTTTTAACACGTGATTTTTTCCCCAAGGGACAGAAAGTTGGTGGGGATGGAGGGAGTGGGAGGGGGCACAAAAGTGCACATCTAAGTACATGGAATTTCTTATTTTTATTCATTTTTTAAGTGAAAAATATACATACAATCATTTTTTAACATAAAATATTTGTTCTCAGTTTACCATGTACACAGATTTTAGTGTTCATCTTGAGGTGTGAAAGTTGCTAAAACAATGGCTAGCCCAATTACTGTATTATCTCAACATCAACAAATTGCGCTTCGCTCAGAAGGATGTATGTTTTACATTGAAAGAAAGTTAATATGGTGTTATTACAAGAAACTCATTTACCTTCCTAAATATGTTCCAAGATTACAAAATAGACATATAGCAAATGTAGTATCAGGAGATAATTCCAGGAAAAAATGGCGTTGCCATTTTAATTAGAAAGAATCGTAAGTTTAATTTTGAGAAGACTGGTTCCAATATTAAAAGCAGAATTGCATTTTCCTGTATGTGGATAGAGGGTAAGAACATTGGGCCTCACTCACCAAAATCTTCCTAAGTTTTTTCTTAAATTTGTTCTTGAGAAAGGTCCTAAGAAAAGTCTAAGTCAGATTCACAACGTGTTCTTAAACCGCAGAATTGTTCGCACATGTGTTCTTAAAATGGTGAATCCCATTGTCCTCGTAAATGGAAAGCACGTGCCAGTTGTTCCTAATTAGCATAGGTAAAAGCCCCACCAGTCCCCATAAAAGGGCATGAGACTGCAGGGCTGTGTGCACACAGAAATCGAAAAGAAAAGTTGAGAGCGAAGTCATTAGTGCCCAAACGAAAATCTAAAGACGGTGGAGCACCGGACTCCAAACTTAAGAAAAACTTCAGTAGTTCTGAAGCGGCGGTATTGCTGCAGAAAGTGAACAGCAAACGACCTGTCATATTTAGTAGCATCAGTAGTGGATATAAAATAACACAAAAAAGATGCATGGGATGCTATTACTTGTTCAGTGAATGCTATATCCGAAGAAGGGCGTACAACTGATGAAGTAAAAAAAAAAAAAAAAGGTTAGTGTCATATCTGAGGCAAAAAAAAAAAATTCTCGTGGGAGTGGGTGCAAGGATTTGCGTGTTATGCATTCAAACGACAAAGCGCTTCTCGTCACATTAATACCGCTAATTAAATCAACCGGCAGTAAACTGCATCGGAGTAAACCCGTCGCTGCACAAAACACTGCACAAAAAATGTATTGCCAGTCATTTTGGTGACGCCTCTGAATAACTGTTCTCTTCTTCAACATGTCCATGTGTTTAAAAAGTGTTACCTAAGTGCTTAGTTTGTATTCAAAATTTAAACATTTGCTTTTTCAGTATAGACTAATCATTGCATAATTGAAACCCCCAAAAATAAAAGGTCACTACAATGGTTTGTTTTTTATCATTTATTTACAGATGAACTCCCGCTGAGGCAACCACCCTCTGAGGTGGAACCTGGCACCTTAATGCTTTGTAAAATAATGAAAATAATTATTTAAAAATATTATAAATGATAAAAATATTATTGTAATTTAAATCCTATAACATTATACAACTGTAGAATTGAAGAAAACGCAATAACCAGTTATTTTGCACAAACATGTCAGCACTTGTGCAAATGTGCGTAAGTGTGCTCTTGAGTGTGTGCAGATTCTGTTCTTACCTAAGAACAAATCCCAAATAAGAAAACATTGATGAATGTCAGAAGCTTCGTAAAAACTGCATAAGTGGGTTTTAAGAAGAAAATTCTTCTTAAGAACGGTTGGTGAATGAGGCCCATTCTTCTTAAGAACGGTTGGTGAATGAGGCCCATTGTATTTTTCAGGGTATATGCTCCGGCCATCTTTGATGGACAGAAGTCAGAAAAACATTAGCACACCGTGAATATTTATTCATCATTGGATCAGACAGAAGTACATACTAGGACAGTAATTTGGACTGTACAAACTAGTCTATTTTGAACGAGCAAGCTTTATTATCCAAAGCATTTAGAATATTCACAAACATTTGAATATAATTGATATCTGGTATATGCAAAACCCGACCGCAAGAGACTATACTTATTACTTATCACACTATCAAATGTTTTCCAGAATTGCTTACATCTTATCATCTCCAGTGTTGCCTAACGTGAGGAATGTGTATTTTCTATAACACTATCTTTGCAATCTTGGAGCATTTTAAATTACCCTTACATTTACGTAGTAAATTCTCTAGGTGGAGGTTTAAAAACACACTGCATCAAAATGAAGAGTTCCTTACTGTGACGACTTTGTGTCTAATATTGTTTTTATTTTTGTTGTAGTTACAGGAGTTGGCCAGTGTATGGGGTGCCCCTTTTTCTAATTGAGAGCACCTGGGGGGAAACACTATAATAAGGAAGCCCCAGTGCTTTCTCTCTTTCTCACTCAGTTCTAGGTAATCCTGCAGCAGGTTGGGTGGTTGGACGGCCTGCGGGTTTTTTCCTTCACCTTCCATTCTTCAGAGGTTTTGCGTTGCAAATTCACATCCCATTGTTGCACACGTGCATCCATACACATTTAATATAAATACCCTACATTTCACTCATACATGCATCATTGTCTTCTTAATACATCATTCCTTTGTTTAACCCTCTGGGGTCGAGAGCTTCGCCGGCGGAGCTCGACAAGATGAAATTAACTTTCGTTTCTATTTGGATGATTATCATACAGACGCAACAAAAACATTGACAGAAACCTTAGAATCGCGACTTTCCAATGCGCCCATTGGCAAATAATATGAATCATTTTAAAAGTTTTAAATTTGATCAATTAGACCATGTATGCTTCATTAAACTTTACTCATTACTATGTGAATTTCGCTCAGCAGGAAGTCCGCCCAAATTGCATTCACATGTTAACAACATTATAATTACTCTCCATAGAAGGAGACTAAAGGAGGGGCGATGCGAGATCCATGTGAGAAATGCCAAGTCTGCGAAAGCGGGATAGAATGTCAAAGTGTCGCCTAATTCACATCTTTTGAGGTGAACATTTCGCTTAATTTTGGAAAATGGTCCGTCCGGAAGCCGACACTGATGAAGAGCGGTGTCATTTCGAACAGCGAACTGATCCAGCTGAGGATCAACTTCATGCGTAAGTATATTTCTTATGATCATATTGGTAAATATGTGTACTGTATTGCAACGTATCTGTGTGTTTGTAGGAATATCCAGCAATATGCGCGTTTGTAAATTCCCACACTAAAAACGATTCGAACTATTGCATCTCAAAATTATAGGCTAGGCTCTCTGCGTCTGGTTGTGTTAGAAGTATCAGGTAGACTGTATGTTTTTCGATCATATTCGTAATAAATAGCTCATGCCTGGCGTGTAGTGGCGTGGCTAGGATTCTAAAACTGATGTCCTTGCACAGTCGATATTAGCATACTCTAAGTAAGTTTGGGAAATAGCAATAAAATAACCATTTAGCTAAACAGACCTAGCCTACTTCAGACTGAGGCATTGTTATTGATGAGTTGCATGTAGTTTAGTTGGAATATCAGTGTTTATTTAGTTTAGCTAATGTTGTTTCATTGATAGCTTGCATTATTTGTAAATGTGCGCTGTATTACATTCTCTGTGTGTTTGTAGGAATATTCACTAATATGCGCGCTTGTAAATTCCCACACTACGAACGATTCTAACCATTGCTTCTCAAAATTATAGGCTACCTCTCTGCGTCTGGTTGTGTTTGTTTGGTTCTTTGTTTGTATATGATGTCACATTTCATAAATTTTGTTTTCATTAGTTAGTGGTTTGTCCCTTTTTTGTAAAGCACATTTAATTTTCACCTGAAGGAAATGTGCTATATAAATAAAGTCTGATTTGATTTCACATTTCCTAACAATTTTGTTTTTATTATATTTGCAGAGATGTTGATCAGGAAACACGGCCTAGTTCACCACTAGCTAAGAGGCCAGGCAGGCGTTGCAAGAGTACACCAGTCTCATCTCATCTTCCATGCAGTTTACTTCAATAAATGTTCTAAAATCAAAAGTTGTCTTTGTTTCTGTCTTCTAAATGGCTCACTGAGTCTTTGTGTTAGTGGTGGGGAGGCATGCGGCCAGGTGTGAATAGCCTACTTAGCTGGCAGGTATTCCTACCCAATGCATATTCATTACGGAAAGGCCATTTGCCCTCCCATTCTCACCTGGTGTTGAAAAATAGTAGTCACAACACTAACTTTTAGCAATTTATTTTATATTTCTCATTGGATTTGCTAAAATATTTTGTCATCTTTTGATACCCAAGACCTTGAAGAACACATTTCAGTGACCAAAAGTCTTAGTCACAATTGTTTAGTGTGTTTTATTACAACATTCCTGTGCATGTTCAAAACTACTGTTTACAGTTTGTGTGTTTTTAGAGCAGTTTACAATCCACACATGATTATGACCAACTTACTGCTGCCATATTATTGTCGCTGAGTTTGTGCTGAAAACAAAGATATGAAACACTTTGGAATCACTGTATATAAAGTTGATGAAATTTACACAAATGTCAGAGCATCGCACAATCACCAGTGTGCCTCATTTTACCCTTAGACCCCAGAGGGTTAAAAGTATACCTTGTTGTGTTGTCTCCCTTTCTGTCACGACTATAGCTTGAGTCATAACAAAATGGTAGCAGCGGAGGGATAGATTTCACGGTTTATCCTTTGTGTGTCTGCGACTGATAATTTGTCGGATTGAGTTCCGTAGTTGCATTGCAAGCTGGAGTGTGTTTATAGCCTGTTGCATGGCCTTCACTCTACTGTAACGTTTGGGAGACAGGGAGACATGCAAGGTTTTGTTTTCTTTGTTGTTTTTTATTTTGTTAATCGTCTCCGGAGGAGGAGGAAGTGTAACGCTCTGGGAATTCCAGTCCGCTGGGTTCTGCGGCTGTTTTGTCCTGCTAATCTATACCGGGTGAGTAGTACCTTCTGATGTTCGAGGCTGGTGATTAATTGAGTGTTGTTCCAGTCAGTGAAGTTAGACAGTGTTAACTGGGACGGGGGACAGGTTTGTTGTTGCTCTGGAAGGGACATATATATGGTCTCTCAATCCTTCAACTGTTGAGGATTTTGCCTAAATTTGTTTGTTGGGTAATTTGAAATTCTGCAATTTCCCTCGCATGTATTAGCACCACTGTTAGATGGAGCAGGTTTCGAGGGTTAGGTATTGTGTGGGACAGAGCGCTCAGCAAAGATTATGACTAAATTGCCGATTCTGGCTTTTGTTGGTATTTTGTCCAGAGTAAAATTACTGGTGGCGTTGTTGTAGTATTGTGTATATGATTTGTTCTTGTTCCGCTGTTGAGCATTTGTCAGCGGACGGTCAGCTGAACTTGAGGCCAATATATATATATTTTTTTCAAATACTAGACTGTCAGTGCGTGGCCTCAGAGGGTGCACGGGTTTAGCACACAGCCAAAATAAAATTGTTTTCCAGGATGGATGATGACAAGTTTCAACAGCTGGCGGCACTCCATTCTTCGCATGTGTAGTCACCTCCTTAACACCCCCATTGAACGTTTGATGATTGTCATGTGAAAGCGGTTTAACCACAGCCAACTCATCTCCAGTCTAGATTGCCGCAACTCCCTCCTTCCATGCCTGCTGTTCCATGAAGCCACTACAACTTATCCAGAACACTGCGGCTCAACTTGTCTCCAACATACGTTCTCACGTCACTCCCCTGCTAAGTTCACTCCACTGGCTACCAGTCACTGCCAGGATCATGTCCTGACCCTGGCCTACACGGCAGCTGACAGGACAGCACCCGCCTACCTAAAAGACATAATTCAACCCCAACTGCCAGCTTGACCACTCCGCTCTACTCAAGCAGGGTGACTTGCATTCCCTGCCATTCGGGTGAATGGTTCTTTCTTGTCCCAAACACGGAGCTTCTCCACTCTAGCTCTACAGTGGTGGAACAAACTCCCTGTTCTGTTTGGTCCCTTCCCATTTTCTGCAGTGGTCTGCAGACAGATATCTTCAGACTGTACCTGGACTAACTATAACTATCGGGCAAGGGCACTCGCAATCTAGGATCACTCTCATCACTTGTATTCTTCTATCTTGTTACTCTAGCACTTTCGTTTTACACTTGTATCTCCATCTAGCACTTATATTGCACTTGTATCGTTATCTTGATGTTGTAGCTCATCATCATGTCTCTTTCTAGTTTGACTTACCATAACTTTCTGACCTAGCCTATGATTACTGTGTGAACTGGACTTGATGTTCATGGCTTTGTTCAAAACCCCCCATCAGACAATAAACAACAACAGGTTATTTTACCCAGGAGCAAATGTGTCACTGTCTACTCAGTAATGTTCAGTAATTCAGTAATTGAATCTTCAGATACAAATTTACTAAAAAGCACTATTGAAACTAATTTTGCCCAAATGATCACTGTTACGTCCTGCGGTGTTCTGGGTACTTTTTCTGTGTATCTATTCCTACAGAGCTTTGATGTGCCAGTCCCATGAGATGATTGGCTGGACAGATGTGCCAGTCCCGTAAGATAATTGACTGAAGGGATTCAATGGATTGTGCCCATCAAGGCCTCTGCGGTATCTGATTGGCTCCTTTCTTCCCCGTGCTGTGGACCAACCAGGAAGCTGCTGCCACTGTAATAGCCTTGTGGTTGCCTGTGTTTGATGGTTTTTGCTCCTTTAGCCTGCCCATGCTGTTAGACCGCTGTTGTTAGATACTGAACTTTGGGTAGCTTGTTAAGAATCCTGTTTATACTAGTTACCTCCTTGTGTGGCCTGCCTTAGTGTTGTTGATTGCTGTGTGTATATTGGGCACCGTGGGATGAGGGTAGGAGAAGGGTAAGATTGGGTGGGTGATTGATTACATTCATGTAGGTTCTCACTGTGTATAGAAACATTAGGTAAGGAGCAGGTGCCACTTTGTGTAGGTTTAGTTTGAGTAGGTTAGATTAGCATAGACAGATAGGTTAGGTTTATTATTTGGTCTCTTCTTATTTTGGTATCAGGACCAGGTATTTTAGTTTTAATACTGAGCTGTCAGTTTAGTACATTTTTGTTTTACTTATTTCTTTGTTTTGGCACTGCTCTCGTCCATCCTGTCTTTCGTGTGTCCTTTGGAGCTCCAACTATATAGTGTAATGCACGCTCCAATAAATTCACTTTTGCACTATTCCATCAGTGTAGTGTTACGTCTCGTTCCCTAGACCCCATCTGGGTCGTAACAATCACACAAAATGTATTTACTGCAATTGTGATGAAGTTGATAAAGCCATTAGGGTGGAGATGAATAATTGTGGATGCTGTAGTTATAGAAATGATAGGCATAGAACTCTGCAGAGATAACGCTACAAACATATTTTCGGGTTTTCATTGAAACTGATACTTTGAACAAACTGAATATTAGAGCTACACAACAACCGCATGAAATATAACCAACTTGTGTGAATGTGATCCCAGTAAACCACCAAAGCTGTGTGTTCTCTGTGGAATTGATAAGAGGAGCGATGGTGCATAAGCTATGTAAAAGCTAGCACACTTCAAGGAGAAGGGCAGAAGAAATGTGCTGAATGACCGAAGAATTTACTTAAAAAAATTCTGCACTTTGTATTTCTTTAACCACTTTTCCATTTTGTCTTGTCATACACATTTTAGCACTTTTCTCAGTGTTCTCATAATGTGCCTCAATACATTTTCCCTTAGTCTATTTCAGAAAACTGCTATAATGTAGAAATACAAATGTTGAAATAGATTCAGTTGTGTCCTTTATTTAGAAATTAGTTTTGCAATATATGGTTTCGTAATCTTTATGAAATTAGGCCACTACTGGTGCAGAAATCAATGCTGTAATGCTGGATACATCTGACGCTGCTGGCCATCAGCGTAGCGGTAGTACGTAGTAAAAAAACACAGCCTTTCTAGAGTTAAAACATTACAGACACAGGTTGTTGGCTAATGACACAACCAGCACTGGCTCATGTGGCTGTAAAACATCTGACCTGCCCCTAAGAGGTTTTCCTCCAAGCAACTTTTCAGTATAGCAAGGGATGTTATACTGCTGTAGGCTGCTCTCAGCTGTTGTGCAGTAGCTTGTCTTTACAAAATACAACTCATGGAAGTTTGAGTAAAAGCATAATAGCTGAATAAGTATTCCACCCAAGGAAGCTGTTAGATGTTTTCTTTAATTTACCCAAGCTTATGCAAATTAAACATACAGGTAAAGTGGGGCTTCAACAAAGAGGGAAGAAAAATTATTAACAAACAAAATCAACAAAACATTTTAGCCTTAAATTCTGTAGAGTTCTATTTCTTATTTAATTTGGGGTTCATTGCAAGCATTGCAAGTTCATAATGAAGATGAGGAATTTTTTTAATTATAAAATAATTTTTTTCAGTTTATAATTGACTTCAGTGTACCTCATGTAGAGGTGGTGATAGTGTTCATGCAGTTCATACTATGCAATTCACAGTAAGGATGAGTAACTATGTTTTGATTTATAAAAACATTTAGCCTATGTTTGAAACTTGATTTGACTTTGTTTACCTCAGTGTTATAAAAGCCCGTTATGGCTACATAACGTATAGGTCATCAAGTATTTCATCTTGCATGGAAAGATAGCCTCCTTCAGAACTAGCAAGCTCTTGCATCTGCTAGATCTGCCTTTTTCTCTCAAGAAATATAACGCAAAATTGTGTATTACACTGTGGACAAATTAGCAATTAAAAAACAATCATCACAATTTGCGACTTATCCTTCTGATCATAGCAGCAATGATTTAAAAAAAAAAAAAAAAATTAAATCAGACGATTGAGGCTTTTAGAGACCATATTTCCAAATAGTCTCCTCCTTCATACATTAATCCTGCCAGTATAAATAAACATCCCAGTGCTTGGCTACAACAGGAAGATGTACAAACAGTGAACTGTTTTACCTTACTTAACATGGATGAGCTATCTAAACTAGTTATGTCCGCAAAACCAACCGTTCCATCCGATATCTTCTAATTTGGTTAAAGAACTCTTTCCTGTACTAGGCCAGCACATGCTAAAAATCATTAACACATCCTTAGTAAGAGGACACATACCTGAGTCACTACAGGGCTTCCATGGATCCTTAAAAAGTCTTAAATAATATTTTCAGAATTTAAGGTCATAAAATGTCTTAAAAAGTCTTATTTTTAATTATGGTAGGTCTTAAATTTTGAGGTGATGCCTAGTTGCGTGAGATACATCTCCCCGCAGGATTCACTAATTTAAATATGGTTTGGTCTTCGGTCGCGACTCAGTCCAGCTCTTTTCTTTTTTTGGTAAATTTTTGATTGGTTCTCCACAGGCTCTCACGAAGGTAGCAGGATTAAAGAAGTACACAAAACAGCACAGATGATGCTCAGCTAAAGACAGTTGGCCAGGGGGGTTCAGAGGAGACACAAAGCCCTCTGTTATTTCTGATAGTTGCTAGAATCTGGATAATAATGTTTGTAGTGCAGAGGCGCAACGGCCAACATGCGACATGAAGGAGAGGAGCGGACTTTTAATTTGGTGACCAGTTAGCTGGAGTTTACAGATTTAATGGACTGTTAAAGTGGATGAAAGGTAGATATACGATAACATGTATGTGTCTTAATGTGGAGAATTAACTATAGCCGACTCTGGGTGCGAGAACGGCCAGAACAGCCTTATTGTTTTACAGAGTGTTGTCAAAATTAACAATTCCAAGCAAACTGTAATTAAAATTAAGATTTTAAATTAAAATGTTTTTTTTAACACAGAGTTTTATCTAATGTAAAGCGTAACAGTGGGACACAGTTTTTGCCATTAATTTGATTACTTTATGTGATTTTACATATGATTGTTATATGGAGATACAAAATTATCCAGAAAAATATCCCTACTAATATTGTCAAATTGATTTCAAACATGAAGCTCAGTCCTAATGTGCATTTGTTTTGCTGTGGAAAGGGTATTAAATGTTCTCTGTCGAGGTCTTAAAAAGGTCTTAAAAGCATAAAATTTTATTTCAAAAAGTGTGCAGCAGCCCTGCACTAAAAGTGGCAGTTATTAAGCCAATACTGAAGAAACCAAATCTCAAATCTGACAAAATGGAAAACTATAGACCTATTTCAACCCTTACATTTGTATCTAAATTATAGTAGAACACCGTTGCTAAGCAACTTAGCGCATACCTTAGCCAAAAATGGCGTCCATGAAATATTCCCATACACCCAAAGCACTACATGCAGGCAGTTTAAACATATTGTATATTCATTACAAAAAATATATATTGGTGTAAAACAGTTGAACATATTCTGCAAGATTATTCCCACTATAAATGATTGCCATTTCACACTTCCATATGATGCATATGCTTTGAATGACCATATTGTCTTCACATAGTAAGACAAAAAAAACCAGGACCAGGTTACTTGAAATAATTTAGGAAGCATTGCTTTGGAAGACAGCATGTTTAATTTGTGTTAGGTAAGATGCAATATTGTTAATTGTAACTTGGCGTAATTTTGATATCAGTACTTTTAATGGCAGGCCCAGATTTTGCAAGTGGTAATGACTTATAATGGATTGTGTGTGATTATGTGACAGGAAACAGTTTGTTAAATTAAAAGAAGAAGAGTCTAGCTACTCAACAATGAAATATGGTGAAACTGTTCGGAGGACACTGAGCTTTTATCCCTGTCATTTAGGCCTTTCTACCTGCCCAGGGGGTTTGGGCAAGTGTTTGTCAATGTTGTATATATTCACTCCCGTGCTAACACCAAGACCGTGGCAGGTGTAATATATGACACAGTGGCTAAGTTAGAAAACATTGCACCCGATGCCCCTAAGCTTATACTCGGGGACTTCAATGGCTGTTCCATAAAAAATGTACTGCCTAACTTTTATCAATATGCTAATTGCCCCACAAGAGGGGAGAGGTCATTTGACTTGTGCTTTGTTAATATAAAGGATGCTTACAGGGGCTATCCAAAACCACCCCTTGGCAGTGGTGGACAGTAACAAAGTACATGTACAAGTACCTTTTTAAAGTATCTGTACTTTACTCAAGTATTTCCATTTTGGGAGAATTGTTACATTCACTCCACTACATTTCAAACGAAATATCCTACTTTTTACTCCACTTCTTTTGTGCCAAATCTGTCTGTTACTCGTTACTTTGATGTGGAGAAAATGGATTGTCTAAAAGATCCTATAGAATAATAATACGACATCACTTTCATACTGAAGCCTACCAATCAGGGCGCAGCGCGCATTTCGTTCGGCTCATGACACTTTGAACCAAAGACGTTAGCTAGGCGGGAAGGCAAGTAGAGACAGGCGATTTGGAACACAGAGAGACAGCTTAACCATCCAAGTACATCTTAAAACAGCGTATCAGCTCGGTCTATCAGCAAACATATGCCTCAGCCACGCTCAGAATTTCTCAAGAATGATAGTATTTTCCAAGAAACGACGAAAGTCATCGATAAAATTTCACCAGGTGCAGTGTCTTTTACCTACGAGTTGGGGCGATAAAGAGTTGATTTCACTGCTACCACAGACTAAATGCGTAATGCAGCTATAATAAGACAAAACCTTTGAATACGCTGGGATATAAAACGGTATTACAAAAGTAAAATTAGACATATTATAAATCGTTAGAAAGCTTTTTCTGTCACCTATTGGATCGATTAACTGTAGATCAAACCAGATTGTACTACAAAGGACAACACCGAAAGCAACATGTGTGGTATTACAAGCTGACGTCGTTTTCTGGAGTAAGACCGGACCAGAAGCTGCTGCACACGTGTTGTTGACAGCATTGTTGCCCTTTTTAGTGCAGTCTGGCTTCATTGAGAATTCATTTATTCAGTAGGTGAGCGTATAAGCTTTCTTACCATGTATAACACATCTAAAATTCAGTTTTGGAATATAGTTTTATAGGTCAACCAAAAGTTTTTCATTCACTCTGTGTTATCAGTCAAAGACGCTGCACCTGGCGAAACGTTGTCAATGATTTTTCGTAATTTCTTGGGAAATACGATTATTATTGAGGACTTCTGGGTATGCCTAAGCCATATGTTTGTTGATATACCTAGCTGACATTGTTTTCGTTTGTAATTTTGCATTTGGAATAGCGTTTTTATCGCATTCACTTCCGCTTTAAGCTATGACCTGTTGTCTGTGCTATATCCTTTCTGGTGGCTAAGTCGCCAGGAAACCTCAATGTATTTTGATATTTGATTTGATGGTGACTTTGTTCCAAATTAAACTGTGAATTTGTATTTATACCATAGTTTTCACTCTTACATACAGTATGTTAGGAGGTGAACAATTTAGTTTTCCTACTGTATTTTAAAATTGTTTGTCATGTCAGCAACCCCTGACAAACACAACCATACTAAATAATAGTACTTTTTACTTTTGATTTAAGTATTTTTAAAAGTAGGTACTTTTGTACTTTGACTCAAGTACAAATGTAAATTGAAGACTTCTACTTTTAGTAATATTTAGCAAGGGTATCTGTACTTTCACTCAAGTACAGGATTTGTGTACTTTGTCCACCACAGCCCCTTGGGGACTCGGATCACAATATGGTCCACCTGGCTCCTCACTACAAACAGAGGCTAAAATCCAGCAAGCCTGAGTCAAGAACTATTAAGAAGTGGAGTGAGGAGTCAATGGAGTGACTTAAAGGTTGTTTTGACTGTACAACATGGAATACCTTTATTTGCATTGGCAGGGACCTGGAAGAACTCAACTCTGTGGTGACGGACTATATACAATTTTGAGTGGACTGTGTAATCCCAGAAAAAATCATTAAGGTTTTTCCAAATGATAAACCAGGGGTCCTCAATCTTATCCAGAAAGGGCCGGTGTGGGCACAGGCTTTCATTCCAACCAAGCAGTTACACACCTGATGCTACTAATCAAACACTGGAGTCTTTGCTAAGGACCTTGATTAGTGGAATCAGGTGTGTAACGCTGGATGCTGCCATTGAAGGACTGTGTAGGGTAATGGCGAGAAAGCTCGGTTTGTGTCCCACACTCGTGCCTCTTTACTGGGAATGAATGATGAGAGGCCCTGTGACTAAACCATGAAGTGTAAATAGGGAACTCAAAGTAGCACTGAAAAAGAAAAGGTGGGCTTTTGAACAGGGGGATGTGTCCCAAATGAAAGCCATACAAAAGGAAATAAGCAAATAACCAATGATTGCAAGCAGAAATACAAATTGAAGATTGAGGGGAAGATGAGGGGTAATAATTTAATCCTCTGGGTTCTAAGGGTAAAATGAGGCACACTGGTGATTGTGCGATGCTCTGACATTTGTGTAAATTTTATCAACTTTATATACAGTGATTTCAAAGTGTTTCATATCTTTGTTTTCAGCACAGACTCAGCTACAATAATATGGCAGCAGTAAGTAGGTCATAATCATGTGTGGATTGTAAACTGCTCTAAAAACACACAAACTGTAAACAGTAGTTTTGAACATGCACAGGAATGTTGTAATAAAGCACACTGAACAATTGTGAATAAGACTTTTGGTCACTGAAGTGTGTTCATCAAGGTCTTGGGTATCAAAAGATGACAAAATATTTTAGCAAATCCATTGAGAAATATAAAATACATTGCTAAAAGTTAGTGTTGTGACTACTATTTTTCAACATCAGGGGAGAATGGGAGGGCAAATGGCCTTTCTGTAATGAATATGCATTGGGTAGGACGACCTGCCAGCTAAGTAGGCTATTCACACCTGGCCGCATGCCTCCCCACCACAAAGACTCAGTGAGCCATTTAGAAGACAGAAACAAAGACATCTTTTGATTTTCAGAACCATTATTGAAGCAAACTATACGCATGGAAGATGAGATGAGACTGGTGTACTCTTGCAACGCTTGCGTGGCCTCTTAGCTAGTGGTGAACTAGGCCGTGTTTCCTGATCAGCATCTCTGTAAATATGATAAAAACAAAATTGTTAGGAAATGTGACATCAAATCAAACTTTATTTATATAGCACATTTCCTTCAACAGGTGAAAATTAAATGTGCTTTACAAAAAAGGGGCAAACCACTAACTAATGAAAACAAAACTTAGGAAATGTGACATGGTTACATCATATACAAACAAAGAACCAAACAAACACAACCAGACGCAGAGAGGTAGCCTATAATTTTGAGAAGCAATGGTTAGAATCGTTCGTAGTGTGGGAATTTACAAGCGCGCATATTAGTGAATATTCCTACAAACACACAGAGAATGTAATACAGGACACATTTACAAATAATGCAAGCTATCAACGAAACAACATTAGCTAAACTAAATGAACATTGATATTCTAGCTCAACTACACGCAACTCATCAATAACAATGCCTCAATCTGAAGTAGGCTAGGTCTATTTAGCTAAGTGGTTATTATATTGCTATTTCCTGAATTTACTTACAGTATGCTAATATTGATTGTGCGAGGACATCAGCTTTAGAATCTTAGCCACGCCACGGGCTATTTATTACCAATATGATCGAAAAACATACAGTCTACCTGATACGTCTAACACAACCAGACGCAGAGAGCCTAGCCTATAATTTTGAGATGCAATAGTTCGAATCGTTCGTAGTGTGGGAATTTACAAACGCACATATTGCTGGATATTCCTACAAACACACAGATACGTTGCAATGCAGTACACATATTTACCAATATGATCATAAGAAATATACTTACGCATGAAGTTGATCCTCAGCTGGATCAGTTCGCTGTTCGAAATGACACCGCTCTTCATCAGTATCGGCTTCCGGACGGACCATTTTCCAAAATTAAACGAAATGTTCACCTCAAAAGAAGTGAATTAGGTGACACGTTGACATTCTATCCCGCTTTCGCAGACTTGGCATTTCTCACATGGATCTCGCATCGCCCCTCCTTTAGTCTCCTTCTATGGAGAGTAATTATAATGTTGTTAACATGTGAATGTGATTTGGGCGGACTTCCTGCTGAGCGAAATTAACATAGTAATGAGTAAAGTTTAACGAAGCATACATGATCTAATTAATCAAATTTAGAACATTTAAAACAATTCATATTATTTGCCAATGGGCGCATTGGAAAGTCGCAATTCTAAGGCTTCTGTCAATGTTTTTGTTGCGTGTGTATGATAACAGCACGTGAAGTTAATCATCCAAATAGAAACGAAAGTTAATTTCATCTTGTCGAGCTCCGCCGGCGGAGCTCTCGACCCCAGAGGGTTAAGGCAGGAATGGCAGGGGGTGTACACAATGATAGGGAAGGAGGAGAAGAAAAGATGTTAGTAACAATGGGGATGATCTGACCTTTGCTAATGACTTAAATACATTCTATGCTAGGTTTAATACATCGGATTTCTCCACTGAACGTAACTTAATTAGGCAACAACTTGACTGTGGCCAGCCCTTGGTCATAACAGCTGAGGAGGTTTGTAGAACCTTTAAAAAGATCAATCCAAGAAAGGCAGTTGGTCCTGACAGGATCAGAGGTAGGGTCCTGAAGGAGTGTAGGGAACAACTTAGCCCTGTTTTTGGACAGCTTTTTCAAATGTTACTTGATACACACCATATCCCTAGGGCATGGAAAACTTCACTCAGTGCCGGTACTAAAAATGTCAAAACCGACTGTTTTAAATTATTATCTACCAGTTGCTTTAACATCAATTGTAATGAAGAGCCTCGAGAGGATTGTTTTAAACCATATCCTTAGGGAAGTGCAACATGAACTTGACCCCCATGGATGCTCTTTTGTATATGCTGCATAATATTTATTGTCATCTTGATCGGCCCAAACGATATGCTCCTGTTCTTTTTGTAGATTTTTTGTCGGAATTTAATACTATCAGACCCCATATTATGATGGAGAGACTACTGCAGTTAGGAGTAAATAGTAACATCATCAGATGGGTAGAGTCCTTTCTGACTGACCGATTACAGTGTGTCAGAGTAAATGGGGCAATGTCTTCTCCTATTACTACTAACACTGGGGCTCCTCAAGGCAGCAAGCACTATTTCCCTAGTTTCATTTACCCTCTATACAAATGAATGTAGAAGCAACACATCTGATCATGTTACTATTAAATTTGCTGATGACACTGCAATCGTGGGTTTGATTCAAGATGATGATGAAACCAGCTACCAGGTGTGGGTAGGTCAGTTTGTTGTTTGGTGCAGGTCCAGTTTTCTTCATTTGAACACCAAGAAAACTAAATAAATCATTTTTGATTTTAGGAATGGTAACAACACCCACCAACAAATGACTATTGATGGGGAGGGTATTGAAGTGGTAGATGACTACAAATACTTATGAACAATAATAGATGCCAAACTGTCATGGAATTCTAACACACATGTTATCTATAAGAAAGGTCTGCAGCATCTATATTTCATGCGTAAACTGAGACAGTTTAGAGTGGACAGAGATATATTGGTCCTCTTCTATCACTCCTTTGTGGAGAGCATTTTAACTTTTTGTTCCATTGCCTGGTATTTTTCATTATCAGTTAATAATAAAAACAAACTGCATAAGATAGTCACTATGTTCAGTAAGATTGCTGGACAACAGCAAAATTACATGACGATGACCTGTGAGTCCCGAGTGGTGAGGAAAGGGCAGGCGATTATTAGAGATGTATCACATCCCCTATTTAGCGTATACGAGCCGTTACCATCAGGCAGACAGTATAGGGTGCCATCCCTCCGAACCAACCGGGCTCGCAGATCATTCTTGCCTACCAGTATGGCTTTGCTGGACAAATTGTGAAACAAAATAACTGAATCTCTCTGTGTTAGGATGTTGCACCTTATATGTAGAGCACTTTGGTGATGTTGTGTATAGGTCTGTGATTATGTTGAGGTGTTCTGTTGTTGTTGGTGCTGTTGTCGTTGTGGTTGTTGGTATTGTAGTTGTCTGTTTGTTTGTCTGACGATTGCTGTATGGCACAAGATGAATTTCCGAAAGGACTAATAGATATCTATCAATTCCACAAGAATCAGTGCTTGGACCAGTACTCTTCTCATTATATATGCTACTCCTTGCCAATATTATCTGGGCACATGGTGTAGAGTTCCACTGTTATGCAGATGATACACAGATATATAGTTCAATGAAACCCAGCGAAGCACTGCCGCTTTCACGGTTAGAGGCCTGTATTGTAGATATCAAGGTTTGGAGGCTTTCTAATTTACTGCTCTTGAACTCAGATAAGACCAAAATGTTGGTTTTAGGACACAAAATACTAAGGGAGAAAATATATTCTCTTACTATAAATTGTTTGGCTGTTCCAAATACAGCTGTGAAAAACCTTGGTGTTACCATAGACCCAGATTTAACCTTTGACATACACTTAAAAAAACATATCCAGTTGCTTTCTTTGAGTTATAGATCATAGCTAAAATAAGGCACTTCCTATCAGTATCGAATACAGAGACATTGATCCACGCTTTTGTTACGTCTAGGCTAGATTACTGTAATGCCCTGCTATCTGGCTGCCCTAATACCTCGTTAAAGAATCTCCAGCTTGTGCAGAAAGCAGCTGCTCGCATCTTGCCCCAGTGCTAGCATCGCTTCACTGGCAACCCATTAAGTATAAAATAGATTTCAAGGTTTTGCTCCTGACTTCTAAAGCTCTACATGGGTGTGCACCAGTGTACATAACTAACCTGCTTCTACCCTATAAGCCCACAAGGTCACTCTGTTCTCAATAGGATACTTGGTAGTCCCAAAGATATCTAAAAACCTGAAGGGTGGTAGAGCTTTCTCCTACAGAGCCCCACTACTGTTGAACACCCTTCCAAAATCTATAAGGAGTCAGACACAGTCTCAATATTTAAATCTAGATTAAAAATGCACCTCTATGCTCAGGCTTATAATCAGTTATAGACTAGAGAAAGGGTGGGAGAAGCCAGTCGCCATAGAGTATTCTGGGGGGAGGGGGGGGGCATCATTTCCTTACTTTCACCTGTCAGTCAGCTGTGACTCCACTTCACATGGGCTGGCTCTTAATAGGCGAGTATAGTTGTGTCCTCCTCATTACTGCATGGGTTTTCAATCCCTGTCCTAATAGCTATGCAGCCATAGATTACTGCCCACTTCCGTTGGCGCCTGCCACTCCCCACCATCGCCACCCAGCCCCGACCATCATGAGCAGCCACCAGAGGATTGCCACTTAGCTTCCACTAATTTGATCAACGTGAACATTGACTGACTGATCATGTTGGTCACAAAGCTACACCTTGAGCCAAGGTGGAGGAGGATGGGTTCCCCCCTAGAGCCTGGTTCCTTCTGAGGTTTCTTCCTATGTCTTACAGGGAGTGCTCTGCCCAGGATAAGCGGGTATAGATAATGGATGGATGGATGTTACAGGCAGTTTTTCCTTGCCACTCTTGCCTTAGGCTTGCTCCGGTGGGGGTTAAGGCCAGGGTTGTCTGTGAACCGTATTGTGACAATTGTTTGTGAAAAGCGCTATATTCATAAATTCTGATTTGATTTGATTTACATAATGACTATTGTCCCCTACTGGACCTTTGTTTTTTGTTGTTCCAATGACCTTCGGTATGCACTTATTGTATGTCGTATTGGATAAAAGCATCTGGCAAATACATGTAATATAATGTAAATGTACATATTCCGAAATTGATATATTTAACCATTGTTATTCACATTGACACTAACCAAATTCGATTGCAACAATCAGAGGTCACAAAGAGTAATTTTGAGTAAGTTTGTTTGATGGTAAGGACAATGTCTCAGTCAGTCACATGCTCTGGTCCAAACCCTATTTGGTGTGGTGGCAAAATCTACAGCAGATTATTGTTACTAAATCGCTGGTTATCTGAGAGATGTGCATCAAACAATGTGGATTTTATAGAGAATTGGAGAAGTTTCTGGGGCAGGACTAGTCTTTTTAAAATAAATTGTGTTCACCCATACACTCTTTTATCTAGAAACATAGGCTATAGTCAGAATTCTTGAAATTGACTACTCAGAGAGAGGTAAGGCCAGGCTGCGGACATTTTATCCTACACAGACTGTGTCTGTCCCCCAAATTCCGAATAATTAAAAATCCAAAAACCTTGAAGTTGCCATAAAAAACTTAATCATTATCAAAACCAAACATAGTGCTATTAACTCCAGAAATAAGACTACTCTGAAATTTTGATTACTAAATATAAGATCCCTTAACTCTAAGGCAGTGATCTAATCACTGATTATTGTCCTGATATACAGTACTATGTCTCACTGAAACATGGGTGAAAGTGGATGAGAACAACATTAAATGAATCCTCTCCGCCTGATTTCATGTGCAGTCAAAAGAAGACAGGGTGGTGTTGCTGTTGCTTATTCACTCAATCCCAAAACCAGAGTATAAATTTGATGCATTTGAAGTACTAGTCAATCAATCAATCAATCAATCAATCAATCAATCAATCAATCAATCAATTTTTATTTGTATTGCGCTTTTAACAAAGGAGCTTTGTCACAAAGCAGCTTTACAGAGAACCAGCCCCCAAAGAGTAAGCCTAAGGCAACAGTGGCAAGGAAAGTACTAGTCTTGAACCTCTCAGAAAGATGTTGGTATGAGCCACCTCTTATCTCAGCCTATTTCTCTGATGGCAGTCTCTAGGCCCCCTGGCCTATACTCTGGCTTTATTCAAGAATTTGCAGAATTTATTTCTCACTTAGCTGTATGCTATGACAAAATGGTGATGTCAGGTGACTTTATCCTAGTCTTTGAAAATGCAGATGATCCTTTTACATCTTCCTTCATGAATATTTTCAAATCAATTGGTTTTACTCAAAACATTGTCGGCCTCACACATTATTGTGGTCATACTTTAGATTTAGTCTAAGCTTTGATATTGATATTGGTGATGTTGAAATTCACTCACAAAATACTGTTCTGTCTGCCCATTTTCTTATTACTTTGCATCTACTGTTGGCCTACCCTGCACCATCTGAATATAAAACATACACAGGTCGCAGTATCACTGCCTCCACTACTACAAGCTTTATTGATGTACCACTGGAATTCTTTGATTTACACATTTCAGCTAGCTCCTGATGATCTGGCAGAGGGACTGGCTAGTGCTCTACATAAAACCCTTGATGTAGTTTTGCTCCAAAAAGTAAAGTTTGCATGCAAGCTAAACTCTTAAAGTTTCACAAACTGGAATTAGGGATGAGCGAGTACACCATTATCTGTATCTGTATCTGTTCAACCAACAAAATAATCTGTATCCGTATCCGTACTCGGAATGGGCTGGGCTTAAACCGAAAGTGGATGGGGCATAACCGGAAGTTGGTATTTTAACCTCTTGGCGCAAAGCCCCTAGTGGTCAGCACGCCGGCGTGCCGAGATTACTAAACTCAGACATTCAGTGCCACTGCAGCCAAAGTATGAGTTAAAAACAGAAACGCTTTGTTTTAGTTTCATTAGTAGACATTACATGACAACTATGCCAAATACGGAGTTTCGCCGCACCACCATTGTCGCTCTGGTCGTTCATTTAACACGCACCCCCTCCCTGCAGTCTCATCTGGAACTACACCCCCCACCCATGACATAATGGACAATATAGTCTACCTGGGCATTCATAAAAAATATTCTTTCACCACTCAAAAATCGTATTCCGTTATAGCAACAAGATATACACAACAATGGCCCTAAGATATGCCAATACAGCAGTGAAAACGCTGCTCACTGAATAACGGAATAAACAAGAAAAAGTTTTTTTTTTAAATGATACCATGTCATTCTACAGTCAGTATCTGGGACTAAATATTGAATAAATATACAACCTTACTGTTGGTTTTACGTGTAGAGATGTCCCTTTTAAGATTGAGTGGTCATATATTGTCTTGGACAATTCGTTTGTGAAATATACCCGCATTTGTGATGTTTGGGTACCTTCCAAAATAGCTGTGCTTAATACCACTCGTGTCGTTTACGGCGTTGTCGCCCTTTTTAGTACAGACTGGCTTGATTGACAATTCATTTATTCCGTAGGTGAGAGTATAAGCTTTCTAACGATGTATATCATGTCTAAATTTGCTTTTGGAATAGCGTTTTATAGGTCAGCGTAACCGTAAAGTTTCTTATCATCGCATTCACTCGGTGGTAGCTGTAAAATACGCTGTTATCGTTACTCTGGTTTTATTTTATTTTTTTTAAATGAACTGACGGTGTGAAGACAGTAGTAGACAGAGCGCGCCAGGTTACAGTTGGCTAACCAAGATGTACTGTATCATGTCTTGTGATTTCAGGTGAGCGACGACGTCTAAATGTGCACAAACGTGATATTGCATTAGTACAGTGGATGTATAAGAATGCTAGGATGTCAATGATGCTAGTAGAGTGTGTGTATGAGATCGCTAAAGGAAATACAAGTACATGCTTATATCATGTAGTCGCTAGCTAACTGGCTAGTTATCCCCACTGTAGCAGCTAGTTAACTGGCTAGTTAGCCACACAGCCCCACAGACATATATACGTCTATGGTTAGCTCCACTGTAGCAAGCTAGAAGCTAGAAATGTCCATTTTTAATCAGTACTTACGTGTGAATGTCTAGTAAATGTGTGTTTAGCTATGGTGAGAATAATGTGTTGAGCGGAATATGAGAATTGCAAACTTTATTTTATTGAGAATATATGACAATAGATCCCTGTGGACAGAATGGCTGTGTGACGATGGCAAGATCGTATTGTGTGGCGCAGCAGCAGTGAACTTTGTATATGCTCTGTGTAGAGGAGGAGCTCTATGTGTGGCTGGCCTATCACGGCATGATGTGGTCACTGGACACAGCTACCCAATGAGGATTTTCCTTCATCACGAGTACGGATATTGACACATTTTACTGGGATGGTACTCGTGCTCCTAAAAAGTACATTATCCGTACCGGATACTTGTTTCATCCGAGTATTCGGCTCAACCCTAACTGGAATGCACGTGTTGTTACTTCCACTACCTTCAGATGAGGCTTCCCTTGTAAACTGAGAGCAATAACATTTTGCACCAGTATTTTAAATACTGGTGCGAAATGTTATTGCTCTTACATATATTTAACATATTATGTTATATCATGTATATAACCCCAGACTGCATACTGGAATCCCTGCTGTTGACATCTGGATAAGAGATCCACAAGCAATGTCTCTGTAATCCTAACTATGTCATAGCGCCCACTATTCATAGTAGCCTCAAGTTCCAAAAATGTATTTTTTTATACTTCTAGCATTTATACAAAGACATTTCAGATTATTACAACTACACATACTCTCCCATTCCCTCACCCCCCACCATTTCAAGCCACCTTTACCACAATTTTGCTTTAAAAAGATTTCATTGGTGCTCACACTATTATAGGAAGTCTTGACAGCTTCCATCCAGACCGTCTGCACCTCCCGATCCCTTTTCACTCTCTGACCTCCCTGTCCCCTAAGTCCTTAGTTTAAATAACCCTATGCTAGCCGAAGCATATGTTGGCCCAGTGCAGGTGCAGCCTGTCATGCTTGTAAAGGTCACCCCTGTCCCAGCAGTCCTAGTGCCCCATAAACCTGTACCTCTCTTTCCCACACCAGGTAGTATTAAACCTCCAAATAAAACTTTGCTTCCCTCCGCTTGCACATGGTACTGGTAGTATTCCAGAAAAAACTACCCTGGAGGTTCTGCTCCTAATCTTTTCTGCTTGCTCCACAAATCTGTTCTGCAGAACCTCAAACCTACCCTAACCTATGTCATTGGTTCCTACGTGAAGCATGCTCACTGGATTCCTCCCTGCACTGGCCTGGAGCTTGTCAGCATTCTCCAGGAGATCTCCTACCTGGGCACCATATGGGATTCCTTTTTGTGCAAACTGATTATGCTGTCTACCCCCCTAATGATTTGAGTCCCCCACCATCACCAACTCCCTTTTCCAGGAGGATGTGGCCATCTGGGTGCCTTGTGGCTCATCAGTCTTCCCACTGACAAGGTCAAGAGCCAGATTCAATTCCTAAAAGGGTTGGAATCGGTTGAACACCAACACCTCTTGGTCCAACATTTGATTTTATATTATTCCTGTTTGTTTTGACCTCAGCTATTACCTGCTTAACCCATTCTATTTATTGTGATAGAACCCTCGTAGCATTTCTGATACATTCCATTCTACTGCTACTTTACACAAGGCTGGCCAGTGGAGGATGGACTCCCCCTCTATAGCTGGGTTCCTCTCAAGATTTTTCCCATTGGGGAGTTTTTTCCACCACCATTTCAGGTGTGGTAACCCATAGCTTGATGCACACCAATTTTTGTATATGGGTTACTCACTGCTGCCATCTCCTGCTCACACACCTCCTAGTCCCCTCACAAGATTAATTAGGGCAAAATACCCACAGGTGTGAATGGAGGCGTGAACGGACAAACCGGGAGCATTTTCTTTTAAATTTTCTTTTCTTTGTTCTCTGGCTTGAGCGTGAAGGCTCATGCTGTTGCTGCTGGGGCTGTTCCCTGGTTTTTACGTTATGTCTATATATTGGTATGTTAAAACACTCATGTTTTCTCTGGCTATAATATTTTGATATCGCTCCTAGGCTACGGAGGTATCCATTAATTCAGGACCCGTGCAATGCCAGGCAGTTCACCCTTTGCATGCTACTGACGGCTATGAAGATTAGCTGTTGAGTTACTGCTGGAAGTCTGAAGCCTTAATTCATTTTATCTGGGTAACTAGTTTTATTATTCTTTTAATCATACTGTGTTTGTGTGCTCTGATGTACATGTGCTTCAGGTTGCTTATTTGTTTACAGACCGTTGAACTCCTTATGCGAGCCTATGCAGCTGATGCATTAAGACGGCGCGCGCGAAGTATGTGAGAACTTGCTGTATAACTCCTTGTGATTTTAACACTAATCAATTAATGTTCGGCTCTTTTAAGGTGTGTACCCACCACAAGTTATCAGCCACGTTTTCTAATTACCCAAGTACTCTGAATGTAACAGCTGAATGCCGAGTCATGGCCTGTGATTGCTTATAGAACAGCGCGGCTACCGCCCCTCACCTGTGCGAGTTGACTACCGTGAAGCAAGAGTGAGCTGAATTCCATATGAAATCTCCTTGTGATGCATAAGGGTTTTTATATTGCACAATGATATAACTGCACATTTGTGTGTTTTATTTTATAGTAGCATTTCAGTGCGCCACCACACTGCCTTTGGGAGCTGAGTGTACCCCTGAAATCCTTGCCTGCGGCTCTTTGCTTCGGTGTGTTGGTGGGGGGGATTTTCCTACACTAATGCGGTGCTGTAGTGTTACTTTGATTGGTGCACATCTATCCATTTGAGTTGCAGTGGTAATTCGGTTTCTCCCTTATTGTTTTATTTTGCTGTGCGATGTATATCTTTTCCTTGCTTCTCTGTCCACGTCACTATCTCTTCCTCAGGCACTCGTAGTGGAGGCGAGGCTTGGCGGCCAGAAGGTCACGTGTTTCCTGGGTGCAAACGGTGTGGTAGCCCAAGGTTGTTTTAAAATTAGTAGATAACAAACTGAAATATCTTGTATCCCTTGTAAAACAAATATTGTAATAAAGATAATTTTGTACTTTTCTAAATTCATGCCTCATCTGGTAATTGAACTTGCATCGTGGGTTACATAAAATTGGTGGTTTTAGAGTTGAGTTCCTTCTCTTCATTGAACATAAGGTGGCATAGTTGGTGTAGACCATAATTCCCTAGTGGTATATTCAGGTCACCACAGAGGGTTTTCTCCCCAATGCGAGTTTTTATCTTATGTACTTTACTTGTTATTTTGGGGTTCAGGTCTGGTGTTTGTCTCTTTGCTCTTTTTCTTGCCTTGCTACTCTGTAAAGCATCTTTGTGACAGTTCTCTGTAAAAAGCACTATACAAATAAAACTGAATTGAATTTAACCTCTGGAGATGTCGCCTCTGTGTGATGTGCCCCACTGTCACCAAACTCTCTCTCCCTGCTTGTTCTGGATTCTCCCCCCTTCCTAGTTGTGGCAGGCACATCAGTTTCTTAAAGGAAAAGCTACTCAGTTCCTGGAACCCTATGAATTGCGAACTGTGGAGTCCTGCAATCTGGCCCTCAACATCAAGAATCTTGCTCCTGAGGTGCTCAACCAGTCGGCAATGGTGGAAGATGAACTTGCCCTGAAAATCACTTTCCAGAAACGCATCATCCTGCAACGCCCACATAGCTTTGGCCACTTTTTCCCCACAAACTATCACTTAACAAGCGATGAACTTAATTAACAATGACGATTCTGTGTACAATTTGATAAAGTATGCATACATACAGGTTAATATAACTGATGGGTTCCCTGAATGGGTTTTCTTTGAAAACTTACTTTCTGAAGCCAATGCTTGATGGAATTAGCAACAATAACTAAGGAGAGCGGGACTTGGGTGGGGCTTGACAAAGGGTCGATTAGCCAAGGTGACTTCTGACTGATAGTGATAAAATGGGTCACATTTGTGTTCCTAATAAAGATTGGTCACCACCAATTTAAGATAGTGGTGAACCATTAGGCACATGTTCCTAATGAGGTGATTGATTATTGTAGCACAAGTTTATGAACAAAAGCCATTTTTTCAGTAGTTTTTTAATATCCAGGCCTGCAAACTAATCGTTTTTTGGCGAAATTCGCCGTTTTGAATCCAAAATAGGTAATTTGTGTGATTTGTGTAGATCTGATGAGTTTTTGAAATGGGGGGGGGGGGGGGTTTGCCACCGAAGGTTTTCGCCACAATCAGTTACTAGTAATGAGCCAGTAACTGTTACACCACCGCCGTTGGTGGTGTTCACTCGCTGGGTGACGCTGTCATAAAATTTTCCCCGACCGTGAAGACTGCCTTACTTGTTTACATTTTGGACAGATGTGGCTCGTGGGTAAATCTATCGCTGTTTCCGTCACAGCACTTTTGACACAAGCAATATTGGAAGCGCTGTCCTAAAATTTCTTCTTACTGTGAAGAGTGCCTGACCCACAACCATAGTAGCCTAATGTGTTAACACAAAATTTTACGTAACCTTTCGAAAGTCATGTTAAACAAGTAGAAATTAACGGAATCATCTCTGCCAAGTATTTTAATTATGGATTTGCAGGCGTGGATTTCAAATTATTTGTATTCTTGTAGACCATTAAGAGCAATGGAGAAGAGCCAACGTCCTAATTGTCAAATTGTCTGTACCCACCGCTTACAGCAAAGTGCTATTTTTGGCTGGAACGCAATAGCGGGGCAGTCCTCAAAACCTACTAGGTTTTGACCTGGTCTTGTTTTTAAAGTGAAAGTAAACCACTGGGTGCCCTAGTGACGGATGCTGAGCTGAAAAATGAGCAGGCAGAAAATGCCTTAAACTGATTAACGTTATTATTGGTGTCAACTTGTTTTTAATTATTGTGCTTGATTAGAAATGACATATTACTAAATATGATAGAGACAGTTCTCCTCAATTAGTTTAGACGAGAAAAAGATTCTATTTTGCGTCGCAAAATTGTGCACATTTCAGTCGACGTTAGCATATTAAAAACTGGATAAACGTACACGTTCCGAAAATGTTCATGGCAAAGATCTGGAATACACAGATTTTGTCATTTGAACAAGCACAGGTTAAATGGCATTTTTGAGTTTATAATTTATTTTGAATTTATTTGATCTTCATAGCATAGCGTGACGAAGGAAACTGTGTTTATCTACAATTGAATTATTCAGATCGTGGGCAGACTTGTTAGTCAAGGAAAATGATTGAAAGTGAAGACTAATAATCGGGAAGTTTTCTGCCTCCTCGATTTTCTGCTCCGCAGCCACCACTGTGCCTTGAAGTTACAATCTCAAAGATTTCTGTTTCATTCTCTTTGGCGGTACCAATGGCGAGAAGGAGTAATTGCAGGTGTGTTTTTGGACCTCACTTCCCATAGATCCAACCGGATCCAACCAGTGTCGCCTGTGTGACGTCAGTCAGTTGGCACCTGGGCCACGCCATCTACAACACTTACTATTTACTGAATAAAAAATGGTTGTTATAAAAGTAACGTTATGTACATACTCATTCATTGTCTAACATTAGGCTAACTTAAGCTGTCTTTACACTGCCGAGATGGGTTAAAATGCTGTAGCAGACCTGGGGTAAAATGAGAGATTATCAATTTCCACAAACGTTCTTTATCCACGTTTTGCCCGGTATGAACATCTTTACACTGCAGAGAAGAATCCGCGACATTCGCTGTGGCTCGTGCAATCAGCATCTCGCGCACAATAAACAGTCTTTTTCGTGAATGATTGTTGTGTGATATTTTTGAAACAACTGCCTTGCAAAATGTTACCCCTGGTGTTTCTGGTTTTGCTAGCTAAACTGTTCAAGAATAAAGCTGAGCTGGGTGTTAAATTAGCAATCAGAACAAGAAGAATAAAACAAAAACAAAGGAAATTTCATCAAAAATGGCATCAAGGCTGAAGGAACATATGAGGATGCGTAATAAAATAATAACGCTAATCCGTATTCTGCCGTATTCTTTTATTTAGTTTTCTCCGACTTGACATCTTTACACAGAAATCAGACCCGGCTCTGCTCCACCTATACCCCGGATTTATTCCGAACAATATATTGATGAACTTGATGGCAATTTAAATAACGGTAACGTTAAGGCCTATTCAGATCAATGATTCGCAACGAGACAAAACGGTTTTAGAATGTTGCAGAGAAAATTGCAGCAGTGTGAACTGGTTAGTTGCCGAGCGTCTGAAGCCGTTGCCTGGGGTCTCAAAAGACCCACCTTGTCAAATCGCCAAGTGCAGTTTTAGAATGTTTACAATCAGACGTCTTGGAATTTTGCAAGTTGCATCCAGTCTCGTTGCAAATCATTGATCTGAAGTGGCCTTTAGTTAGCTACATTGCAACGTTGCAACAAGGTAGCATTGCATTCGAGAGACGGTTTGCGAGGTCGGTACCGGTCGGTAGCGTTAGCTAGCGTTTTTTCTAATTGTTAGCTGACATTAGATTGTGTTAATTACATTAGCTAGCTAGCTAACGCAACGTTACCTGATATGAGAGATGGATACTGTGCGCAACATTGTCTAAACTAATGTTGCCTTTCTTGACATGGTCCGGTAGCTAGCATTAGCTGTGCAAATAGCTATGTAATTTAGTAACGTTACATTGTCATCAAATGTAATACGAAATCTACATCAACAAATAATACGACCTCTCATGTTACACAAAAACGTTTTAGGGTTCCATAAACCCCCGCCCCCCTTTAACGCTAGCAGGCACCGTAAAAAAACAGTACGCCGCTCCCATTCAAGTGAGTTGAAGAGCGAGCCTGTTGCGTTAGCTCCGCCTACCCTCTTTGGCGGAACAACCACTGATGGGTGATGGAAAACGCATCACTAACTATGCGCCGCTTGTGAATTTTTCCCGGGAATGTTGCCACAGACACCCAGTTCTTTAATCATACATTTTTATAATAATAATAATATAAATTAATATAATAATAGGCTCAATCACCATTGTATTACCTAATTTGGCGATAGATAGTGACTTAACAGACATTTATTTTAATGAAAATCTTTGAGATTATTACTTTAAGTTAAACTATCAGTACTAGTCAGTTAAATAATGTGTGTAATAGAACACACCTTGCGACACCATATTGCCACTATAAAAACTCTCTCTTTTTCTCTCTCTCCCTCTACCAAAATGTAACATAAGCTGTATTTTCCATTTGTTTTGTCAGTTGTTGTGCATATTGTGTTTTTGTTTTGTTTGATCAACTTTATTGTATAGTGGATGCAATGCATTTTAATACAATTTTTTGCTCTGCACTCTCTTGACCTTTTTTTTTTTTAAGTGCCCTGAACTGATGTCCCGCTTACCTTACTTTTGTAATGTAAGGGGGACATTAGCAGTAAGATTAAATTAATTCTAGGCTGAGTTTTTCTCTATATCCTCATGCTAAAATCTACTGTAAATCCACATTTTAAAGCTGATATTTAAAAAATTTTAATCCTGGGGGGGCATGCCCCCAGACCCCCCTAGGGGGTTCGCATCTTTGTCACCTTTTTCACCCCTGATGAGTTTGCAGGTCTGATATCATATTCTCTATACTCCTACCATGTGGTTTGATGGAGTAGATATATTAAGTATTATTACAATTGAGAATATATGTAGGCTACTTAACTTCATCATGTTCATGTTCAGTCAAGCCATTTAGGATTTATGAGCATTTTCGTGATAACCCGTGTGCACATGAATGTTCATTGGCTGACTTCGGCCATGTTTTTGGGAGTATCAGCTTTCTTAATACTAACTGTTCAGAGGATCGTCAAATGAACAAATAGAGAAAAATTACAATTTGCTATGTGAAACTGGGATGTCTTTCAAAGATTTTTCAAAAAATTGTAAATGGCGGAAAATGTTTGCACTTTTTGGTCAATATAAGTTGTTCTTTGTGGACAGCGGTATTTAATGACATTGATTTAATGTTTCATTTGAAATTTTCAATTGACTACCATTTGGCAAAGTATGCTAAAATCTGCTCATTGTTCTTTCATCATCAGACTTTTGTGCAGGTATTATTTTGTAATTTTAACAATGTTTTAATAATAACAAGAGGGGTGCAGTTCCGGAGGATAATGCAGTATGACTGCTCCTTGTCAGCAGACACAGTTCCTAGGCAGTTGCCAGTTGATGACATTTTACAGAATGTGAATATATTTAAGTCAAGTCAAGTTTATTTATAAAGCACATTTAAAAACAACAAGAGTTGACCAAAGTGCTGTACAATGAAAAATAAAAAGATGCATAAAATAAATAAATAAAATAAAAAGTATAAAATACAATACACAAATTCACAACACATGCCAAGCATTAAGACTCATACGCCAATGTAAAAAAGGTGTGTCTTAATACGGGATTTTAAAGAGTCAATGGGGGGGGGAAGACCTAATAGAAAATGGTAGATTATTCCAGAGCCTTGGGGCAGCATTGGAGAAGGCACGGTCGCCCTTAGTTTTTAACCGGGACCCGAGGAACAGACAGGAGCAATTGGTCAGAGGATCTAAAGTCACTTTTCCACTGCATGGTACCGACTCAACTCGACTCGACTCTACTCGACTTTTTTGGTTTTCCATCGGGCAAAAGTTGTGGATAGTATCTGGCACTTTTTTTGGTATCACCCCCGTCGAGGTTCCAAGCGAGCTGAGGCAATACCAAAAAGTAACGTGAAAACACTTACCAGTCAGAGCAAGGCTTTTCATGCGGCGTCGCTATGACGACCAGCTACATTGATGGGTGGAAGTGGAAAACGAAGTACCTGGTACAAAAAGTGAGTAGAGTCAAGTAGAGGCGAGTTGAGTTGAGCCGGTACCATGTGGTGGAAAAGTGGCTTAAGCGGCCTGGAGGTGAAATAGGGGCAAAGGAGGTCAGAAATATAATGTGGTGCCAAACCGTGTAGCGCTTTAAAAACAAATAATAAAAACTTCAACTCGATTATGTATTTGACAGGCAGCCAGTGAAGAGAGGCCGGTATAGGGAAGATGTGGTCCCTCTTCCTAGTGCCAGTCAGGAGGCTAGCAGCTGCATTTTGAACGACCTGCAGCCAAGATAGGGATGACTGACTGACTCCCATGTAAAGGGAGTAATCAGTAATACGGTAATCAATACGGGAGGAAATAAAGGCATGTAAGACAATCTCCAGATCCTTAAGGAGAGCCGACTCAGTGCTATGGTGTGGCCTAAATCCTGACTGAAATTTTTCCAAAATGTAATTGTCATTTAAATGGGAAGAGAGCTGGGAAAAAACAACCTTTTCCAGAACCTTTAATAAAAATTTAGAGATGGGTCAGAAATAGTTAAAAACCGCTGGATCTAGGTTGGGCTTTTTAATGAGGGTGGACCACTGCATGTTTAAAACAGGTGTGGCGTGGATCGGGGCATGCCCCCGCAGTGCCCCTCCCAGCCTTATATGCATCAGCTCAAACCTGCCACCAGGCCAGCTGTTCAGGACCTGGGACAGCGCCACTCTATGAAGCCCAGCCACAGGACCCTGGAGAGCGGCAACCTGGAAATTCCCCAACTCCCTCCTCTGCACTCAAGACACCTGAAAGCAATGAGGAGACACAGCTGCTGCCACTCCAGGGAAATTAGCTGGGTGCTTAAAAGGAGGCCCTTGTCTCCCTTGAAAGGAGGGTTTTGGGTTTGCAGCGGAGCTTTTTAATACCTGTTTGTGATTTTGTTTATATTTCAGAGTCCGGTGGAGAAGCAGGACCACATCCCTCTTCCTGCTTTGAAGAGGGATTTTCTCAGCTGTCTCCCGGTCATCGTTAACCCTAATTTCAGTTACTTTTATTTAATTTAGACAAGAAACATTAGTTGTTGCAAACGGTTTTGTTTTGTCTATAATTTTTGTTAAATAAAAGGCCCTGTTGGGCTATTTTTCCCCAAACCTCCGGTCTGTGTATTTCTGTGCCGCCCCGCCTGCACCGTCACGCCCAGTGCGGTGCCACACAGGATAGAACAAAGCCATTTACTCGGCGGCTATTTATTACTGACAAAACACTGGGACCAGTAGTGTCCAACACTTCTCTAAGGAGACATAAGGGAACAATATCCAGGGGGCAGGTAGTAGGATTCAATGCAAATGTACTTGGACAGTGACACAATTTCTGTTGTTTTGGCTCTGATTTCCTATATTTCAGGGTATTTACACCCACATTAGGCAATCCATGTAGGAATTACAGCCCTTTTTATGCATAGTTTTAGGGAGGCAAATTAATGGAAAAATTGGCTGCTCTAGAGTTGATTCTAGGTGTGGAATTTGCATTTTGTTGCTTGTTGCTATACAAGTACCAATATCAGCAAAGCATGATGGCTGACAAATCAGAATAAATCACTCAGACCCAAGGGTGTGTCAAAATATAGGGTATGTCAAAATAAACTCTGGTACATTGCTAAGAAGCAAGAATACACTGGAGAGCTCAGCAATAGCAACCAACCTCATAAACCACGGATGACCACTGTAGTGCGCGACTGAAGAATACTTTTAATTGAAAAAATCCTGTCAAACAGACTACCATAAAGAGAAGAATACAACAATCTCAATCTCAGAGGGTTCACTGCATGATGCAGACTAATCTTAAACCTCAAGAACAGAATGGCCAGGTTAGAGTTTGCTAAAAAGTACATTAAAAGACTGTAGAGTTCTGGAACCGCTCATGATCCAAAGCACCCCCCTCATCTGTTAAACATGGTTATGTATGGCTACCACTGGAACTGACTCACCTGTCTTTACTGATGATGTAACTGCTGACATCAGCAGGACGAATTCTGAAGTGTACAGATACATCTGCTCAGATCCAACCAAATCTGCTCCGATCCAACTAAATGCCTCAAAACTCATTAAACAGCACTTCACCTTGCATCGGACCAATGACCCCATACTGCTTAACCCCTTTGCACAGATGCCAAATCTGGCCAATGCTCACCAATTTAGGTAGTGTTCTATTTAAGGCTTTATAACTCCAGATAATAACACCGGGAAATGGCTTAAATGAAGCAAGACCAATGTCCCATTTATGATTAGTTTATATTCATAATCTAGATAAAAATAAAATACCAAAAATGCAATTATCTTGGTAAAAAAGCAAAAATGTATAAATATGTACATATATACAACGAGTTCCCCCTCTAGAGCCGGGTTCCCCTCAATATTTTATCCCATCGCTGAGATTTTTCTCACCACCATTTGAGGGATTTTTTTTTTTTTACCTCACATGCTTGCTATCTGGGGTTCAGGCCTGGAATTGTCTTTATCTGCTACTCTGTAAACCATCTTTGGCACAGTTTCCTGTAAGCGCGATACAAATAATATAGATTTAATTTGATTTGACAACACGAATAGCCCCTAAGACAAATATGCTGTGCATTATTAGCAAAAATTAAAAGGCTAACAATTGTCTCTTACAACCAATGTGAATATAACAATATAAAATATATAATGTAAATAATTGAAATATTACAAGCAGTAATATGTGCATCTTTGCCATCTTCATATGTATTCTGGAGGACTCTGATGGACTTGTGACTACTCATCGTTGCAATCACTTGTCAACAGTCCTCCTGTCTATATCCGGTGAGATCCTTCCTTACCTATGCTCCATCATCAATGCCTAACTTGGCCTTTGCCTGTGGCTATGTTTCCTCAGACTTTAAAATCACTCATGTTAGCCCAATCATAGACCCCTCTGATGTCAAGAATTATTGACCTGTATCGCTCCTGCCTTTTCTGTCCAAAACCCTTGATTGACCAGTCAGTCATCTTTGCTCCATCAGAACAACCTGCTTGACCCTCACCAGTCTAGTTTTTGATCTTGGCACTCAACAAAGACTGCCCTCCTGGCTGTGACTGAGGCACTTGCATTCTCCTCTGTCCTGATCCTTCTTGACCTGTCTGCAGAATTTAACATGGTCAACCACAATCTATCCACTTTGTCTGAGATGGGCATTTCTGGGACTGCCTTTCTTGGTTTTCTTCCTATCTTGCAAATAGGTCCTACCAAGTCACTTGGATGGGGTCTGTCTCTGCACCTCATCCACTTGTTACAGGAGTGTCACAGGGATCTGTACTGGGGCCTTTGCTGTTCTCCATTTGAACAAAACCTCTTGGTTCAGTCATTAATTCACACGGCTTCTCTTAACACTGTTGTGCAGGTGTTACACAACTCTTCTTCTCTTTCCCTCCCTCTGCCAAACACATCAATGATCTGCCTGCCTGGCTGACATCTCAACATGCATGACCAGGCATCACCTGAAGCTCAACCTCAACAAGACCAAGCTGCTGTTCATCCTTTAAAAGACCTCCCAACTACCGGAGCTCTCAAACTGTTGAAGGCACCACAGTGACTGCCTCTTACTCTACAAAGAGCCTGCGGGTGGACCTCAAGGAGTACATCATAGGGGCGACATAGCTCAGGAGGTAAGACCGATTGTCTGGCAGTCGGAGGGTTGCTGGTTCAAACCCCGCCCTGGGCGTGTCAAGGTCTTGAGCAGCACCTAATCCTATGCTCTGGCGAGAGAGCATCATTGTAAGCGCTTGATAAAGCGATATAAATGCAGTCCATTACATCAGCACATATGTCCTGCAGATTCCTTCAGTATAACATCAGGAGGATTCGACAATACCTGACCACGTACTCCACCAAGCTACTTGTCCAGGCTATGGTGATCTTCTGTCTTTACTACTGCAACTTCCTCCTTGCATGTCTGTAAGCCTATGCCATACAGCCACTACAGATGATTCAGAATGCTGCTGCCTGACTTGTCTTCAACCTTCCTAAATTTTCACACGCCACTCCCCTGCTAAGGTCACTCCATTGGCTACTGGTTGTCGCAAGGATCAGGTTCAAAGTCCTGACCCTCACCTACACTGCAGCCACGCAGAACAGCCCCCGCCTACTGACAGGGCACGATTCAATCCTACATGCCAGCTCAATCATTCAACTCTGCTAAAGCAGGGCGACTCGCACTCCCTGCAATCCAGGTGAACGGTTCTTGCTCGTCTCTACCCTAGCTCCCCAGTGCTGGAACAAATTCCCTGTTCCTTATGAACACCAGGTCATTGTCATCTACTGCCGGCTAAATCATTTTCTACAGGGCGTACATGACTAACTATCACTACTCTGCCGAGCACTCCTCTAGGGAACCGTCTCTTGTATCACTTGTCATCTTTGCCGTGCCTAAACATCTTTCAGCTTACATGACTAACTATACTATTAGCACTTAGCGGTTATCACTTGTTCACTATTGTTCCAGCCTCTCAGTCCTTTACCTCATCAGCACTAATACTTGTATCATTATCTTAATGTTGTAACTCATTGTTATGCCTCCTAGTTTGACTTATGCTGCATACAAGACAACTCAAAACTCGGATATTCTAAGTAGGAAATTTCCAACTTCTGACATCACTGCGTTCGTGCTGTTTTTACTCTGAAAAAACCTGGATTCCCACAGGAAACACTGCTTTATTTTTTGTTAAGGAGTATATTAAATGAGTGAATAGAATTAAACCGCAAAGCAACGGCTGTAGCAGTACTGAAATGTAAATATGATATCACTGTCAGGTGTCTCCTTATTTCATCTGCAACATTTATTTATGAGCAAAATAATATTTTCTAGCTACACTGGCAAGCGAAAAAAAGTGGCTGAGATATCGTAACTTAAATTTCACATATTGCTATAATGAATACAAAACATAAATGATACTAACACATATCCCATGATCACACACCCACATATGCATTCCAAACGTAAATATACAATTTTCCTTTCTTACCACAAACTAGAAATGCCCCCAATTTTCTTACTGTGACGTCACCAGTACTGAGGTCAGATGAATTGGATGACTGAATTTCCAATCTATATAAAGAGTTTGGCAACTGTTTGGCCTCATACCTATACAGTACCGAGAGTTTGGCACTTTTCAGGGTTCCCCACAGAAATAACTGCAACAGCCACAGACACTCAGTCCTTAAAAACATTAATTTCTGTACATTCTGACCCCATTTCAACAGACAGAATTCCTAAACAACTTCACATGTCTACACAATAAAGCCCCAAACTAAGGGGATTTTGCATTTTCTCCTTTGTCTTTTTCTTGCCAGAAATGCTCCTAGCCCTCAAAGAATATGTCTCCCCATTGGACATTTTACCGACACCAGCCAATCCTTCACCTACACCAGCCAATAAAAATCTCACATACATACACAAAATAGAAATGTCTTTTTACCCAAAAAAAAATGTCCAGTCTCAACAGCTAGTCCATTTGTGGCTCAGTGGTAAATGTCGCTATCTATGGATCATTGAGTCACAAAGTCAAATCCCGCCTAAAGCAAATTTCTAAAACGTTTTTTTGTCACTAATAATTGTCTATTACTTCTCAACTATTGTTTTTGCACCACATCTACCCCGCATTCACTGAACGTATAGACTGCATTATGACATACCATCTACATGTTCAGTTAACCGGCTACAATATCGCCAGGTCATATGGATCCAACTGGAGCTCAGCTGTCCTTACTAGCCTGTCTTCTTTAAAACCACGGACACATTTCACCAAGACAATTCACACCTTTGGACAGTTACAGTTGCCAATGTTACTGACTGGGAAGTACAAGGTCTGATGATCAAATCCTGCCTTGCCCTCAGGTAGATCTTTTGATGTCTTACACTAAGATTTTCTTACACTTATATTTGCTAACTAATAATTGCCTATTGCTTTTGAACTATTGCTTTTGCACTTCAAAAGAATATCAGAATCTTCAATGCATATGCTTACCAAGTCACTCATGGCCAGCCATTTGCATTTCATGATGGCAAAAGTTACACCAGCTGAGCACTGTGTCATTTCCATTAACTGTATTTCTTCACTTGGCTACTGTAGAAAACATACTTATCAGCAAACACCATGTTTCTACATTCATGTTACCTCACCCTGTTCTCTATCTACACACATACAAACAATTACTACATGTGTACTGTCTGCACCACCCCATTAACACATTACATTTAAAATCATGACTCAATCATAATTATAACTACTAGTAGTGAACATGAGAAAAACAGTTTTCCTACGCAATATCACGCGTTACTTCAAACATTTTAATGAATAATATTTAATACCGTCTGTTTTATGTATCGTTCAATAAGGAAACTCATCTTGCTCATGGTCACTTTATTTTCTTTGCACTATAGTCTGTGATCATGTCAAACTTTTCCTACATGCCCATTCTGCTAAAAACACATTGTTTCAACTGCTCGATTTCATCATTTGTCCTCATTTCTCTTGTACTACTGTTATTGTCTGATATGTAAAGATTGCTGGTAAATATGTCTGTGCTGCTATTCTCCACTGTTCCGTTCTACTTCACAAATTCTCACGTAAGGTCAGTTATCTAGCTCAGCAAAACAGCAAGGAGGAACCCCACCTATAGATAAGTGTATCAAAATACCTTATAAACCTTAGGAACACTAAAAGTGCATCTTGACAAAATAACAGAAGGGTACACAAGTTGCGACCTACGGAGCTCAAATTCTATGAGCTTGCGGATAATTTTGTCAATCAAGGCTCATTGGATGGCCGTCAAATCAGTAGGTACATACACCGGGGACATCTCTGTTGTTTTCGAATGGTGCAAGCCTCTTTTATACTTAAGCCACCGCACCCTTTGTCACAGCCATTGTTTTACATATACAGTTGAAGTCGAAAGATTACATACACCTTAGCCAAATCCATTTGAACTCAGTTTTTCACAATTCCTGACATTTAATCCTAGTAAACATTCCCTGTCTTAGGTCAGTTAGGATCACAACTTTATTTTAAGAATGTGAAATGTCAGAATAATAGTAGAGAGAATTACTTATTTCAGCTTGTATATCTTTCATCACATTCCCAGTGGGTCAGAAGTTTACATACACTCTGTTATTATTTGGTAGCATTGCCTTTAAATTGTTTAACTTGGGTCAAATGTTTCGGGTAGCCTTCCACAAACTTCTCACAATAAGTTTCTGGAATTTTGGCCCATTCCTCCTGACAAAACTGGTGTAACTGAGTCACGTTTGTAGGCCTCCTTGCTCGCACACGCTTTTTCAGTTCTGCCCACAAATTTTCGATTGGATTGAGGTCAGGATTTGTGATGGCCACTCCAATACCTTGACTTTGTTGTCCTTAAGCCATTTTGCCACAACTTTGGAAGTATGCTTTGGGTCATTGACCATTTGGAAGAGCCATTTGCGACCAAGCTTTAACTTCCTGGCTGATGTCTTTAGATGTTGCTTCAATATATCCACATAATTTTCCTTCCTCATGATGCCATCTATTTTATGAAGTGCACCAGTCCCTCCTGCAGCAAAGCACCCCCACAACATGATGCTGCCACCCCCGTGCTTCACGGTTGGGATGGTGTTCTTCGGCTTGCAAGCCTCACCCTTTTTCCTCCAAACGTAACGATGGTCGTAACGAGGACATTTCTCCAAAAAGTAATATCTTTGTCCCCGTAGTCCCCCGTAGTTTTTTATGGTGGTTTTGGAGTAGTGGCTACTTCCTCGCTGAGCAGCCTTTCAGGTTATGTCAATATAAGACACGTTTTACTGTGTATATAGATACTTTTGTACCTGTTCTCTCCAGCATCTTCACAAGGTCCTTTGCTGTTGTTCTGGGATTGATTTGCACTTTTCGTACCAAAGCACGTTCATCTCTATGAGACAGAACGCGTCTCCTTCCTGAGTGGTATTACGGCTGCGTGGTCCAATGGTGTTTATACTCGCATACTATTGTTTGTACAGATGAACGTGGTACCTTCAAAGCCTTTGGAAATTGCTCCCAAGGATGAACCAGACTTGTGGAGGTCCTCAATTTTCTTTCTGAGGTCTTGGCTGATTTCTTTTGATTTTCTTATGATGTCAAGCAAACAGACACTGAGTTTGAAGGTAGGCCTTAAAATACATTCACAGGTACACCTCCAATTCACTCAAATAATGTCAATTAGCCTATCAGGAGTTTCTAAAGCCATGACATAATTTTCTGGAATTTTCCAACCTGTTTAAAGGCACAGTCAACTTAGTGTATGTAAACTTCTGACCCACTGGAATTGTGATATAGTGAATTAAAAGTGAACAATTGTTGGAGAAATTACTTGTGTCATGCACACAGTTGATGTCCTAAATGACTTTCCAACACTATAGTTAATATGCTAACATGAAATCTGTGGAGTGGTTAAAAATGAGTTTTAATGACTTCAACCTAAGTGTATGTTAACTTCCGACTTCAACTGCATAGCAAAGCAAAAGTGATAAACAGTACATGTTCATCAAACCGTACAAATTTACACAAGGATAGCCATAATGCACAACCCTTTCATAAAGAGTTACTTCGTATTTTTACACCCAGATCCGCTTCGCTGCTCATCACAAATCCTGTCCTCAACTCCCCCCCCCCCCCCCAAAATCTCACTCTGCCTCGCAATCAAACCAGTCTACATCCGGGATTGCCTACGCTGTATGCGAGTTTGCATGTATGTATGTATATGCATACTTCTCATAGTCTATATTTATATGCATTACTGTTCTCACTTTCTCATAACAACACTTTGAAAAAACAAATTATATTTCATAAAAACAACATACAAAAATGCCAAGTTAAAATCTGCATGAGGCAATTAGATGTATTTGACACTTTGATGTGACACAAAGATTGAATGACGTAAAATGGTAAGATTAAAAAACACAGGGCCAAGTGACTTGAAACAATTTAGGAAACATTGGGTAGCACTGCTTTGGAATACAGCTTCTTTAATTTTTGATGTCAGGATAAGGAAAAAGTGAGGAAGAATTTTTTGTGGATTTGGAACTGGCTACAGGGTAGAAAGAACACAAAGGGTAGTAGGAGGGATATTATCTGAGCAAGGAACTGTGGTAAGTGGAGTCCCATACAAATCGGTGTGGGGCCCATTTATATCAATGACCTTCACAGGAACATAGAAAGTACATTAGTCAAATTTGTAGATGATACAAAACTGGGACACCCTGCTAATAATTTGGAATGTACTAAAGTAATCCAAGAAGATTTAAACAAACTCCAGAAGTGGGTGCCAGGTGCAAATTAAATTCAATATAGCCAATATTCAATAAGACTCTGGAAATAGGACAGAAGGACAACCAAATTAATTCCTGGTTTGAAAGATAAAGGCTATGAGGAAAGACTTAAGATGCTTAATCTCTTCAAGTTTATTGAATGGAGACTTAGGGGTGATCACAAAGACGAGGATGAGCCTACACCCGGGGCTTCTCCTGCTCTTGTTATGACAAACGGAGTTGGCTAGCTGGATGTGGTGTAAGGAATGCCTTTCATTGCTTTCCCTGTTTGCTATTTCAAAGTGTCGGCACCGAAGCGTTGTGGACAACGACGGGGGTACAAGACCTATAACATCTTTCTGAAAAATGCAAACGGTACGAAAGTAGCCGCAGCCATCTAGACAATAGTATGAGACTAGATTTCTTTGGCAGGTTTAGCATTGCTGAACAGCTAGATGAAGGCTACAGGATTGGAATTAGAAGGCACAACGAAGAGGTGACAAAATCGACACATCCTGGCCAGAATAATAGACTGTGTGAAATTTTGTAGAGCCTTTGAGTCGGCTTTGCATGGCCATGATGAGAGTGAGAGCTCCGATAATCCCGGGATATTCCATGGATTGGTGAATTTTGTTACTTCCTTTAAACTTCAGCATTCACATATTCACATTTTGTCCAGCAGATGGCAGCGGAAGGCTCTCTAAATGACCTTGGAGTTAGCTAATGTTTTCCTATTCTTTTTATGACTTCATAGAATGTAGCAGTGGCAGTAAAAATGACTTTAGTAGCTGAGCTGTTGCCTGTTGGTAACTTTAGGTGATGTTGGTGAAATGGCTTTTTGTCATCTCTACATATTATTTTATATTATTAAGGAGGGCAAAATATGTTCAAGTAGTGCTACTGACCAGTGTTTAGGCAACATTACAGTGTGTTGTGTTGTTTTTAGATTTATTTATTTATTTTTTAGCTGAGCTATGAAGTTCTGCTTCAGTTTGTTTGTCCCCCCTAAAACTGCGCTCCCCCCAAAAAAACTTTCACCAGCCACCACTGGTGATTGGCCGGGAGTGCAATGGGCAGTGTTTCAGGTGGTCTGCAAAATCTGAACTGAGAACTGGCCACCTTTTTCTTTCTTCTTCAAGTATTATTACTATTATTATGTTATTTTCTCATAGTGGTTTTATTTATTTTTGGCCTGTTTATCTTTATCACTGTTGACTTCATGTGAATTCTCTTAATATGGTGTAGTGAGGTTTATTCAGATGAATGGAGTTCAACATCCAATCAGAATTCGGTATGTCATTAGAGCCCAACTGAAATAACATAGACAGGACAATCGTTTGGAAATAAAGGACATACATTTATTGGTTATGATAATGAATATGTGGATAGACTAACTGAATACAAATGATTTGCATAATAGGAAGAATAATATTATTCTTATGAGGAATGATAATTCTGCGACGGCTAAACTTAGAGGTTAGCAGTACTCCCATTTAACAAAGGTTAATTTGACACACTACTCTATGTTACGTGGTTAATGTATCTAATCAGAATCATATAGTTTTAACAACGTAAAACTACAAGGTCAGGGAATTTGGTATTCCCGACCAACATATCCACAACAAACAAAACACAACAACAAACAGCACTAAAATAACCTATTTCATTTTATCCTATAGTTTGAGGTCAGTGTTAAATAAAATGTGTTTCAATACTTAATGGTGATAATAAGGGAGGCCAGTCCCTAATTCATTAGGCTTGGTCAGCTCGTCAACTGGTCCCAGGGTCCGTAGCAGGAGCACAGAGCTTGGGAAATTTCTTCTGTGAAGTCGGAGTCAAGATGGGTTCCAGTCAAGACGACCTGGGATGTGCACTAATCTTCTGAGATACGGAGGAAAAGTCTGAAGATACTTTTCCGGAAACAGCTGTCAATGGTAAATAGACTAGCTTGGTTAATTTCACAGACGGTGGCAGGCTAACTCAGGCAAGTCTCCAGCGAGGTACAAGTTGGGAAGCACAGCAATGTCCTTAAGGAGATGTGTCTGGTCGGTTAGACAATGCCTCACCTCAGAGCATAAGTTGTTAGGTTTATTGATTAGTTTTATGCTCAAAAGTCACTGATGCGATGGAACCTCACGTGTGAGCTCTGTAATGTGATTGGTTTATTATTTTGGTCTCACAAACATTTGATTGGCTTGTGGTATTGGAGTGGTCAATGAAACATGGATAGATAGACCACTGATTTCTGCATTAATGTTTAAGCTTGTTAAATCAGGCTCCCCATTTCTTCAAAAAGGGGGTGTTCCTTGCCTTAAGCTCCGTGTTTAGGTGTTTAGGCAGAGAGTTTATTGCAGGGTAACAAGAGGAAGGGGACAGGCATATCCTTATTCCTTAGTTGATCAAAAAAGTTAATAATGGACATGACTCATTAGAGCCAGTCCCCTGGTCAGGGAGCCAGAGGCCCCCAAATTCCTGTGTATAGTTATATATTGTTACAACAGCTATTAAATACAGTGCCTTAGGAAAGTATTCAGACCCCTTCACTTTTTCCACATTTTGTTACGTTACAGCCTTATTATAAAATTGATTTAATTAATTTTTATTCTCATCAATCTACACACAATACCCCATAAGGACAAAGTGAAAACAGGTTTTCAGAAATTTTTGCTAATTTATTAAAAATAAAAAACTGAAATATCATATTTACATATTCAAACCCTTTACTCAGTACTTTGTTGAGGCACCTTTGGCGGCGATTGTAGCCTTGAGTCTTCTTGGGTATGATGCTACAAGCTTGGCACAACTGTATTTTGAGTATTTCTCCCATTCTTCTCTGCTGATCCTATCAAGCTCTGTCAGGTTGGATGGGAAGTATTGCTGCACAGCTATTTTCAGGTCTCTCCAGAGATGTTCGATCGGGTTCAATGCCAGGCTCTGGCTGGACCACTCAAGGACATTCACAGATTTGTCCCGAAGCCACTCCTGCATTGTCTTGGCTGTGTTCTTAGGGTTGTTGTCCTGTTGGAAGGTCAATCTTCGCCCCAGTCTGAGGTCCTAAGCACTCTGGCGCAGGTTTTCATCAAGGATCTGTACTCTGCTCCAATCATCTTTCCCTAGATCCTGACTAGTGTTCCAGTTCCTGCCTCTGAAAAACATCCCCACAGCATGATGCTGCCACCGCCATGCTTCACTGTAGGGATGGTATTAGCCAGGTCATAAGCGGTGCCTGGTTTCCTCCAGACATGATGCTTGGCATTGTGGCCAAAGTTCAATCTTGGTTTCATCAGACCAGAGAATCTTGTTTCTCATGGTCTGAGAGTTCTTTAGGTGCTTTTTGGCAAACTCCAAGCAGGCTGTCATGTGCCTTTTACTGAGGAGTGGCTTGAGTCCTTCTGGAAGGTTCTCCCATCACCACAGAGGAACTCTGGAGCTCTGTCAGAGTGGTCATCGGGTTCTTGGTCACCTCCCTGACCTAGGCACTTCTCCCTCGATTGCTCAGTTTAGTCGGGCAGCCAGCTCTAGGAAGAGTCCTGGTGGTTCCAAAATTATTCCATTTAAGAATTATGGAGGCCACTGTGTTCTTCGGGACCTTTAAAGCTGCAGACTTTTTTTGTACCCTTCCCCAGATTTGTACCTTGACACAATCCCGTTTTGGACGTCTACATACAAGTCCTTCTACTTCATGGCTTAGTTTTTGCTCTGACATGCACTATCAACTGTGGGACCTTATACTAACAGGTGTGTGCCTTTCCAAATCATGTCCAATCAATTGAATTTATCACAGGTGGACTCCAGTCATGTTGTAGGAACATCTCAAGTATGATCAATGGAAACATTACATTACAGGCATTTAGCAGACGCTCTTATCCAGAGCGACTTACACAACTTTTTGCATTGTATCCATTTATACAGCTGGATATATACAGAGGCAATTCAGGTTAAGTACCTTGCTCAAGGGTACAATGGCAGTGTCCTACCCAGGAATCGAACCTATGACCTTTCGGTTACAAGCCCAATTACTTACCCACTGTGCTACACTGCCGGCAACAGGATTCACCTGTGCTCAATTTTGAGTGTCATAGGAAAGGGTCTGAATACTTATGTAAATGTAATATTTCAGTTTTTTATCTTTAATAAATTTGCCAAAATCTCTAAAAACGTGTTTTCGCTTTGTCATTATGGGGTATTCTGCGTAAATTGATGAGAATAAAAATGAATTTAATCAATTTTAGAATAAGGCTGTAATGTAACAAAATGTGGAAAAAGTGAAGCAGTCTGAATATTTCCGAAGGCACTGTAATAAAGTCAGCTACCAACTTTCACCTAAAGAAGAACCAACTCAATCGTGAACAACCCACCATTGTTTTTGTTGTTTGCCAACTACCAGTAAACATCAGAAAAAGATGGAGGAGGAGGATGAAGAGAAGAAGACCGCTAACATAAACACCTTTTAAGGAAAACTGTCTGTGTATTCACCAATATTCACATTTCTACTTTGCATCGCGATTACAGACACAGAAGTCGATGAACTCTTGGGTAAAATCCCACCCCTCTCTATGGTGAACAGTTTCTTGCCCCACCTTCAAGTTTAGCTACTTTGGAAAAGGCATGAACAAAACACTGTGTGATGTGGTCAGACAATGCGCCATATGAACCAGTTCGTTTGAAGCATCCTGAAGCCTTAAGCCCACCAGGCACAGTCACAAGCATCTACATCCACAAAAAACTATTTTATATTTTAGGTGCAACAAAAACTTTGACTTCCACTGTAGGCAAACTCCCAAGGATTACCTTTAAGAAGAGACCACAATTAAGCCTGCAGTCAAAAGGGTTTGAGAATAGTAACCATTAGTAACTAGCTAAGGGGTTAAAATAAGGGGCATGAAACAGCATAATTGTATATACTATTTCTGGGCCCTTCCCCTGTTTGGTTGACCTGCCAGTCTGTTGCTCTGGGGTTGCATCTCTAAGGTTGTACTGTACCTTTCACATCAACATTTGATTAATAACAAATAAAACCCAACTGTTCTTGTGTTAAATACATTTATGGATATACGCTGTGAATAGAAACCAACTGCAAACTTTGTCACTCTTATTACCTGAGTCAATTCTTCAAGATCTTGGTGTTGTTTCAGCTGGTTCTGCAGTTGTGTCAGAGGCATTGAAGACTGCATTGCATGTGGAGTCCTAAGCTGTATGGGTGTCAGGGTACTCTGTCTTGTTTCTGGGTCTCCAGATGTTGTTGTCGAGGTTGGTTGCACAAAGTGCAGGTATGGGGTAGGTAGAGGTCCAGAAAGTTCATTAAGTTCCTCCTCAGAGTTGAGCAACACTGTGCCAATGCATTCTTTTTGCTCTGTATCATGACCTGCATATAGGAAAGATGGCAAACAAGTTAAGTGCATTACACAAGGTCATGAGCAATTTCTCATGAAGCAAACTGGTTACCTTAAAAGCTGATATAAACATTTCTATATTTGACCACTGAGGCAGGATTTCAAACGTATTATACTTTTTTGTAAAATGGCTAGTTAGGGATCCAAGCAGCGAAGATGCTGGAACCGTATTGTTTTTGTTCCATGTTTTATGATTATTATTATTATTATTATTATTATTATGGATGCAATCAGCAAAGCTGCTTAGAGCCCTATTGTTTTTTTATTTTTATTATTAGGGGTCCAAGCAGAGAAGCTGCTGGAACCCGATTGTTCTTCTTCTTCTTCTTCTTTTTCTTATTATCCGCCATAAAAGTGTTCACACATCATAAAGCAAAGCAATTGGCAGGTAGGTTCCCATTCCCAAACAAATTTGGCAGGTACGTAGGTTCTCATTTCCACCCATTACTCAGGTAAGAAAATGTACACAAATTGGCCTGATGGTGGCGCTACAGGAAGAAAGTGAAATACCTTTTGAACCATTTTGACCTACTGTCAAAAACTATTTCCCTCAGATTCCCTGGCTCATAACAAACAAATTTGCCTCAAAGATCATTAAAGTCCACGATATTGGATTTTTTGCCATTTTTAATTTTTTGAAAAACATTTAACGCAATGCCCCTTGTGGACAGCACGCCATCCCATCCCCATACAAGAAAGCATTACATACTGTAGAGTACAGAAAACATAATTGTGTTCATTATTACACAATTATGGATACCACATTGTCTGATAATGTTTTTGCATTCTTTTAAAATCTGATATCAATTTTTCATCTTAAACCTCCGTAAGGTGCATATTTATATTCTTTATCATGGACAAAAGGCATTTTATTCATTTTTGGAGAGATTTTGGATATTTTTCAGGACCCCTAGTTATTTTAGACCACTGTACTGCCGAAAAGCTTGTATTTCCCACTTGAAAATGATGCAACAGTTAGTTTCTTGAGTCAAAACATTTGATTTGTTATGAAATACATGATTATGTTGTGATTTACAAAAATGCATAATTTAGACATTTTACCATAATTTGGAGACACTGCTTAGTTTTTGCTTCATAGATCTTTAGTAGTTCTACATATCTACCATTAAATTTCATGAACTTGTGGTCAAGGGGTTTTTGATCCAGGGCATGTATAGTTTAACCTGTTGTATATACGGGATCTCTCAGCATTTAATTGCAAACTAAAAAGTAGCAAATTCATTTTTGCTTTTTTACCTAGACAATTGCATTTGTGGCACTTTATTTCTTCCTAAATTATGAATATAAACTGATTTATGTTGTAAATTTTACAAATGTCTTGGTTCATTTACGTCATTTTTCAAGTATCTGTGATGCTTACATCTGGAGTTATAAAGCTTTAAATAGGGTACCCCCTAAATAGGCAGGGATTAGCCAGATTTGGCATGTGCGCAAAGGGGTTAAAAAAATCTCCTCCTAGACTGTTTTATGTATTTACATGAAACTTGCATCAATTTGTGCACGACATGGTGCTCTTTATTATAAATAAAGTTGATACTCCAAAAAACAGGCTGAAACCATACAGTACTGTCACAATTGAGGCAATTGGTGGTGCTATAGAACACAACTTTTATTCTTTTTTAATTAATAAATACCTGAAAAATCAGGGCGGCATGGCGGTGCAGTGGGTAGCACTGTCGCCTCACAGCAAGAAAAATTGGGGTTCAAATCTCAGCTTTGGCCTTTCTGTGTGGAGTTTGCATGTTCTCCTCATGTCTGCATGGGTACTTCAGTTTCCTCCTACAGTCCAAAGACATGCTAGTTGGAGACTCTAAATTGCCCATAGGTATGAGTGTGAGTGAACGGTGAGTAATTGGTGTGTGCCCTGCGATAGATTGGCAGCCTATCCAGGGTATATTCCTGCCACTCGCCCAATTCACGTTGGGATAGGCTCCAGCACCCCCTGCGACTCTGCTCAGGGTAAATCGGTATAGATTATGGAAGGATGAAAAATCATTGTTGTGTTATAGATTTGCTGTAGTGATACTCTTTATTTGTTGAAGCCATCTTAGATTACTACCATTTTAGAAATGCTATTAGCCTCTGCACTCCATTTTGGCTTAACCACATGGCTGAGACCAATGAAATATGGTATTCTCGTAACTACCCGAGTGGCCTTACCTTTAGTAAATATTTATGGGTATATGGCAATTGCTCTCCAATCAGTTTTTGACATCTTTTAAAAGAATATAGTCTTTTAAAAGAATACATTGTTTGTGATGCATTTCTGTTTCTGTTTCTTTTATTTAAAGAAAACCTTGCATTCAGAGCTCCCGTTTGCTCTTAGCAGAAACTAAAATGTGGCAACACGCGTATATATTTTATTTCAGCGCAGTTTTTGCTGTGTATATATTTAGACCTAAATTTTCCCAAAGGCACACTGATGTACATTACAGTTTGTATGTGTTTTTACTTAAGTGCACTGGATTATGTCATATCACATACTGTAACTTGGCAGACTATATAGTTTGTTAAAGCAATTCTCTGCAAATTTTAGTCTGAAGTAAATATTACTAAATATGCCAGTACCCAGCCCTAGGATATACACTGCCTGACCAAAAAAAAAGTTTCCATTTGGAAAATGGACAGTGCCCACTGTACAAGCCTCTGGAGGCAGTGTTATGATCTGGGGTTGCTTCAATTGATCAGGTCTAGGCTCAGCAACGTTATGCAGCAATAAAATGAAGTCAGCTGAGTCCCTGGATGTACTGAATGACCAGGTTATCCCATCAATGGATTTTTTCTTCCCTGACGGCACGGACATATTCCAGGACGACAATGCCAAGATTCACCGGCTCAAATTGTGAAAGAGTGGTTCTGGGAGCATGAGGAATCATTTTTCACACATGAATTGGCCACCACAGAGTCCTGACCTTAACCCCATTGAAAGTCTTTGGGATGTGCTGCAGGAGACTTTACGGAGTGGTCTGACTCTCCCGTCATCAATACAAGATAATGCAATTCTGGACGGAAATAAATGTTAGGACGTTGCATAAGGTTGATGAAACAATGCCGTGACGAATGCGCGCCGTAATCAAAGCTAAAGGCAGTCTAACGAAATATTAGTGTGCGCAATTTTTTTTGGCCAGGCAGTGTAGTATTCCACACAATACATTAATAGCTGTTTTTTTGGTGGTGTTCTGATGTGTTGAATGATGTTTAAGGAGTTTATTGAGTTCTTTTAAGCTAACATCATATCTACAGTACATGTACTGTGGCTCACACCTGGTTAAAAAAACTAGCCACATACCTCTTCCTCCTGAAGATGACAGGCACACTGGATCATAAATTCCCTAATTTAGACAAGTGTTTATTCTGGTCTTTCTTGCCTGTGTGCAACTAATAAACTTTAATTTCTTCCACCAAATATACATAAGTCGCTTGCTTCATTTCCATATCATATTAAAACAAAGAAAGCCTTACATCAGTGACTTTGGAGCAGCAATTGCTAGAAAACTGATATATGATTGAACTTTCATTTCTATTGTAAGAGGGGATTCAAACTGGGACCCAGAAAAGGCTGGCATTTGAACGAGCCTGCAGGCTGGGACTCATCCTATACTTCAAAGAACCCGAGAGCCGTGTGGTAAAACAATAAGTTACTCAGACTTCCTATGGATGAGCAGGCCATTTGGCTCTCTGGAATTTTGCCATCTGGACACAACTAAGATAAGGGGAACTAGTCTCTTTGTCTGTGGTTGTGGGTGTGTGTGTTTTGGGGCCATAAAGGGTGAAAAGATCATCAGGCCTCTGGCTAAATGGTGGGGCAACTGCTCTTAACAGTACCACAGTGCCCTTATGTGGGCCCCTCTGCCATTACACTTTTTATTTCTTTTCTGGATCTGGACTCTAAACCATCTGTTTGTCATATTCAAAAACCCCGTAAAACCTTACAAACCATGCACATGTTTTCATTATATTACTGTATTATGCCTTATGTAGTAATAACATGGATTGCATGTAAAATGGTTCAACAAAAGGGTATTTTCATGACAACTGCGCCATAATATTACCTCCACTTGACATGTTTGGTATGGACGTATTCAGGGAAATTCAAACAACTGAATGAAATATGTTTCATACCAAATAGAATTTGAAAAAACATAGTTTCAGAAACTCAGGGAAAAACTATCACAATGGATGTCCTCTCTGGTAATCATCTCCTTTTCCCAATCTCCCCACTAATTGTTTTAACAGCAGCCTCCAAATGGTGGGGGCCGAAATTCCAGATTTTATCATTCGTCCAGGTTAATTTATGGCAATGCTGCCTAAACCAAACGCGGGATTTGGCTTAAAAGGAAGGGAGACAAAGCAATCTAGGAAGATCGTAATCGACTTCCCACATTGCACATACTCTGTGCTCTGTGTGTAGATGCACAAGGAAGATCGTAATCGACTTCCCACATTGCACATACTCTGTGCTCTGTGTGTAGCTAGACAAGGAAGATCGTAATCGACTTCCCACACTGCGCAGACTCTGTGTTTTCGTGTGTAGCTGAACAGGCTGGGTAAGAACTTTTTACTCTGTATTTATGTTTTTAAACCTTCCATATTTATAATTGATTGTGAATTTGAAGCTAATGACCTACCTGCCTGTTAAATAAATTCTTCTTATTTTTAACTTGCGTGGTCTTCATGACTCTAATCCATTTTATCTTCTTTTCAGCCAAAATTCCGATTAAATACTCAGGGGGACAATTATGACTAGGACCTACTTATCAGGGGTCTAGTACAGCGAACATCTTTAGTGAGGTCTTCAAGTTAGATAGGCGACCACGATCTGCCCGCTAACTTGGATTGGTGGTATTGGTTCTGGTGTTTTGGCTTAAGAGGACCCATGGGCGTTATACGCCGGTTCTTGTCAACTTCGCCTTAAGGAGCCCGATAGATACACACTGTCCTGGGCTCATAACTATCTATGCACAAAGGAAGGCATGTATTATGGTGGTCAGCCTCCTACCCTCTGGGTCCTTCACCGAACTGAGATTTAACAATAGTGCTAAACCCGGGAGCATATATTGAGGAACGATGGCACAAGATAGAGTCGAGTGTAACCACTCCCAAGTTCCACGTATAGTTAAACCCAAATTTTAAATTATAATTTCATTTGGAGTCAGATTATCACGAGGGTAAAACCTAGTAACTGTTACGCTTACTTGCTGTGGTCATGGATATATTTGATGTGTTGTTCCGCGCATTTTTGAATATTCTGATGCTCCCATTGGAATATTGACAATCCGGCGACGGATCAGATATATCTCTGATGACAGCATAGCCCCGTTTGCGAACGGAGAGTAACCAGAATGCTACTGGTCCGTTTCAGGCCAGTCTTAAGCGGAATATGAAGCAGCGCCTTCATTTCTGACCCGCGGCGACGGAACCAGTGCATTCTTAAGTGTAATTGTGCCCTGTTCTTACGAACAGAGGAAAAATAACTAACATCTCCGTTTTGACTCACACCAGCCAAAGGAAAACACGCGGTGCCTTCCCCTCCAGCTACAAACCCTCATTGGTCTAGCTGTGAGGTGTTTACACTATATAATACTGCAATGACAGGACACCCTCATGATGCAGTTTCATCATAGCAAGCTAACGTGAGGAACACAATGGAAACTTCAGTGCATAGATTCAACTACATGAAAGATTACAAATAGTTAAAAAACGAAGGCAGCTACTGCAATATGAAAAACATAATCAGTGAGCCCCATACTGTTTGGAACAAAATCATATTCTGTCTTGATTTGGTTCTGTACTCAACTATTTTAAATTTGCAATCAAACAGTTAATGTGTGGTTAAATTCTCAGCTTTTATTTGAGGGAATTTTTCTGCATGGTTTTACCATGTAGAAATTACAGAAGTTTGTATACATAGCCCCCCATGTCAGGGCACCATAATGTTTGGGACATACTACTGTAATGTAAGTGAAAGTAGTCATGTTTAGTCATATTTGTTGCATATCCTTTGCATGCTTGAAGACTATGACTCATAGGGCTCTATCTTACACCCGGTGCAAAGCGGTGGCAAGCGCAACACAAGTGTCTTTGCTAGTTTCAGACCGACGCAGTTGTCATTTTCCCGTCCGGCGCCCACGTTGTTTAAATAGCAAATGTACTTCCGCCTATCTGAGTGCCCAAGGATGTGTTGGTCTTAAAATGAGGTGTGGTCAGGCGCATTGTTCGCACATTGCTATCTTAAGGCAGCAGAAAGCGATTGCGCGTTTGACCAACAAAAACCTGGTCTTAAGTCAATGGCGTGGTATTTTACTGTTATTTTAAGGGCACATTATTAAGATAGTAATATGAGCCTACATAGGCGGGTGCACAAAACATGTCATAATGGTTAGTCATAATATTTATCAGAATTATCCACCCAATCCGCCAAGGTGCAAGCGCATCTGGTTTATAAAGGGAATGGGGGATGACACTCTGATTGGTTTATTTCATGTTACGCCCAAAACACACCTATGATTAATAAAGAGACTAAGTACAACCCCTTTGAACCATGCATCTTACTTTGCCCTGACTATCCTCCGTTGAACTAGCAAAAGTGGATTTGGACACTCCCTGAATGCACTTGCGCCATGTGCTTTAGACCGTGCGCTTAGATCGTTAAAATATAGCCCATAGACGAAATATGTTCTCTGGTGATGTTCTGCCAGGCATGTACTGCCGCAGGCTTCTAACCCTACATGTTTGCCTGCTTGTTTCTTTATACCTGTGTCCCAGACATATGGCCCTACGCCTTTGTCTGCAAGGTGCGTTTCAGAGCTAGCCAACAGAAATAGTATTTATCCAAAAGCCCCTTAAATTAATACTTCTGAACTAGAATCTACTATCTGTTATATCGAGACTGTATCTGTTCCACGCGTCTATGCCAAACGTAAAGCTTACCATGGTCTTGATACTAACCATAGCGAACCATCCTTAAAAATCGGACTATTAAATGTTAGATCACTCGCTCCAAAAGCAGATCTTGTCAACAAATTGATAATAGACCATAATCTCAATGTAATGTGTCTGACCGAAACTTGGTTAAGACCTGATGAATATGTTGCAATTCATGAAGCGTCTCCTGTGGGATTTATAGGTACTCAGGTGTCACGTCAGAGGGGGGGGGGGGGGGGGGGGGCGTTGCAGCTATTTATCTGTCCATATTGAGTCTAGCGCCTAAGCATGGATACATGTTCTCCTCTTTCAAAGTTCTTATTACTAACTGTGTACAGCCTGATCTAGCTAATAATAGTGCCAGAGGGCAGTCCTTTTTTCTTGTGTCTTTTTACAGGCCACCCGGGCCTTATTCAGATTTTTTAAGGGAATTTTTATCACACCTTGCTATTTCAGCAGATACTTACCAAAACAGATTCCATAAGGCAAGCAAAATCCTAGAATCAAGACTAGATATTGAAAGCTCTTTTATAACTTCAATACGGAAGCAATTGAACACACCTAACTAATAAGAAACAACTGGGAAGTGATTTGTCCCAAAAATGATGGTGCCCTGAAATGTGGTGGGTGGGGGGGGGGGGTGGGGAAGGGGCTATGTATAAATTATTAAGTGCTGTAATTCCTGCATGGTGAAACCAAAATATATGAAAATACCCTTTAAAAATAAGAATGTGCATTTTAACCAAATGCAAATGGTTTGATTTAAAATTTTAAAATGTGGAGTACGAAATAAAAAAATATGTCTTTGTCCCAGATTATGGAGCTCAATGTATAACCAAATGATCCAGACTTTGTTGGTGTCTTGTCATGCGTATATTTTGTGAATTTCTAAATCAAAGAAACTCAGTTGCATGAATTTTTACTTGTTACTTTAAAAGTGATTTGACCAGTCAGAACCAGGAGTGTCAATCATTCAATAAAAACTCTTTTTTTCGTGGCATGAAACTATTACGTCCATTCATCATAGCTCAATAATTGTTCAGTTTTTTTAGATACAGCATTGACTAATTCTGAGGGTTTTGAATTTCTTATGCCCTTGATTGAATCTGGCCCTAAGTGTGAAACATGAAATGTCTTGGTAAATTTGTGGTGCACAAGCTGGAGGCAGGAGTGAAAAAATGATCATTTCAATACTTCAAATAAAATTTGTGTGGCAAATTTTTGCAGCACAATCGAGTGTTGCAAGATAAAGTTTGTGGACCCTTTGGAATTACTTGCATTTCTGCATTAATTACTCATTAAATGTGGCCTGATCTTCATCTAAGTCAGATTAATAGACAAACACAATCTGCTTAAACTAATAATATAATTTTTACTACTTTTTGTCAATACTGAATGCATCATTTAAACCAGTGGTTCTCAACTCGGGCCAGAAAGGGCCAGTGTGGGTGCAGGCTTTTGTTCCAACCAAGCAGTTACACACCTGATTCTACTAATCAACCTTTGGAGTCTTTACTAAGGACCTTGATTAGTAGAATCAGGTGTGTAACTGCTTGGTTGGAACAAAAGCCTGCACCCACACCGGCCCTTTCTGGCCCAAGTTGAGAACCACTGATTTAAACATTCACAGTCCAGGTTGGAAAGTATGTGAACTTCTAGGCTAATTACATCTCTGAAAGTTAATTGGACTCAGGTGTTCCAATCAATGAGATGAGATTGGAGATGTGGGTTGGAGGTGCCCTGCCCTATAAAAAAGGCAGACATGGTTTGGTTGCTGACAGTCTGCTCCTCTCAAGGAACATCTGTTCATGTGAACCATGCTTCAAAACATAGAAGAACTGTAGAGGTGCATAAAGCTTCAAAAGGCTACCAGAGTTCTAATCTCACAAAAAACACTTTTTTCAATGTACAAAAATGGCAAGTTACTCACACATACAAAGCACTGTCTTTAACTCATTCATTCAAACTGGCAAAATCTACGCCTGCCATTAAACATATTGATATCAAAATGAAGCCAAAATTACTGTATTACAAACAATATAGGCTGTATTCCTTGATTGTTTCAAGTCACTTGGCCCTGTGTGTAAAAGCATACAGTACATGGACAGGCCAAACATATGTGTGGATGGGTTTGTAAGAGTCAAGATTGATTGAATAGGTGTCAATATGTCCAATTTGTATGGGTATGTATGTATTTGGCTGGCCAGCCTTTCTGTTGCGTGAATGATTTTGTTTCTTGGTATAAATGTTTGTTCGTAAATGTGAATGTAACATACTGCGAGGGAAATGTCCCCATGGGGATACAGAAGTATGTATGTATGTACAATATGTATTTTACATGTATATTTGCTACTTATAATAAATACTGCAAGAATTTGTACATTTAATAAAAGGAAGTTGACAAGCAAGTATAAACATGTTTTGTGGAGGAATATGCTTCCTGTAGGTATTCACCAGAAGTTTTGTACATTAATTTAAATGTGTTGCACGAGGCAATTAGAGGTATTTGACACTTTGATGTGACACAAAGTTTGGATGACATTGTGAAATGGTAAGATTAAAAAACACAGGGCCAAGTGACTTGAAACAATTGAGGAAGCATTGGGTAGCATTGCTTTGGAATACAGCTTATATTATTTCAGTGAGACAAGAGCCTATATTGTTTGTAGTACAGTAATTTGGCATCATTTTGATATCAATACTTTTAATGGCAGGTGTAAATTTTGCCAGTTTGAATGAATGAGTTATAGACAGTGCTTTGTATGTGTGAGTAACTTGGCATTTCTGTATGTTGAAAACGTGTTTATTATGAGATATCATTTCTTTTTGCAAAGTGTTTGTTATGAGAAAGTGAGAAATGCGAAGTGACCCTATAAGAAACGGTTGTGGATTATGGCTATCCTTGTGTGAATTTGTACAGTCTGATGAGCGTGTACCTTTACCACTTTCAATTTGCTATATATGTAAAACAGTGGCTGTGACAAAGGGTGCGGTGTTGTAAGTATAAACGCATCAGAAACGCAGCTGAAATATGCCCAGTGTATGTACTCACGAATTTGACAGCCATCCAACGAGCTCTGATTGAATTATCAGCAAGCTCGTAGAATTAGAGCTCCCTAACTTGTGTACCCTTCTGTCCTGCTCTGTTTTCTGTTATTTCGTGGCGATGCAGTTTTAGTGTTTGTAAGGTTTATAAGGCATTTTGATACGTTTATATGTGGGTAGGAGTCCTCTTCGCTGTTTTGCTTAGGTAGATAACTGTTCTTACGTGAGGACTGGAAGTAGTACAACTAGAACACTTGATAGTGGAGAATAGGAGCAGACGCATATGACCCAGCAATCTTTGCATATTATAAAATAGTAATAGTACGAGAGAAATGAGGAGAAATTATGAAATTGAGTAGTTGAAACAATATGTTTTTAGCATAATTGGAATGTAGGTGAAGTTTGACATAATCAGAGACTATAGTGCAAAGTGAATGAAGTGACCATGAGCGAGATGAGTTTCTTTATTGAACGGTATATATAACAGACGGCATAAGGGATCACTCGTTAAAGTAGTGGCTGAAGTAACGTGTGGTATAGTGTAGGAAATCTATTGCACAGATGTACTTTTCTCATGTTCAGTACTAGTAGTTATAATTATTATTGAGTCATGATTTTAAATGTAATGTTTTAATGGGGAGTTGCAGACAGTACATGTGTAGTAATTGTTTGTATGTGGGTAGATAGAGAACAGGACGAGGTAACATGAATGTAGAAACGTGGCGTTTGCTGATAAGTACGTTTTCTACAGTAGCCAAGTGAAGAAATATAGTTAGTAGAAATGGCACAGTGGTCAGCTGGTGTAACTTTTTAAGAAAATCAATACATTTGACGTCATAAAATGCATATGGCTGGCCGTGAGTGACTTTTGGTAAAGCACATATAAGTGTAAGAAAACATTAGTGTAAAATATTAAAATATCTGCCCCAGGGCAAGGCGGGATTCGATCCTTCGGCCTCTGGCTTTCCAGTCTGTAACTTTGGCAGTGCGCCACCGTGACATAGCTATTCTACATGTGAAATGTCTTGGTGAAATGTGTCCATGGTTTTAAAGAAGAACACAGGACAGTAAGCACAGCTGAGCTCCGGTTGAATCCATATGGCCTGGCGATATTGTAGCCGGTTAAGTGAATGTGCAGATGGTATGACATAATGCAGTATGTACGTTCGGTGAACGCTGGGTAGATGCGTTAAAGAAAGTTGTTTCATGCGGGGCTTGAACATGGGAGCCTATGATCCATAGACTGTGACATTGACCACTCAGCCATGAACAGACTAGCTGTTGAGACAGGAAATGTTTCAGAGTAAAAAGATATGCCTATTTTGTGTTTGTATGCAAGATTTTGATTGGCTCGTGTAGGTGAAGGATTTCCCGGTGTCGGTAAAATGTTCAACGGGGAGACATTTTGTTTGCGTGCTAGGCAGCAGGAAGAACGAGAAGGAGAAAACACAAAATCCCCTTAGTTTGGGGTTTTATTGTGTGGACATGTGAAGTTGTTTATGAATTCTTTTTGTTGAAATGGGGTTTTGTTTTTAAGGGCTGAGTGTCTGTGGCTGTTGTGGTTATTTCTGTGGGGAACCCTGAAAAGTGCCAAACTCTCGGTGCTGTATAGATAGGCGTAACTTGGCGGGATGGCATACCCGCCATCCCAATAGCCAGTGTGTTCACCAATCCACTATAAGACTAGTTTTCTACAAATAGAGGAAATTCTGTACTTTTGATACTTTCCCTAGGAGTGGACATCCTGCAAAGATCATGTCAAGAGTGCAGTGTACAATGCTGAAGGAAGTAAAAAAAAAAAAAAAAAACCCTTGAGTAATAGCAAAAGAGCTGAAGAAGTCTCTGTTCATGTGTCAAGAAAAACACTGAACAAGAATGGTATTCATGGGAGAACACCATGGAGGAAACCATTGCTCTCCAAAAAACATTGCTGCATGTGTTAAGTTTGCAAAAGACCACCTGGATGTTCCTCAACGCTTCTGGGACAATGATATTTGCATGGCTGAGACAAAAGTTGAACTTCTTTGCAGAAATGCACAACCCTATGTTTGGGGGGGGGGGGGATCACTGCTCACCAACACCAAAACCTTATCCCAACTGTGAAGCATTGTGGAGGGAACACCACAGCTTGGGGCTGCTTTAATGCCTCAGGGTCTGAACAGCTTGCAATAATTTAGGGAACAAAGAATTCAAAATTGTAACAATACATTTTACAGGAGAATGTCAGGGTAGTGGCCCGTCAACTGAAGCTTAACAGAAGTTGGGTGATGCCACAAGACAAAGGTTTGTGAATGTGGCCCAATGACCCATAAGTAAATCAACAACAGAATTGTTTAAATAGAAGAAAATTCATGTTTTGGAATGGCTAAGTCAGACCTAACCCAATTGAGATGTGGTGGCATGGCCTGAAGAGGGCTGTTCATGCAAGAAATATCAATGAACTGTAGCAGTTTTGTAAGGAGGAATGGTCTAAAATTCCTCCTAACCATCGACCAAGTCTGATTGGCTGCTATAGGAAACATTTGTTGGAAGATATTGCTGCTAAAGAGGTCCTACCAGTTACTAGATTCAAGGGTTCACATACTTTTTCCAGCCTGAACAGTGAATGTTTAGACAATGTGTTCAATAAAGACATGAAAAGTGCAATTGATTGTGTTATTAGTTAAAGCAGAATGTTTTAATGTGTGTCTATTACTGTGACTTAAATGAAGATCAGACTTCATTTAATGAGTAATTAATGCAGAAATCCAGAAATTCTAAGAGTCACAAACCTTTTCTTGCAACTGTATGTGTGTGTGTGTATGTATCTTAAAGGACAGACACTGTTTAAAAGGTAACCTACTTTAATTTCCTGAATCTTCAACTGTATGCACAAGCAGAAAAATGTATACAGCTGAAAGCATGTTAACTGTAAACTATATTCGTCACTGTGGATGAGGATGTCCAGAGAGGAAGAGTGAGAGAGAGTGGGCGCATAAATGGGTTACCTTCTGTTGGCTCAAGACTGGTGCCAGATCTGGTGCTCTTTGCTGTTGCCTGTAAGTCATATTGTCCCAATGTGATATAGTTGAGAGAACTGGCATTACTGCATACACTCCTGTTTCTTCCATTGTTGTCCTGCCGTGTCACAGAGGCTTTCCTGTTAGGTTTTTGGAAAAGCAAAGCAGCCTCATCTTTGTCTTGTGCCCTACAGGGGGTGCTGTTGCTATTTATGACAGCCGACACTCTCAGGGGAACAGACACAGCAAAAGGTTCTGAGATGTTTAGGGCTTTGTGGTAATGCCGAGGGGAAGATTCTGGTGGGAAAAGGCTACCCGGGAAGGCCAGCTTAGAGGAATTGTTAGTGCTGCTGGTATACAGCATCCTTCCATTTACTGGAGAAGTTGGCTGGCAGTTGCTGTCATCACCTTTGAAAACTTTCATTTGTTCTGGCAGAGCTTTATGTAGTGGGGGTCCACCACTCTTTCTGGCTGCTCTGCTTGTGCAAGGGCTGCCCCCTGTTACCCCAAATTCATGGTCCTTCTCATTTAGTTTGTAGGTCGTCCCAGAAGAGCCCAGTGTACAGGATTTGAAGACTGGCATAAATAAGTCATTTCCTCCACTTGGTTGTTTCACTTCATGATCAGTGTCTGTTGTATGAAAGAGGGCAAAAGTTTAGTCTCACCTGATATTTCACACCATATGAATTTAACAGAACAATTAAATCAGATTTTTTTAAAAGACAAAAAAAATTATTCACTATCTAACTGAAGTGTAATCACTGATCCGCTATAACATTGAAATGCAAAGCAACAGTGTAAAAAGTAGGTGGCAGGTCCCCTAGAAGTGCATAGTAAATGAGTTGTGAAAGCTTTCATTTCACATTTCATTTTTTGATGTTACTTTAGGTTTGGACGTAAGCTTACATTGTGCGCTACAGCATACTTCAGATGTACATGCTACTGTAGTCAACACAAATGAACCTCCCCTTACACTACTGAAACCTGAACCACCCCTGTCTAGTTCTAAGTTCACACTTATTATAAAGTTGCACAATATAGTTATGCTTTATTTTCAGACTGCTAGAAAGCAATGCAAATCCCAAATGCAAACTAATATTTCAGTGGGGTTCACTAGAGAGTGATGCAATGTGCACCCCTAGCCATCTGAACCTTCCCATACTCTAGATAAGGCAATCTCAATTACTAGCCACAGCCAGCACAAGCATGATCTGGATTCGATTCGACATGCACTACAGCATGGTGCCTCAGCCAAATGAGCCATCATGTATTTGTGTTGATGGTCTCATGAGTGGCAAAATGATTTGCTATAGCATTGTCCAGGGAAAACATGATTTTGTGGAGAAATCAAATTTGAAGTAACAGTGGCAACAAGCATGATGATTGTTCTGTTACATACATATTGTTTGACATGATTGGTATAATTTGTCAGTTAGGTTAGCTTGCACATTTTTATGTTTTTAGATATTAGTAGGATTGCAGAAAAATTCTGTAAAGGAAAGGTGGTGCTCTGTAAACATTCTGTGTATCACCAATGAGAGAAGGGTGTAAATACTTTTTCAATCATTCATTGGGATAGATCATTTTAACTATGTGATACAAAGAAAGTGTCTTTGATTATTTAATCTTACCTTCCACAGAAAATGAACAGAGGGAGTCCATACTTTTCCTTGTCCGAAAAGGATCTCTCTCTGTCAGTGAGAGGCACACTTGATTACATCTCAATATATTTTAAAAAGCATACGCATTAACAGAATATGGAGAACAACATTTTCACACCATGCAGACTGAGAGGTTCTCAATAAGCAGATTAATTAATATTGGTTTGGGAAATGAACTATAAAAAAGTAAAGATGGCTGATGATTTATCTGATGAAGGCAAAATAGTAGAAGGTAGACAAGGTAATTTTTGAAAGAGAAATACAATTTGTGAATCCAGTTTTGCACATAATTTCAATGTCAATGTCAATGAAACTATTTGGCAACTTTAAAATTCAGCATTTTATATATATTGTTTATATACCATTTGGCACCTTAAATTTAGCATTTTATATATATTGTTATATATATATATATATATATATTCAGTGGGCTCCAAAATTACTGGCACCACTGACTGGTAATGCACAAACGATACTTAAAAAAATATAAGCAATATAATTATAGAGAAACTCAAAATACCAACATGTGAGAAATACTGTACTTTATTAATGTTCCAATGGAACCAACCAAAATCATTTATTGATTTAATTAAAAATCTATTTCCTCCAAATCAAGGTTTCATAATTATTGGTACTCCTCATTTAGTACTTAGTGCAACCACCTCTGGCAAGGATAACAGCATGGAGCCTTTTCCTATAATGTTTGACAAGGATAAGGAATGCATTTGGAGGGATTTTGGACCATTCCTCTAGGCAGATCCTTTCAAGATCTTTCACATTCTTGGGTTTGCGCTTATGAACTGCCCTCTTTAACTCAGCCCACAGGGTTTCGATTGGATTGAGGTCCGGCGACTGAGATGGCCATTGCAGAACATTGATTTTGTTGTCACAGAAAAATTTCTGTGTGGATATTGAGGTACGTTTTGGGTCATTGTCTTGTTGGAAAGTCCACCTACGGCCAAGTCTCAGCCTTCTGGCAGAGGCAACCAGATTGTCAGCCAAAATTGCCTGATACTTGGTGGAATTCATTATGCTATCAATCTTAACCAGTGCCCCTGAATTAAAACAGCCCCAAAACATCACTGACCCACCACCATATTTCACCGTGGGTATGAGGTGCCTCTCCTTGTATGCATCTCTGTTTCGACGCCAAATATACCGATGGTGTATCTGACCAAAACCTTCAATTTTGGTCTCATCTGACCAGAGCACCCTCTTCCAGTCATAATTTAAATGATGTTTGGCAAACTCCAAGCGCTTGCTTCTGTGTCTTAGCGTCAGAAAAGGCTTTCTTCTGGCAACCCTTCCAAAGAGCCTGTGGTTGTGGAGGTGGCATCTGATGGTTTTTTTTAAACCTGGTGACCCCGAGACGCCACCAAGGCCTGCAATTCTTTCACAGTGATTCTTGGGGATTTTGTTGCTTCTCTCACCATCCTCCTCCCTATCCTGGTGGGCAAAATGCATTTGCGTCCTCTACCCGTGAGGTTTTCAACTATTCCATATCTTTTGAATTTTTTAATAATTGCCCTGACAGTGCTCAGTGGTATATTCAATCGTTTGTGGATCTTCTTGTAGCCATTACCAGATTTATGAAGGTCTACAACCATCTGTCTCTTTTGAACTGCCAGTTCTTTTGTTTTCTTCATGGTGTTGGATGACAAATGGATATTGCATGTTACCTCATTTTTATACCCTAGTGAAACAGGAAGTGATGTAATGGCTCAATATAGTTCCTTAAGACTTAGTTAGACTTAATTTTGGTAGATGTTATTAACAATAATCTTTAAGGGTGCCATTAATTGTAAAACCTTGATTTGGAGGAAATTAATTTTTAATTAAATCAATAAATGATTTTGGTTGGTTCCATTGGAACATTAATAAAGTACAATATTTCTCACATGTTGGTATTTTGAGTTTATCTCTATAATTATATTGTTTATATTTTTTAAAGTATTGTTTGTGCATTGCCAGTCAGGGGTGCCAGTAAATTTGGAGCCCACTGTATATACAGTGGCTTCAGAAAGTATTCAGACCCCTTCACTTTTTGCACACTTTATTGTGTTGTAGATTTAATTTTAAATGGATAAAATTGCAAGTTTTGTTTTTGCCCACAAATCTACACTCAATAACCCACAAAGTGAAAACATGTTTTTAGAAATTTTTTGCAAATTTATTAAACATCTAAAACTGAAATCTCTGGCGGGGTCCCCCCAATACATACTACTGCCACTTTACCCACTGTCTGCTATATTGCAAATTCCCTAATTGCTGTTTCTACCCTCTTCCCCACGCTGCCGGCGGGACTCTTGCCCCAACCTTCGAGAGTGCTTCGAGAGTCATCTGGTCTCCCCCACCTCTGCGGTCCAGTCCAACTTTATATATACACATATATATATATATATATATATATATGTGTGTATGTATATATGAAGTTTTAAGAAACAAGTATTGTTTTTACAAATTCAGTAGCTGCTAACATTTTATTTATTTACTAATTTATATTATGTTTGTTTAGCAGATTTGTAGTACACATGATTTATAGCAGTGCATGAAAATAACAAATGCATTAAAAATCACTTGTATGCAGACTTTTTTGCAATTCAGCCCAATGGGTAATGAGAACTAGGAAATCAATGTTAGCAATTATTTTGCTTGTGGCACTTTATGACATTGTTAGGTCCCTCAAGGGTCAATTTTGGTACCAACATTATTTTCAGTTGAAATAAAATGTATGATTATATCAATGGCAGGACAGTCCATTCTGCAAAACAGTTTAGACAGAGTATGTGCCATGGGCTTGTGGTTACATTAGTCTCAGATAATAATAAAGTTACATGTCGAAAGCATGCCAAATGCAGTCAGTTAATCTACAATACCTGCATTTTGGCACTAGGGATAGAACACTGAAAGATTCACTACAGAATAAATGATGGAAATCTGATTCTACACTTCTATGCAACTCTGAATTCTACAGCTTTTTATCACAGTGGAATTAACTGAACTCAAAAACGCACCGTACCCCAATTCAGGTCGAAAAAATAAGTGAACTTGAGAAAGAGGTAAAATAATTGTGAAACCATTTTAAAGCCACCCAAACCAATGATACCCATAAGTACCTTTTACATGCAAGACACAAGCTCACCAAATATACATCCACAGAGATAGAAGCTATTCTTATTAATTTACGACTAAAACATCATGAACTAGGAAACATATCTCATAAATTTCTGTCAAATTTAATTTAAAATATAGCTGCAAGGGCACACACAGCCAATATTATTCCATTTAACAAATGGCTAATCAGTGCCAAAATCACACAATGGCTAATGAGAGATTTTGGAACATGGCTGCGGGGATTTGGTTCCCGTCAGCCACAAGAACATTAGTGATGTTTTGCGATAAGCTCTGGCTCACAGTCAGTGTTCTAGTTCATCTGAAACGTGTTTGATGGGATTGAGGTCAGGGCTCTGTGTATGCCTCTGTGTATGTTCTTTCACACCAAACTTGAAAAACCATTTCTTTATGAACCTTGCTTTATGCACAAGGGGTATTTTCATGCTGAAAGAGGAAAGAGCCTTCCCCACAAAGTTTTATGTACATAATTCTCTAGAATGGCATTGTATGCTGTAGCATTAAGATCTTCCTTCACTAGAACTAAGGGGCCCAGACCAAACCCTAAAGAACAGCCCCAGACCATTATTCCTCCTCCACCGAACTTTACAGTTGACACTATGCATTTGGCCAAGTACTGTTCTCCTGAAACTAGATTCATCCATCAGCCTACCAGATAGCGAAGCTTCATCACTCCAGAAAACGTGTTTCCACTGGTCCAGTGTCCAATGGCGGTGAGCTTTCCACCATTCCAACTGATGCTTGGCATTCCGCATGGTGATCTTAGGCTTGTTTGTGGCTGCTCGGTCATGTAAACCCATTTCACGAAGCTCCTGATGAACAGTTCTTGTGTTGACGTTGCTTCCAGAGGTACTCAGAACTCGGTAGTTAGTGTTGCAACCAAGGAAAGACTATTTTTACGCGCTATCCACTTTAGCACTAGAGAGGCCCGTTTTGTGAGCTTGCGTGTCCAACCGCTTCATGGCTGTTGTTGCTCCAAGGCATTTCCACTTCACAATAACAGCACTTACCGTTGACTTACCGCACTTACAGCACTTACCGGGGCAGAGCAGAAATTTGATTTGGAAACTGACTTGGAAAGGTGGCATCGTATGACTGTGCCACACTAAAAGTGACTGTGCTCTTCAGTAGAAACCATTTTACTGCCAGTGTTTATGGAGATTGTATGGCTGCATGCTTGATTTTATGCACCAGCTAGCAAAGGGTGTGGCTGAACACACATTAGAAAGGGTGTGCACATACTTTTGGCCATATAGTGTATGTTCCAGATGAGGAAACTGATCTCCACAACAACAGTGATTTTCATGAATTTATTACTGTTCTCTATAGTGTTACCATGTGATTCAATTGGGCCAATATGTTAGGGTTTGGCTCTGGTTGTGAACACCAATATTACTGCCAAATCTTATGAATTTATGTCAAACCATTTGATGTCAGACCACCTGTGCCCCAATAATGAACCCTCTTTCAAAGTCACTTAGATCTTTTCCTCTTGCCATCTTGATCCAAAATTGAGGTCAACTGAGATGTTTGTATACATGCCTGTGACGGAGAAATAAGTCTCCTTTGATTCTCCGCCCCAATGTTGCGTCCCACCTCGCTATGAGGAAGCACACATTTCAAGTATTAATTTCAATTTCAATGTCCACAAAATATGTTTCTTGTTTCCGTTTGTGTATTGATTCATGAGCAAAGTAATACAGCTGTCTACCCACTTATCACAAGAACAAGGATGTTATCGGAGGCGCTAGCTTCGTGTCGGTTTACATATATTCAAACATTTCATACTTACTGTTAACATTTGTGAACTGTCTAGTTACATTTTAGCGGGTGCACACTCTAACTTGTAGACTATTCAGTGAGCCAGGGTAATCTTTCGGTTAACAAACAACCATTTACATCTGTTCAATTCCTCTCACCTCATTGTCTGTCACAGTGTTGGGGGTCAAAGGTACGCGCTGCACAGTTATGCATTGTGGGTAATGCAGTTTTTCGCTCGGGTTCGCATGGGGGAGGACACGCGATGATTGTTTGATTAATTATTATGTTTGTACTGTAACAACTATGTTTGCCAGCTAGTATTATTGTTTATTTCCATGTTCCTCATATGCATGATAAGATGATGAATGCAGTTATTGCCATTATTGTCTTAATTGATTGTTTTTTAAAAATGGTACGATCTGAGGGGGGAAGAGCTTATTTAAGCTCCCCAGTCAGTTCATTCCAGGAGAGGGTGTGGGTGAGAGAACACCTAGCTGAAAGCCAAGTACAGAGAGGACTAATTGCCTTATGCTTATTTATTTTTGATTTTTTTTGTAAATATTTGACACTTTATTAGTTTTGTACAGCACGATTAATAAATTTAATTTTATCATACAGTACACCTGTATGGAACCATCTGCATTTCTTATGTTTCTCCACCCATAATGTTTGGGACAAAGACATAATTTTCTTGATTTGGCTCTGTACTTTGGCTCTGTATTTTGTGGTTAAAGTGCAGACTCTCAGCTTTTATTAAAGGGTATTTTATACATTTTAGTTTCATCACGTAGAGTTGAGGCCAAAAGATTACTAAAAGATATTCAAACTCAGTTTTTCACAACTCCGCACATTTCATGTTACCATACATTTCTTTTGGCAAGTCAATTAGGGTATCTACTTTGTTCACATCAGAGGTATTTTCAAAACAATTGATTAGAGACAAATTTATTTCAGCTTTAATTCACTATAATAATTCCAGTGGGTCAAAAGTTTACATACACCAAGTTGACTGTCTCTTTAACAGTCTAGAAGATTCCAAAAATTGATGTAATGAATTTTTAGAAGTTTCTGATTGGCCAATTGTCATAATCAGGAGTTAATTGGGAGGTAATTGGCACCTGTTGCTGTATTTAAGGGCCAACCTTTAGAACCACTGCCTTTTTGCCCTTGATACTATGGGAAAATCCAAGCAACTCAGCCAAGACCTCAGAAAACAAATTGTGGTCCTCCACATGCCCGGTTCCTCCTCAGGAGAAATTTCCAAACAACTGAAGGTGGTAGTCTCACCACCACTTTATATCAGAAGGAGACGGATAGGAACACACTCCTCCATGCTAGTAGTGCACACCCTAACACTCTTAAAAACGGTCTCCCTAAGAGCCAGTTTTATCGTCTCCGACGCATTTGTCACTCGACTGACGACTTTATCAATAAGGCCTCTGCCGTGAAAGACCGGTTCTTTGACCGCGGCTATTCACCAACATGCATTAATGATGCTCACAATCTGGCACTCGCCAAGCCTAGGTCCGAGTTACTAGAAAAGCCCAAAAAAAGAGTGAGATTTTTCTGTGACATGTATCACTACTTTTTCACCGAAGCCTTTTATGTTTAGAAATACTATCATGAAACATTGGCATCTCCTTACCTCTGACCCGGCCCTTAACCAGCAATTCATGCATCCTCCCCTGTTTGTCTACTAGAGGGCTCCCTATCTGTGCAACAAACTTGTTCGTGCCTACCTGAGAACCGGCCCCTCACAATCCCTCCTTGCTCCCCTGAGGGATGGTAATTAAAAATGTGGCAACTGCGCCCAATGTCATCATACCTTTAAAACTTTTGATTTTTGTCACCCCAGGTCTGGTAAACGGATCCCTATAAAAGGCGTCATTACGTGCCATACTAAAAATATAATTTACGCTATCCAGTGCCCGTGTGACCTCTACTATGTGGATAAATCTACGAGATGTTTGAAGCAACGGATAAGCGAACATAAGAGTAGCATCAGGCGCAATGATCCCAATTACCCAGTAGCCGTTCATTTTAACAAATTTTCCCATAATGTTGCCTCCCTGTGCTTTTTTTGGCATTGAGAAAATTAACATTCCTGCCAGAGGTGGTGACACTAATAGAATTCTCCTCCAGAGAGAACTCTATTGGATCCACACTTTAGACTGTCATAATCAGGATCTTAATGACGAGTTTGACTTAAAAGTAATGCTTTAATCTTGTACTTTAATCTTGTGTATTTTGTTCCTCTCTATTTTTTTAGGCCACAGCTGCACCTGTATTTATACCGCCTAGTCCTGATACACATTACAGGCACACCCTGGCCTCCCTTCAGTTTGTTGTATACTCCTTTGGAGACTGAGGTTATAATTGTAGTTTTTTTACCCTCTGTGATTTCATTATATGTATATTTGAACCTTTGTATATAATCATCTATATTGTCACTTGTATAACTGTCTGCCTTCCAAATTGTCTATATTACCTCTGTATATATATATATACACTCCTTCAATTGGTCCGGTGGTTACATACTTGCTGTTAACAGTTACTAATTGTTACACGTCACTAATTGTTTGCAGGTGTCTGTGTGCATATAAAACACTTGTCTTTTATATCCATGTATGCTCTGAAGAAGGTCTTTTTTACCGAAAGCGCAGCTAATTAAACTAGATTTGCAATATACTCAGTGTGCCAAGTTTTTCCTTTATTAACAAACAACTGAAGGTACCAGGAGCATCTGTACAAACAATTGTATACAAATATAAAAATCTTGGGACCACAGAGACACTTCATCGTTCAGGAAGTACAAATTAAGTCCCAGGGCTGAACGAAATTTGGTCCGAAAAGTTCAATTGAACCCCAAGACAACAACAAAGGAAATAGTGAAGGAGTTGGAGGCATCAGGTACCAAAGTATCTACATCCACCATTTAGAGGATCCTACATTGCCATGGCCTGAAAGGCTGTTGCACAAGGAAGAGGCTCCTACTCCAAGACGGGCATAAAAAAGCCAGAATGAAGTTTGATGGTGATCATCAGGACGAAGACCTAGTCCTTTGGAGAACTGTTGTCTGTTCAGATAAAACAAAAGTTTAACTGTTTGGCCATAATGATCAGCGCTATGTATGGAGGAAAAAGGGTGAGGCTTTTAATCCAAAGAACACTATCCCAACTGTGAAGCATGGGGATGGCAGCATCATGTTGTGGGGGTTTTTTGGTGAAAAAGGGACTGGTGCACTTCAGAAAATAGATGGCATCATGAGGAAAAAGGATTATCTGGAAATACTGAAGCAACACCTCAAGACATCACCTAGAAAGTTAAACCTTGGTCCTAACTGGGTCTTCCATCAGGACAATGATCCTAAGCATATCTCCAAAGTTGTAACAAAAGGGCTTAAAGACAACAAAGTGAAAGTATGGAGTGACCATCACAAAGCCCTGACCTGAATCCCATATAAAATTTGTGGACTGAACTGAAAAAGCATGTCCGAGTAAGGAGGCCCACAAACATGACTGAGTTACACCAGTTCTGTCAGGAGGAATGGGCAAAAATTCCAGCAAAGTATTGTGAGAAGCTTGTGGAATGCTACCCCAAGCATTTGATTTGAAGTTAAGCAATTAAAAGGCAATGCCACCAAATACTAACAAAGTGTACACAAACTTTTGACCCACAGAAAATCTGATATAGGGGCCATCTGGGTAGTGTATAAGCACTCGCCTACCACCGCAGAGACCCAGGTTCAATCCCCAGCAGCGGTACTTTCGGCTTGGTCAGACGTTCCCACGAACACAATTGGTAGCGTTCGTGGGTGGGAACCTGGTGAGGGTATGAGTCCTGATCACTGCACTAGCGACTCCTACTGGTTGGTCGGGGCGCCTGTCCAGCAGGGAGGGGATCCAGGGGAGATAGCGTGTACCTCCGAACGCGTTACACTCTCCCAGTGAAACTCCTCGCTGTCAGGTGAAAAGAAGCATCTGGCGACTCCACATGTATCGGAGGAGGCATGTGGCAGTCTACACCCTCCCCAGACCAACAGAGGATAGCGCATCGACCAGGACTATGGCTGGTCCACACAGGGAATTGGTATAACGACTGAATTGGGGAGAAAATGGGACAAAAATGGCAAAAAAAAGAAAATCTGATAGCTTTCAGCTTTTATGTACTATTAGCTTAGCTATTATTTTCAAATGACCTCTTATGGAAATAAAGTAGTTACCCTAATTGACTTAACACTGGAAATGTATGGTAATATGAAATGTGAGTTGTGAAAAATTGGGTCGGATGTCTTTAGCCTAGGTGTATGTAAACTTTTGGCCTCAATTGTAGAAATTACAGCACTTATACATAGACCCCTCCCCCCACCCCATTCCAGGGTATCATAATAAGGCTCCCCTGCTGTTTCTTCCTTAGTGCAGGTATAAAACAGTTTAATCTCTCATTCAACACTTGTGCCGAATAATCCAGGTCTGTGCTTTACTTTGCTGTACAAAAATATCAACAGATACCATAATCATAATCAAAGGGCAGCGTAGTTACCTGATATTGTCTGTGCCTTCACAAACACACTGGCACTTCGACTCTGTTTTCCCTTTGAATCAGTCACAGATCTGCCCAGGTTAAAGATGGACTTCCACTTTTTTGACTTTCCAGAAAACATCCTTGTAGAAAGAAAGACATTACATTATTTTCACATCTCTTGGTAAAGAAGTTGGTAGCTTTGGAAATCATACTGATTGCATTACTTGAGCTTGATTACATAAAGAATATTACAGAATATTTTTAAAACAAATCGAAATTCCTCGATCAAACCAATTTAAGGGTGTATGCAATTTAATTGAACAAAAGTTCAGTTTTTCTGGATTCAACAAAGCTTAAAAGTTAGAAAAGCCCATGAAACTGGAAAAGTTATTCTGCAAATGAGCCCTTTGAAAAAAAAGTCAGTTTGCTTCTTTGCCTAATTAGCTGAAATAAAGAATGGCATACTGGATTTATCCAACATTCTAGAAATAAAGCTGTTGAATGGTGTTGCTATTTCCCATTATTGTCTCTAAAATTCAGGGAATATGGTATGTGGTAAATACATTTTATGTAATGATGAATACCAGGGAAATTAACATATTGGTAAGTTAAAATAAATTAAAGAGTAGATGTTAGAGTAAATGTTATTTCAGCAGCTAACATTAGAATTTACCATTAAAGTTTTGCCAGGTTAGGATAGCTACACTAATTGGTTACTTATTGATTATAGTTTTGATAAAGTAAGAGAGATCTTACTAAGGAAGTACATCAGGATGGTTTTTTCTTTAATTATTGGTAGCCTACTTAGTTCAAAATATTAGTCCAAATATAGCATGTATTCAAACAAAAAAAAACAACTGAAAGAAATATTTTTAATCTCCTGGCGAGCTGGAGACAAAAGCCTGCTGTCCCTATACACTCCCATTGCTATGAAATGAAGTCACGGCTGTGCTACATATTTTTGCAAGTGGGATCCCCAGCATTCCCTAAGTTTGATTGGGGGCATATCCGAATTTTCCATAAATTTGTACATACATTCAGTTAGCTCAAGCCTTGTCTGACATGCCAATGAACACATCAAATTCCCCATAACACCTGCCAACATTGGCAAACTTTGGCTTCCCTGGGGTTCTCGGTGACATAGATTGAATACATGTACAACTGTGTAGAATTCTTTTATATATGTGAACTGTAAGGCAGCTAACTCCATCAAAATACAGGTATTTGCAATGCTACGAGTAATGTTTCACATGTATTCATGTGTTCAATACAACAACTGTGTGTGAATGCACTGTAATAGAGAGGATGTTTAGAGTGCTGGAAATGTTTGTATCAGATGTTTGGATAAATCAGGTGGAACATTACAACACAGCATCAGCCACCTGTGATGCTTCCCTAGGTTGTCAGACCGGTACCTGTAGCTGTATAATCTGTAGCTGCATAGCCTGTGGATCCCGGATTCAGCTGCTTCTCGGTTCCTGGATTCAGTGCTGTCTGACTTTCAGATGTTTCTCCTTTCTACTCATCGGCCTTGTATTTCCCCTAAATAACTGTTACTGTGTAATCAATGTGCTGCTCTTAGTGGATTTTCCCCAGTTACTCTGTCTCATCAGCTTCATTGGGCATTTGAGCAACCAGGTATTCTGGAGCTGAACTTCTTGCACTCAAACATACTGTACATCCTGAATTATGAGATCTGGACAAAATTTGTAAATCTTGTTTGTTTTGCCCCAGATGCATAAACAGGGGCTCAGATCGTAAACCTACTGCAAATAGAAACAAGATCGTGTCCATCTGGTCAAATTCTCACTGACTTGCTTGTCTTTAGGATACCAGAGGGGTGGAGTTCTCACTGCTACACCACCTCAGTAAAAGTGCATTGTTCAATACAAGGTCTCTAAATGATAAAGAGCTTGTGCTACTGGAATTCATCATGGACAATTTTGGTATAATGGATTAATCTCTGTTTACATGTTCTCCATTTATCATTAAAGCACTCAAGATTCTCAACATTTGCAAGTAACATGCATGACTATTTTTGTAATTTTATGTGATTACAGTATACAGGTGGAGGCCATTTTGTAGAATTATGGTCATTTTTTGCTTCAGACTTTACTTTGTCCTTATGTTTTGGGATAAGACAACACAGGGTTCTTTCTTGTATAATAATGTAGCGTCAGAGAGACGCTGCATGTACTTCCTGGTTTGGTTTCCCAGCATGCCTTGCAACTTCTCTAAAAGAGACTGTTTATTGTTGTTTTCATGATTAAACTGTTGTTATTTTTGTGTTTCATGATGTGTAGGTGTCGTTTAGTGTTCTTTTTATATTAGGTTTCTGTGTAACTGTTCTTTTATTGTTATACCGTGAGTGAGACGCGCGTTGTGTTTCATGGCTTCAGTGATGTTCCCCATTGTAAACTAAGTCTTTTTCTTATAGTACCTTGTTGTTAAGTGCCAATAAACAGTTTGAAAGCTAGTTTGGTTCTGTCATATGTCTGCCATGCTGCTCGCCATAATAAACTGAAGAGTTGTTCATCGTTAATTCTTGAGTTTGTGTTCAGAAATATTTAGATTTAATTAACTGTACTGAGTGAATTCAAATAATGCACTGATTTAATATAGATAATTATTACTCAATTATGTTTCACATGTGTATCATTTAATTATTTTTTATTAGTACTATTTATAAACTTGGTAGTTTCTCTTTCATATCAACTCAATATTTTTGTTTAAGTTTTAATTCATTCCTTTGTGTTTTCTATTTGCATTTACTCATATTGAATGGGTAACTTTAAAAGGTCTCATTTAATTGATATTAACTCAATACCAAACATAGTTATATTTAATTAATAATATTACTTGTAATCTGTTGCCATAATTTTATTGAGTAGATATGGTGTATTTTGTACAGTGTATGTGAAGCATTTTTGTATGTTGAAAACATGTTTTTCATCAGGTATCACATTATACACTTGGTCTGTCATCTCCTTAGCAAGGCAGCTAACATTAAACTCAGCGAAAATTCTGAAAGTGGAGTTGCATGTGTGTATTTTATTTGGATTTCATAAATATAAATGAGTTTCCTGCAAAGATTTTACAGATGTAAAAGCAATAGTTTAAATGTTTTATTTTTAGTTAGCCATCTAGCCAGTCTAATGAATTAGTGGTTTGCTTCAGTTCGAGGGGGGATTTGAGCCCAGTTCTGTCACTCGTACAGTTCCATAAGCACATATTCTACCCAGTGAGCTATGAGGAAAACAGAAGTCACAGCCGTAAAGTTTTGTTCTTTTAAACAATTGCACTGCATACAAAGTTTTTATTAGCTGAATTTACCTAAATGTCCAATGGGGAGACATATTCTTTGTGAACCTAGAGCATTTTATGTAATCAGCCAGGAAAAAGAAGAAGAGGAGAAAAAAACGCAGTTTTTGGGGCTTTATTGTGTGGACGTGTGAAGTTGTTTGTGAATTCTGTTGAAATTGGATAAGAAGGTGGAGAAATGAATGATTTTAAGGGCTGAGAGTCTGTGGTCATTGTGGCTATTTCTGTAGGGAACCCTAAAAAGTGGAAAAAAAAGTGGAAAGCTCTCGGTGCTGTATAGGTATGTGACATGCTGTAGGCCTAACTCATAGTAAAAATGAATCTATGGGTTGTTGTATTTCTATGCCATAGCCTGAAAATAGTTCCTTTATATATAGCTAACCTAAACCTGAAAATAGCTTCTCAGCTCACAATAACATACCTTTCAGAAAAAAACATTACACTGATGTAGTATCCTCCATAGTTAGTTTGTTCTTTAAAACTATTAATTTTGGTGAGGCCCCAAAAATGAATGTGAGTGAATTGGGTGTGAGCAGGGGCAGGAGCTATAACTAGTATTCACGCCATGGAAATACAATAGTGTAGGCTCCACAAAATTATGTAAAATCCCTTTGGGTAATGGAAACTAAGCCAAAAACATATTTGAAATTGGCAGCCAAAGCGAACAAAAATTTAAGAGCCAAGCCAGAACATTTTACAAGGTTCCAACTCACATACATCAGACTGAAAGAACTGCTTTTACCAGTTGTATTGGAAACTGGACCCAGTTTTTGAACTGTATCATTTATGCTTTTTATAATTTAAGGTATTACACCAGCCTGTGAATATTGTCCCAATTGCAACCAATGTGATCTATCATAAAATGATCTTACCGGCTGTCAGGCAGGTCAATGATTGTGTGATAAAGGGCTGCATTGCTTGTGTCAGGTGCACTGTTCTCCAACTGATGATCCCTGTGGGCTGGGTGTCTCTGGTCAATGGAACGGGCCTGGGCCTCTTCCAGGCTCATCAGCTTCATGGAAGTACATTGGCTGCTGGTAGGGAGGGTGGCACACTTTGCTTCACACACTAAGCTCAGCCCTGTAATGCAGTATTACAATTATTTTAATGAAGTGACGCACACTTTTATTCATAAACAATAGAATGTCATTTTACTAATGAAAATTAAAAGGGGAAATAATGAATAATATCCAAATATTGCAATATTTATTTCATTCACATTTGACTCAAGGAGATTGACAGACATACAGTGAGCACCATAATTCATTGGACAGTGACACATTTTTTGTTATTTTACTTCTGTACTCTAGCACTTTGAGTTTGAAAGGATACAATGACAATGAGGTTGAAGTGCAGACTGTCAGCTTTAATTTGAGGGTATTTTTATCTATACTGGATGAATCGTTTAGAAATGACAGCACCTTTTTTTACATGATGCCCCCATTTTAAGGTACTACAAGTATTTGTTGAATTGGCTTCACAGATGTGTTTTGTTAGGCAGGTGTATTCATTTGTGTCGTTAGTGAATGCAGAAGAGAGCTGTTGATGTCTAGTCTTGATTCTAGACTTTGCAATTGCCTTTGGAGATTGTTGTTGGGGTGTGACAACATGAGGAAGACAGCAGTGTCGATGCAAATTAAGCTGGCCGTCATAAGGCTCAGAAATGAAAATCAATCAATCAATCAGGAACATTGCAAAAACCCTGGGCATGCCCAAGTCAACAATTTGGTTCATCATTAACAAGAAAAAAACAACTGGTGAACTCAATTATGTCAAAAGACCCGGTAGACCGAGGAAGACCACTGTAGTGGATGACCGGAGAATACTCTCTATGGTGAAGAAAACCCCCTTGACAACAGCCCAACAGCTGAAAAACACTCTCCTGGATGCAGGTGTAGATGTGTCAAAGTCTACCATACATAGAAGACTACACCAGCAGGACTACAGAGGGTACACTACAAGATGCAAACCACTGATAAGCCTGAAGAACAGAAAGGCGAGATTACAGTTTGCAAAAAATCACCTAAAAGAGCTCCAAGAGTTCTGGAACAAAGTCTTGTGGACAGATGAGACAAAGATTAACATGTACCAGAGTGATGGAAAGAGGAAAGTATGGAGAAAAAAGAAAATGCCCATGATCCAAAGCATACCACCTCATCCATGAAACATGGTGGAGGGGGTGTTATGGCTTGGGCCTGTATGGCTGCCAGTGGAACACCTCAATTGTCTCCATCGATGATGTGACTAGACAGAAGCAGAACAATGAATTCTGAAGTCTGCAGAAATATTTTATCTGCTCAGATAAAACCAAATGCCTCCAAACTCATTGGACGGCACTTCATCATGTAACAAGACAATGACCCGAAACATACTGCTAGAGCAATGAAGGGGTTTTTTACATGCTGAAGAGGAGACTGAAGGCAAAAAGACAAGCAAGAACTGAAGACGGCTGCAGTACAGGCCTGGCAGAGCATCACCAGGAAGATACCCAGCGTCTGGTGATGTCTATGTGTCGCAGACTTCAAGCAGTCATTGCATGCAAAGGATATGCGACCAAATATTAAAAATCATTACTTTATTCTACATTATGTTAAACTGTCCAATATTTTTTGATGCCCGAAAATGGGGGGGACTATGTACAAAAGGTTCTATAATTTCAAAAAGGTTCATCTGATATGTATGAATACCCTCAATTTAAAGATGACAGTCTGCACTTCAACCAGATTGTCATTGTATCCTTTCAAACTCAAAGTGCTAGAGTACAGAACCAAAATAACAAAAAATGTGTCACTGTCCAATAAATTATGGTGGTCACTGTAACATTAAGTACAATAAATGAGTCTCAGGCTAGTGAAGTTTCTTGAATGAGGATACAACATTCCATAAGAATAATAAAAATAAAATTGTATTTCTTGAGTACTGTACATACATGGCACTCAAAGCTTTTCCAAGATAAAAGAAAGGAATAAAACAAAAGTAAAATAGAAAAATCTGAGCATTGACTTCAACTGTGCTTGAGATGCAGCAACTCCAAAATAGGCATTTTTTTTTCATTTTCTTTTCATTCTTTCCTTGTGTTTGCATTGTCAGTCATTCAAATGCGTATTAGTCAGGTATGGTCTTTTCCCGTGGAGAAGCCTAGTCCTTAGCCTTTTTCAAGCAGATAGTGATTGTACTGTAGTTTCCCATTTAGTCTCAGTTTAATGATGCAGTGGCAGCTGTCTATCATTTCTCTCATCTCTCTATTTTCATCCATCCATCTTATCTATACTCATTTGTCCTGGCCAGGGTCACGGAGGATGTTAGAGCCTATCCCAGCTTGCATACACCCTGGACAGGTCGCCATTTTATAGCAGGACACACACAACATTCACTCACACACTCATACCTATGGGCAATTTAGAGTATCCAATTAGCCTACCTGCATGTCTTTGGACTGTGGGAGGAAACCAGAATATCCAGAGGAAACCCACATGGACACAAAACATTCCAGGCCAGGATTCGAACACACGCAACTATTGTAACTACTGTTACTATTCCTTAACCCAGCATTGTCCAATGTTTGGCTTTATTGTCCACCAGGGCATCTGAGAAGGGTTCTTTGATGAGATTGACAACCTGTTCACTTCCCATCCTAAAGACAGCAGATATGTAAACATACATCTGCAAACCTCTCAGTCCAGTCCCTTTGTAGCTCCAGTCATTTCACCTCATTTCGTTATTTTTCATTTATTGTTTTTGAAGCGACTCTGGGTGGAGATTTAACGACCCGTAGGGGGTACACTATTTGAACTTTTAGTTTCCACCTATGAGCTAATTGTCCGAAGTTCAGCGTTCAAAGCCACCCCGTGCCCAGTAACCTTCAAAGACTAGCCAGCACTCAGTTTGATTTGGATAGGCAGATAGGGACCGGAGTTACTTGTTGGTTTTCAGTACGTTTCAATACCCATTACCCTTCTCATTTACCCTGTTACGGTCTGACCCTAGACCAGGGCGTAACACTATTGTTGTAGGGGTGTGCAGAGATACCACTATTTGTTGCTGTCTGTTAAATGGAAAAAAGTATTTGTATTTGAATATAAACAGGATTTAAACTGTAAATGACATCGTTCAAGAGGAACACACATCTAGCTAAATATCAATTTATGTCCTTCATGTAGTATGACTTTAAACACATCTTCTTGCAATGAAGTATGTCAATGAAATTGAGGTATAATAAGCAGAACAACAAATAATAGCCTGACCTTCATGTTGTGAACAAAAATAACTGTTATGGTGAAATATGGACACTGAACCCCACCACCATCCTCAAAGTGGGGACATGAAACAAACAGTTTAAAACCCTTCACCTCCTGCCCCCAAGTGATGTGGGTGCTGACACCCATAGAATGGGGATAAAGCTAGACCCTGTCAGCAAGGTGAGCATAGATTGCATAATTTTCTGAACCCAGCAGTTTTAACCATTTAAAACCCTCGTTGAACTCTGAATACCGAACACAAGTGTATCAATAGTTAAAACACCTCACTTACCCAACATGTAAAATATATTTATTATCAAAGATCAAGTATCAATTCAATCGGTAAATTCATTGACGGGCAGAGCAAACTGTTTCGATCAACCTTTATCAAAATGTAAAACTCGAAACCAGATTAAAATTAAGAAATTTATTAAATTGCAACAAATATTCATGTCTAATCTAAAGACAAGGTTCAACTACCTCAAAACAATTAACAAAGGTTACATGACCATGAACAGTCACACAAGAAATGAATGAAAGATGTCATGGTTCTGTGTTTTCCTGTCTGTGTTTCCCTTGTTGGGCCGCCAGATGGCGGCACTTCTGTTTTGTGTCCTGCTCCCCCCTGTTAATTGTATTATTGTTGTCTCCTTATTCTATCATTGTTCCCACCTGTGTCTTGTTATCCCCTCCTTTTCTGGTTTGATTGTTTTTTGAGTTCACCTGTGTCTTGTTACCCCCTGTCTATTTAATTTCTTTGTCCCCTTGACTCGGGTGCTGGTTCCTTGTGTTTGTTTCCTACGTATGTTTGCTCTGACCATTTGTACCTGCCCTTGTACTCTGCCTGCCTGTGTTCTGCCCTGCCCGTGTTTTTGAGTTCCTCTTGTTTTCTGTTTTATTAGATATTTTTTGAGTTTGTGTTTTTGCCCATCGTGGCCTTTTCTGTTCCCTGCTTGTTTGCCTTTTTTGTTAGTAAAGTCTTTTGTTCCCCTCCCATTTTAGAGTTGTGAGTTTTGTCCCTCTGCTTTTGGGTCCGTACCCCCCACGAGTCCTGACAGAAAGATACCAAACCACAGCTTACTCCTCTCAAAGTAATCCAAAATGCAAAAACCAAAAGACCACAGAATATTACAAAAGATTCAGTGATGAAAGGTAGTACGCCAGACCTAGATGCATGATTCAGATGCCCACTTCTAACTGTTACAAAAATTATTCTTTCCAACCTTCAAGGAGCACATCCTGGTAACATCACGGTCCTGCTGATCACCCTGTCATTTATTACACACAAATCCACATCACAATATAATTTTTTTGAACTTTCTAAGCTTTCAGCTTTCAGAATAGCACATCAGACCACAGAATAAATCATGCAGGAAAAAATTTAAAATGTCCATGTGTAATGTACTTACTTTGAATTCACTTTCGGTATATCGAACATTTGCGTATTTATGGCTCTTTTGTCAATGTAATTGTTTCTGTGATCCAAAATGCATCTGCCCAAATTCAAGCTAAAGATGTTAGCTAGGTCAGGTGTTATTTTCAACTCAGTCCAACAAGCGTCCATTTAGAACAAGGATGGCATATTTTGTTCAGCAGGCACCCATAGGTTTATTTTTAAGTAATTCAAGTCACAGAACAAATTAAAGACTAACTTCAAATGAGCCCTCATAGGTGTCAGTGGCTCCCAAGTAATTGGGCTGTGTATCTGCTTGGGGGCTTAGGTAACATATATTGTACGTCGCTCTGGATAAAAAGCTTCTGTCAAATAAATGTAATGTAACACAGATTGTGCTGACAAGCATAGATTGTGCACACACTGAAGCAAGCTAGTTCTCAAAAGAACTTAGCATTGTTCTATAAAATGTATTTATAATTATGGCTGATTGGAGAAAATGCTTTTAGACTGTGACTGAAGTAAGTGAAGAGCTTGAAAAAGTGGATCTCAAGTAGAGGCTTTATTTTCATATTTATAAAGTAGAGATTCGCTCAAAGAGGGGGTGCCAGACAATGCTATATCCCCACTGGTGGGCATGTAAGTTCACTGATTCTGTACGCTGCTCCTCCAACAGATTTTCAGCAAGACCTACAGTACCCAGTCTGACTTGTAGCTTGCCCTAGTTGTTTGTGCTTTTTGTGTCAATAGTGCAGATTTTATTATTATTTTTATTTAAGTGTATACCATGAATAATTCTTCACATTTTCTTAATTTTGATATATAGGGCTCTATTTTAACAATCTAAGCACATGGTTTAAAGTGCATGGTGCAAGTGCATTTAGGGCATGTCCAAATCCACTTTTGCTAGTTTAATGGCGGATAATCTGAGCGCAAAATAAGGCGCATGGTTCAAAGGGGTTGTACTTAGTCTCTTAATCATAGGCGTGTTTTGGACGAAACATGAAATAAACCAATCAGGGTGTCATCGCCCATTCCCTTTAAAAGCCATGTGCACTTGCACCTTGGCAGATTGCTATTATAATGGCGGATTTGCCAAATAGTAGGAAAGAACGCTTCTCTGCAGAGGAAACGGAATGGCACGTGCGCGAAGTGAAAGCGCACGAGCAGACCATCTCTGACAACAGCAGGATTCCACCAAATATTATATTATGAATATTATGTTAATATAATATTAATATTATATTACCGATATTATGACATGTATTTTTTTTTTGAATATCGCGCGTTGACCACCCACCTATGTAGGCGCATATGACTATCTTAATAATGCACCCTTAAAATAACAGTAAAATACTGCACCATTGATTTAAGACCAGGTTTTTGTTGGTCAATCATGCAATCGCTTTCCGCTGCCTCAAGATAGCAATGCGCCAACAATGCGCTTGACCACACCTCATTTTAAGACCAACACGTCCATGGGCGCTCAGATGGGTGCAAGTACATTTGCTATTTAAACAACGTGGGCGCTGGACAGGAAAATAACAACTGCGTCGGTCTGAAACTAGCAAAGACATTAGTAACATTGGAACCCATTTCAAACCTCCTACAGAAATGTGTAGGTCAACAACTTCTTTTCTACAGACTAACAGTGAGTAATATAGGTTTCAGTCTTGGTTTAGGAGGCACCACAGCACAGAGACAGCCTTTGCCTTTGTAATTAATGATTTTTTCTTCTCCCTAGAATGTGGCTGTCTCTCTGTATGACTTAACTGAAGTGATGCCATTGATATAACAGGCTACCATATTGTCTGCAGGCTAGAGAGATCTGTTGGTCTCATTGGGCAAGCTATTTTCTGGTTTAAATCCTATCTCTCTGACAGACATCAGTTTGTGAGGGTAAATAATGAGTCCTTAGATTATGTAGGGGTAAACTTTGAAATGCCACAAGGGACAGTTCTTGGTCCCTTTCTCTTTTCTCTGTACATGGATGGCCCAAAATTTCCCCTAATTGAATTCAAATAAGACTGAAATAATAGTAGTATCGAAGATAAATGCTGAATTCCGATAAGACTGAGATGCTGGTAGCAGCTCCAATCTCTTAGAGATAAATTCCTCTAGTTTTCCTTACACTTGATGTGATGGTCAGTAAGAAAACATGGAAGGACAAACAGGGGCTTGGACCCAAGCAACTGCTGCTGGCAGTTATATTTTCAGATAAAGTTTTTATTTAATTCATTTCATTATATTGTTTGTTTTTTTGGATAATAATTTAAATATCCACATTCATTCTTGTTTCATCATTGTTTGTTGCTGTGCTATTTCCCCGTATTGTGTTGTTCACTTAGTCTTATTTTAGTTTTTTAGAGCTTTGAGAACCATGTGCAGAAAACCACAAAATAAATAGTTATTACTACAGTCCCCTCAAATTATTAAATTATTCACAACTTGATAAAGATGAGCTAAGGCAATATAAAATGAACAAAAACTTAATGGGTTATATGGTTTGCTAAAGCTACACGCTTTTCTTTCCCAAAAAAGATTTGTCAGAATTATTCACAGCCTTATACAAAAAAAAAAAAATTCAACAAAAATAAGTGCATATTAACATACTATTTTTGAGTTCATCTCAGCCTTAAAGAACCATATTTTAATGTCCATTTGCTTCCTGTTTCACTCAGGTAAGAGGTAATGAGATAGCAGCAGGGTCACTTGCACTCCATGCCACCTGTGTGAATGGTTCTCGCTCATCCCAACCGTGGAGCTTCTCCACCCGAGTTTCCCAGTGGTGGAATTAACTCCCCATTCCTCTCTGAACCACTCGGTCATTGCCCATCTTCCACTGTGGTTTAAAGACACATCTCTTCAGACCGTACTTGGACTAACTATCACTACTCAGGGCACTCCCAATCTAGAATCGCTGTTATCACTTGAATGCTTCCAATTTGTTTCTGTAGCACTTTCATGTTACACTTGTATACCCATCCAGCACTTATATTGCACTTGTATCATTATCTTTATGTTGTAGCTTGTCATACCTCCTAATTTGACTAATCACAACTTTCTGACTGAGCTCATGTTTACATCCACATAAGGCAAAGAAGTCTATGCAAAAGGTTGTTGTCTTTCAGATGTGAGGAGATTTTACAAACACAAAACTAAAGATAACATTTTCTGCTATTTGGTCAATAATAAATCAGTTTTAAAGCACAAGAAACCTGCTGCATACAGAATACAAGTGCATCTAGTCCCCAGAATACAAGAGCATCTAGTCCTCATACATAATGAAGCAGATGGTATGGAAGGCAAAATGCATTAGTGCAACAAAACTTTTGTGCAATCAACAAAATACAAAATCGCCAAATCAACCATGAGACATCACTTTCGTGATAACAGGTTTTTTGGAAAGGTTGGCAGAAATAAATCCTCTACTGAGGGTCATAACTATGGTGAAATATGGTGGTGGACCTTTGCATCTCCTGGTTCTGAGGATCTTGTTGAGATCAATGTTGGTCTGAGGCTCTTGTTGAGAGCAACAATTACCCAGACATTTTGGCAAAACACCTGGTTCCTTCTTCCAGGAAGCTCAAATTTGCCCACAAATTGATCTTTCAGCAGGACAATGAACCCACACTTCATAATCTACCAAGAAATAATGAACTGGCCACAAAATTTTTATTTGCAATACTATCTCAGTCACTCAGTCATTTGAATACAATCAAAAGTGTTTGGTTTGAATTGGAGAGGCCAGCCCAAAAGTACTGAAGAATCAGAAAGATTTTAAGTGATTCTGTAAGAAGGAATGCTTAAAAATCCCCCCCAATTTGTTTACCACTTTCGAAAAAACACTGTACATGATGACTTATGCCTTTGAGAAAGAAGGGTCCATCAAGTACCGAAAACAGGGAAGTGAATAATTGTGACGTTTTTGTGAAAAATATGACTTAAGATATTTTTTCTCAGAATAATTGTAATATAAAATAATACGATTGCTGGTTGTTTTTGAGCTGGCAGTAAAGCTCATTACCTATAGTTTTATTTCCTCAGCTTTATCAAGGATATAAATAATTTTGGAGGGCACTGCATATAAATAAAATATTATTAGTTTTCTTCCCACTTATACAGGAAAATGTGAAAAAATTCTATTTACCTTCGGTCTGTAAGGATGAAAAAACTCCACAGTTGAAGATCTGTTCCACGTGATTCAAGATGAACTCCACCACTATCTGCTGCACTCTGACCTCCAGAAAAGCAGTGTCCCCATTGCAAGCGTGCAACTCAGTTTCTTTAGATCTTAAACATAAAACAGACACATATAATGTATACAAACAAGAGGTAAAAGAACAATAATACATATGACTGCAAGCTGTAATTCCCAAGGCCCTGTTATGTGTTCCATCTTTTAGTTCATTGTCTTGTTATTAAGCTATTTCACTGACATATCAACCAGAAAAGTGCATAGAAGTAGGATATAGTCATATCAGGGAATGTCAGAATTTGTGATTGGCACTACAGTGGCAACAGGTTGGAAATCCATACAATTATTTAACAGGGTCAATGGTCCAGGCATCCAAATTAGCCTACCAATCCTGGGCCCTGTTTCACAAAGCAGGATTATTGACTTAACTGGATAAGTGCACTGAATAAAATTCTACCAAATCTGGAACATGGACTGAAGTAAAAAGAGCTGTTCTGGGATTTACTCAGAGCAGTTTTCCTGCAAACTCAGCAATCCTGCTTCAAGAAATACCCCATGGTGATCTAGGTCTATACTAAATAAAAGTAATTTGAAGGAGAGAAAAAAATTATTATAACTGCGCTATTGACAAGAAAAGCACAAACAACTAGGGCAAGCTACAATTATTGTAAACATTTCAAAAACCATCAATACCTTGAACTATCGGGAATCTCGGTAGTTCCTGGAATGCACTCCTGTTTCTGTTCCTCCCAATAAGAAATTTTGAAGTGACAAAAGAATGCTTTCTTTACATAGCCTAACCTTCTCTTAAATAAAAGTTACTACTTCAGAGCATGAAGGTAAAATAGAAGGTGCGGTGAGCCTCACAGGCAGACATGGCAAGGCCAAGCTGTACTCCAATTTCCATATTATGAGGCACATTCATTCAAAAGTCTGTTGAGAACAGTGCAGGGCTCGTCGAGTGTAAGTAGCTCAAGGGACCATGGGTAACTGATGGAGTCTGTCGAAGGGTTAGCGGGGAGGGGCATGTTGAGTGTTAACTGGCACAGTGGACTGAGGATAACTGGTGGAGTCTTTCAAGAAGTTTGAGGTGAGGGGCATGTCGAGTGTTACCTGGTGAGTCTGTCAAAGGTAACTGGTAGAGTCTGTTGAGGAGTTAGTGGCGTGGGGCGTGTTGAGTGTTAACTGGCACAGTGAATCGAGGATATCTGGCATAGAACCTGGTGGAGTGCAGGCCAAAGCAATAACACTGCAATTGCGTATGTGCAACTTATTTTCTTAAATAAACTTCTGGCGGGACAATACTTTTAAATATATAAGTTAGCCTATGATGATAAGCACTTACATTTTAAAGTCTACAAAGCGGCTTAAAATCTGACTTTTATCCAAATTCAGGAAAGTGGAGATGGTAGAGATCTTGAATTTCCTTGATTATGATATTTAGCCAAATGTGTGTGTGTGGTTCAGTAATTTATTAGCATGTATCGCGTCCTACCCGAAGGAAAGATTGGATAATAAAATGTCAGTTTATTATTGGGACTCATATCCTACAGACAAATTTGGAAATTTAAGATGGGCAAGCAGGTTTATTAATTTGTTTATACATTAAAGCTGCTAAAACAAACATGACTCTAAACATAAATAAACATGGCAGCTACAATTATTTCAGTATGTGAATATGCATGAATGAATTTAGTCAAGCAACCATTTCCAAAGGACGTATTTATTACCAGCAAATTTGATTTCAGTGGGAAATAATGTTACAGTGGGAAATAATTGTTTTTAATCACTGAACATGGGGAAACAATAACTGAGATAATATGAAGTGACAGCCATTTCACTAATCTACAGAAATGTTTCTGTAATTAGCTCGTGAAAGTAGAAATGAGAAATTAGCACATGTGAGATGCAAAGTACTGGTAACAGTATGTAGGCTGTAACAGTATAGCTACAGAAGGCCAATATGATGTGAAACCAAAGAACTGTATCTTTAAACATCGCACACATTAAGATTCAGGAATTACAGTAAATCATTATGTTTGTATACTATGAGATATTTACTTTCTTATGTTTCTGATTACAGAGGCTATTAATTAATGTCTTGAAATGAACTGCAGTGTCAGGTTCATGTTTGTAGGCTACAGGCTAAATGTGTAGCAGGCGGAACGGTGATGCAGTGGGTAGCACTGTCGCCTCACAGCAAGAAGGTCGTGGGTTCGAATCTCGGCTTGGGGCCTCTCTGTGTGGAGTTTGTATGTTCTCCCCGTATCCGTGTGGGTTTACTCCGGGTACTCCGGTTTCCTCCCATAGTCCAAAGACATGCAGGTAGGCTAATTGGAGACTCTAAATTTCCCGTAGGTATGAGTGTGTGAGTGAATGGTGTGTGTGCCCTGCGATAGATTGGCAGCCTGTCCTGCCTCTCGCCCAATGCACACTGGGATAGGATAAGCGGGTATAGATAATGGATGGATGGATGGATGGATGGATGATCACGTGTAAGATCTTTGATTGGCTTGGCAAAAAACATAAAAAATGCTTATGATAGCCCTATTTCACCTCGATGATGGAGAATCAGATAAGTATCCTTCGTCAGATTGCGTCAAAAACTGTCCTTGGTGGCAGAAAAATCATAGCTGTCTGAACTAAGGGTAAGAGTAAAGCCACACATCCTCCAATGAAAAGCGACTTAATTGCCTCCATTCATTTTAATGGGAGCCGAATTTTCGTGTCCGCAGGGCATGCTGGGATAGCTGGTGATGCAAGGCAAATGGGAGTTGAGCCTGGACAGGGAACATGGTGCGATAACCAATCAGATTAAAGATCCAATGTGTAAACAATTTTTAGATTTTAAAAATTTTCCCATTCCACACGGTTCTGTTAAGGAGGACTATATATGGGACAAAATATATGATGGATATATGTTTAAGCAACATTGTTTTAAAAAAGCCCACAAGCAGCCAATTGTATAAAGCAAGACTGATGCCAGGTGATTTGATCGGAAGATGTGTGGCTTTACCACACACAGACGAAGGCACTGTGTGCCAAAACGTTGGTCAATATTTGGTAAATAAATGATATTTTGGAGCATTAGTAGTGTGCGGCTTTCTTTTTCTTTTTATAATATAATAACATGAAGGGCATTAACAATGAAATAATATCAATGAACACATCCTGGCTACAGTGCTGGATGTCCATCTAAAAAATTGCTGTAAGATCAATTATGAAAATGAAAGATGTAACACTGTTATTATGATTGTGGGTTCATTGGATGTGGGTGGTCTGGTCTCCAGGACCAAACAGATAAATAAATAATACCACCAAATAAGCAGAGAACATTTTCAGAATATTTATTTCATACACTATGGTCACTGTGGCAGGGCTTGGTTTGTGGGAGAGGTTCAGGGCAATCAGAGGACCACGTCTACTGATTAATTAGGCACACACAAATGACGGAGATCCGGGGGAGGGGCAGTCTGGTGGGCAAAACCCGGATCTTGATGAGGCAGAAATGTCTGACATAGAGCCGGGGGAAACTACTAGTGGACCTCCCTAGCTCTCCCGAGTGACTGACTTCTCCCTCGAGAAGCTCAGGATGAAACGCTTATTCGAGTAGCTGACCAAGTGATTAAAATTGATGGTAGGCTTCTCGACCAGCAGAGGGCAGTGACATACCCCTACTTCTGTATGATTAAAGACAAAATATATCAAGTATGTCGGGACCCGTATACTCAGGAGGAATATACACAGCTTTTAGTAACAAAAAGCCGCCGGAAAATGGTTTATCAGGCACCTCATAACAATCCAATGGCAGGTCACTTGGGGCAGGATAAAACACTCAGTTGTATAATGGTCCGATTTTACTGGCCACATATATGGCTGTAGGTGGTGTGTTGAGTGCCCAAAATGCCAGAAAGTAAATCCAGCGATCATTCCAAAAGCTCCATTGCAGCTGTTTCCTTTAATAGAGGTCCCCTTTGAAAGAATTGGTATGGTCCTCCTCATAGTCTTAGCGGACTATGCAACACGATACCCAGAGGTAGTAGCCCTTCGCAATATATTGACTAAGACTATTGCAGAAGTGCTATTTCACATGTTCTCCTGAGTGGGAATCCCAAAAGAGATTATCACGGTCCAGGGCGTGTCATTGATGTCACAAACACTAAAGGAACTGCAAATTGTTGACAAGCATTTTTAAGTTTTCCAGCACTGACATTCGAAATTGGGACAAATTAATTGACCCCCTGTTATTTGCTGTGAGAAAGGCTTCCTCAGGGTGTTCCCCATTTGAGCTCTTGAAGGCCTTGTGGCATTTTGGACCTGTTAAAAGGAATTTGGGAGGAGGGTCCAAGCCAAAGTAAAAATAAAATTCTGGACCTGCAAGCAAAGCTACACTCACTAGGACAAATTGCACGCAAGTATTTGCTCAAGGCACAGGAATAGCTGAGACAGCAATATAACAGGGGAGTTTGATTGCAAATATTTAAACTGCAAGACAAAGTCCTAGTCTAATCCCCATCATCAGCATAGAAATTACTCGCTCAGTAGCAAGGACCTTTTGAGGTCACACATCGAATTGTGGATGTAGATTATGAGATTATTCGTTCTGACGGGTGGAGCACGTCAGATCTACCATCTCAATTTGTTAAAACTGTGGAGTGAGGTAGACCCTGCTTTGCTTGCTACAATGAAAGTCAGGTCAGATGAGCTGGGACCAGAAATTCCTAAATTGGGAAAAACCTGCCTGGTTCCAATTGACAGCCATCTGACTCTGTAGCAGCAAACAGAGGTAGCTTGGTTGCAGCGAGAGTTCGCTGATGTGTTTTCACCCCAACCAGGAAGAACTGACCTTATGGAACACCACATACATACCCCCCAGGCACTGTGGTTAGAAGTCTCCCGTATCAACTGCCTGAACATAAAATGAAAGGAGGAATTGCACAAAATGCTAGAGATGGGAGTGACTGAGGCACAATGATTGGTGCAGCCCCATCGTGCTAGTTCCCAAGCCAGATGGGTGGGTTTGTTTCTGCATGGATTACCGAAAGGTAAACACAGTTTTGAAATTTGATGCCTCATGGACGAGCTGCTGGATCAGTTAGGCACTGCTCATTTTTTTCGACGCTGGATTTAATCAAGAACTACTGGAAGATTCCCTTGTCTCCAGGGTCAAAAGAAAAATCGGCTTTCTCCATTCCAATTTGTCACCCTCTCGTTTGGTTTGCATGGGGCACATGCTAACTTGCCACGACTAAGGGACCGGCTTTTAAGACTACAGCTTTTAGCATTTAGATGACATTGTCACATATAGTAATAATGGGCAAAGGCATATGCAAACTATCCTAAAGACGTTGCGGAGGGCGGGACTCATGGAAAACTCCAGGAAGTGTGCAATTGGGCCGAGGGAGGTACGGTATCTGGGGTTCCTCTAGCTCCTGATCTGGTCAGTGGAGGAAGCAGTGCCAGGTGGCGTTTTTGAAAATCAAAGTGTGCTTGTGTGGCAATCCACTGTTGATTAGCCCTGACTGATGAATCTTTCCTCCTGCAGACCGATGCCTTGGATTAAGGACTAGGAGCAGTGTTGTCCCAAAAGGTGGATGGGGTGGAGCAAAGGGTGCTTTACATCAGCCACAAGCTCAACACCAGGGAGAGTCAGTACAGTACCATAGAAAAAGAAAGTCTTGCTATAAAGTGGGTTGTACTGACTCTTTGGTACTACCTCCTGGGTTGATTCTTTGCCCTCTATTCAGATCATGCCCCCCTCCAATGGTTGCATAAAATGAAACAGCGACTCTCGGATTATCCAATGGTACCTGGCTCTCCAGCTGTTTCGGTTCCGGGCAATACATAGGTCAGGGTCTGCTAACGCTTGTGCTGATTTCCTCTCCCGGGGGCGGTGTCAGTCAAGCCGAAAGCACCGGGCTGAATTCAGGCTGTGGAGGAGTGTGGCAAGGCTCGGTTTGTGGGAGAGGTTCAGGGCAATCGGAGGACCACGCCTACTGGTTAAGTAGGCACATGCACCTGGAGTGCATCAATAATTAATCCAGGTATTTAAAGTGTGCTTTCTTCCCAGTATGTCGCTGTGACCGAGGTACAGATCTGGGAAATGGTACAAAAAAATTTCTGCAGCATTGAAGATCCCAAAAAACACAGTGGCCTCCATTATTCTTAAATGAAAGAAGGCTAGTCAAACTGAGCAATTGAGGGAGAATGGTCTTAGTCAGGGAGGTGACTAAGATCCCGATGGCCACTCTGACAGAGCTCCAGAATGCCTCGCTGGTGATGGGAGAACCTTCCAGAAGGGCAACCATCTCTGCAGCACTCCACCCATCAGGCATTTATGGTACAGTGGCCAGATGGAAGACCCTCTTCAGTAAAAAGCACATGACAGTCCGCTTGGAGTTTGCCAAAAGGCAAAGGGTGAAGGTTCACCTTCCAACAGGACAAGGACCCTAAGCACACAGCCAAGACAACACAGGAGTGGCTTCAGGACAAGTCTGTGAATGTCCTTCAGTGGCCCAGCCAGAGCTTGGACTTGAACCTGATCGAACATCTCTGGAGAGGCGTGAAATTAGCTGTGCAGCAATCGAACCTGACAGAGCTTGAAAGGATCTGCAGAGAACAATGGGAGAAATACCCCAAAGTAGTGTCATACCCAAGAAGACTCGAGGTTGTAATCGTTGCCAAGGGTGCCTCAACAAGTACTGAGTAAAGGGTCTGAATACTTATGTAAATGTGATATTTCAGTTTTATTATTTTTAATAAATTAGCAAAAATTTCTAAAAACCTTTTTTGCTTTGTCATTTTGGGGTACTGTGTGTAGAGTGATGAGAATAAAAATGAATTTAATCAATTTTATAATAAGGCTGTAACATAACAAAATATGGAAAAAGCGAAGGGGTCTGAATACTTTCCGAAGGCACTGTAATCTCAATATCCTAACATCGACGTTCCAGACACGTTATGCCAAATAGGGATGCACCGATATGAAAATTTGTTTGAAAAAAATGTTTTCTTGTATGGGGATGGGAGGACATTAAAACTATGTTCAACCATCCACCACGTTTTGTTGATGTTCCAGCTTTTACATCACATTTGGTGCATGAAACCCTACTAAGCTACCAACGTGACAGTGTGAAATATCCTCATTATAACAATAAAGTATATAACTGAAATATTTTGCGCAGTAACACTGGACAATGAAATCTCATTTGTGTTCAGTGGACAGAGACAGATAATCAATGCTGTCGTTCTCCTCTTCTGACTTAGACCTAGCTGATATACTGTTTTCTTGACTATCAGCAAACATATGCCATAGCCATGCTCAGAAGTTCTCAAGAATAATGATATCTTCCAAAAAATTATGAAACATCGATAAAGTTTCACCAGGTGCAGTGTCTTTAACTGCAACCACAGAGTGATGTTTCACAACTTTCAGTTACGTTGAGCTAAAAAACGCTATTCCAAAAGTAAAATTAGACATATTATACATTGTTAGAAAGCTTATTCTGTCACCTATTGGATACATCAATTCTCAATCAAGCCAGATTGTACTGCAAAGGGCGACAACACTAGTGTAAACAGCACGTGTGGTATTACGCACAGCTATTTTGGAAGGTACCCAGGTGTCACAAATGAGCGTATATTTCACAAACGGATTGTCCAAGACAATATATGATCACTCAGTAAGTAACCAATGGTAAGTTTGTATATTTATTCCATATTTAGTCCCAGTTATTGACAGCAGAATGACATGGTATCATTTTTGAAAAAATGTGTATTTTAGTGTTCAGTGAGCATCATTTTTCACAGCTGTACTGGCACATCGACTATTGTTGGCTTTATTTTGTTGCTATGACGGAATACACATTTTTAGTGGTGAAAGAATGTTTTTATGAATGCCCAGGTAGACCCTATTGTCCAGTGTGTCATGAGTGGGGTGTGTAGTGTAGTGTGCAGATAAGACTGCAGGGAGGGGGTGCTTGGTAAATGGACGACCAGCACGATAATGGTGGCGATTAGAAACTCCATCTTCGGCATAGCTGTCCTGAGTTGTCTACTAATAAAGCTAGGACATAGAGTTTGTGTTTTTCAACTCATAGTTTGGTTGCACGAGCACTGAATGTCTGAGTTGAGCAATCTCAGGACACCAGTGTCATGGCTACTATGGGATTGCACCAAGAAGTTAAAGGAACTTACCAGTAACCCTGTCTCACTAAGCTTTGCAGTAATAACAGGTGCCTGAGAACTTCGCCTGTAGCGCTGACCCTGGGACAGGCAGTAACACCAGAACTTTATCTACTAATTTCAATGAGAACAGCACAGTTTTCTGATCAAAATATAGAAGGGAGAGGAATTCCATCCTCCCAATATTTTCCCTGGGTTAAGCAGTAGGTTTTGTAGCATGGATTTCAAAGTCTGACTAAACGTTTCCAGCGCTCCACGAGACTCCAGATAATATATATGCTAGAAACTTTATGTTTAATGTTTAACTGCTTTGTGACAGTCGGGACATGAAATTACAACCCTGATCCGACTGAATGAATTTTGGTAACCCAAAAGTGGAACAGAACTTAATCAGAGCTTTTACAATAGCGTGAGCTTTAACCCTCTGGGGTCGAGAGCTCCGCCCCCTATTTGGATGATTAACTTCACGAGTTGTTATCATACAGACGCAACAAACATTGACAGAAACCTTTGACATTGACTTTCCAATGCACCCATTGACAAATGATATGAATTGTTTTAAAAGTTCGAAATTTGATTAATTAAACCATGTATGCTTCGTTAATCCTTGCTCATTACTATGTGAATTTCGCTCATCAGGAAGTCCGCCCAAATCGCATTCACATGTTAACAACATTATAACTACTCTCCATAGAAGGACAGTAGGGGAGGGGCGATGCGAGATCCATGTGAGAAATGCCAAGCCTGCGAAAGCAGGATAGAATGTCAAAGTGTAGCCTAATTCACTTCTTTTGAGGTAAACATTTCGTTTAATTTTGGAAAATGGTCCGTCCGGAAGCCGACATTGATGAAGAGCGGTGTCATTTCGAACAGCGAACTGATCCAGCTGAGGATCAACTCCATGAGTAAGTATATTTCTTATGATCATATTGGTAAATATGTGTACTGGATTGCAATCTCTGTGTTTGTACGAATATCCAGCAATATGCGCGTTTGTAAATTCCCACACTACGAACGATTCAAACTATTGCATCTCAGAATTATAGACTAGGCTCTCTGCGTCTGGTTGTGTGTTAGAAGTAGCAGGTAGACTGTATTTTTTTCGATCATATTCGTAATAAATAGCTCATGCCTGGCGTGTAGTGGCGTGGCTAGGATTCTAAAACTGATGTCCTTGCACAGTCGATATTAGCATACTCTAAGTAAGTTCGGGAAATAGCAATAAAATAACCACTTAGCTAAACAGACCTAGCCTAGTTCAGATTGAGGCATTGTTGTTGATGAGTTGCATGTAGTTTAGTTGGAATATCAGTGTTTATTTAGTTAAGCTAATGTGTTTTCGTTGATAGCTTGCATTATTTGTAAATGTGTGCTGTATTACATTCTCTGTGTGTTTGTAGGAATATTCACTAATATGCGCGCTTGTAAATTCCCACACTACGAATGATTCTAACCATTGCTTCTCAAAATTATAGGCTACCTCTCTGCGTCTGGTTGTGTTTGTTTGGTTCTTTGTTTGTATATGATGTCACATTTCATAAATTTTGTTTTCATTAGTTAGTGGTTTGTCCCTTTTTTGTAAAGCACATTTAATTTTCACCTGTTGAAAGAAATATGCTATATAAATAAAGTTTGATTTGATTTCACATTTCCTGACAATTTTGTTTTTATTATATTTGCAGAGATGTTGATCAGGAAACACGGCCTAGTTCACCACTAGCTAAGAGGCCAGGCAGACGTTGCAAGAGTACACCAGTCTCATCTCATCTTCCATGCAGTTTACTTCAATAAATGTTCTAAAATCAAAAGTTGTCTTTGTTTCTGTCTTCTAAATGGCTCACTGAGTCTTTGTCTTAGTGGTGGGGAGGCATGCGGCCAGGTGTGAATAGCCTACTTAGCTGGCAGGTATTCCTACCCAATGCATATTCATTACAGAAAGGCCATTTGCCCTCCCATTCTCACCAGGTGTTGAAAAATAGTAGTCACAACACTAACTTTTAGCAATTTATTTTATATTTCTCATTGGATTTGCTAAAATATTTTGTCATCTTTTGATACCCAAGACCTTGTAGAACACATTTCAGTGATCAAAAGTCTTATTCACAATTGTTTAGTGTGTTTTATTACAACATTCCTGTGCATGTTCAAAACTACTGTTTACAGTTTGTGTGTTTTTAGAGCAGTTTACAATCCACACATTATTACCTACTTACTGCTGCCATATTGTTGTAGCTGAGTTTGTGCTGAAAACAAAGATATGAAACACTTTGGAATCACTAAAGTTGATGAAATCTACACAAATGTCAGAGCATCGCACAATCACCAGTGTGCCTCATTTTACCCTTAGACCCCAGAGTGTTAATGAAATATGTTTCATACCAAATAGAATTTAATAAAACATAGTTACAGAAACTCAGGAAAAACTAACACAATGGAATGTCCTCTCTGGTAATCATCTCCTTTTCCCCATTTCCCCACTAATTGTTTTAACAGCAGCCTCCAAATGATGGGGGCCGAAATTCGAGATTTATGATTCGGCCAGGTTAATTTATGGCAATGCCGCCTAGACCAAACGCGGGATTTGGCTTAAAAGGAAGGGAGACAAAGCAATCGAGGAAGATCGTAACCGACTTCCCACACTGCGCAGACTCTGTGATTCGTGTGTAGCTAAACAGGCTGGGTAAGAACTTTTTACTCTGTATTTATGTTTTTAAACCTTATAATTGATTTTGAATTTGAAGCTAATGACCTACCTGCCTGTTAAATAAATTCTTTTTATTTTTAACTTGCGTGGTCTTCATGACTCTAATCCATTTTATCTTCTTTTCAGCCAAAATTCCGCTTAAATACTCAGGGGGACTAGGACCTACTGATCAGGGGTCTAGTACAGCGAACGTCTTTAGTGGGGTTTTCAAGTTAGATAGGCGACCACGATCTGCCCGCTAACGGGATTGGTGGTATTGGTTCTGGTGTTTTGGCTTAAGAGGACCCATGGGCGTTATACGCCGGTTCTTGTCAAATTCGCCTGAAGGAGCCCGATAGATACGCACCGTCCTGGGCTCATAACTATCGATGCACTATCCATGCAAGGAAGGCATGTATTATGGTGGTCAGCCTCCTACCCTCTGGATTCTTCACCGAACTGAGATTTAACAATAGTGCTAAACCCGGGAGCATATATTGAGGAATGATGGCACAAGATAGAGTCGAGTGTAACCACTCCCAAGTTCCACGTATAGTTAAACCCAAATTTTAAATTATAATTCAATATGGAGTCAGATCATCACGAGGGTAAAACCATAGTAACTGTTACGCTTACTTGCTGTGGTCATGGATATATTTGATGTGTTGTTCTGCTCATTTGTGAATATTCTGATGCTCCCATTGGAATATTGACAGTCTGGCGACAGATCAGATATATCTCTGATGACAGCATAGCCCCGTTTGCGAACGGAGAGTAACCAGAACGCTACTGCTCCGTTTCAGGCCAGTTTTAAGCGGGATATGAAGCAACGCCTTCATATCTAACCCGTGGCAACAGAACCAGTGCATTCTTAATTATAATTGTGCCCTGTTCTTACGAACAGAGGAAAAATAACTAACATCTCAGTTTTGAATCACACCAGCCAAGGGAAAACACGCGGTGCCTTCCCCTCCAGCTACAAACCCTCATTGGTCTAGGTGAGGTGTTTACATCTCCCATCTAGTTTACTGCACCTGTGCCATACAGCCTCTGCAGATGATCCATCCAGAATGCTGCTGCCTTATCGTCAGCCTTCCTAAGTTCTCACAAGTCACTTCCCCGTTGAGGCAACTCCACTGGCTACCGGGCGCTGCCAGGATCAGGTTCAATGTCCTGACCCTGGCCTACACTGCAGCCAGCAGGACAGCCTCCGCCTACCTACAGGACATGATTCAACCCTACAAACCAACTCAACCATTCTGCTCTGCTGCAGTAGGGCAACTTGCACACCCTACCATCTGGGTGAATTGTTCTTCCTTGTCCCAACCATGGAGCTTCTCCACCCTAGCTCCCCAGTGGTGGACTGAACTCCCCATTCCTCTACGAACCACTTAGTCATTGCCCATCTTCCACTGTGACTACCTGGACAAACTATCCCTACTCTGCAGGGCACTCCCAATCTTTTTTTAACCTTTATTTACCCAGGGTAGGTTCGCTGAGCACGGATGCTCTTTTGCAGCAACGCCCTGCTTCACAGTCATACACATTCACACCTGGGAGCTGCCCAGTACAACCACAATCCTCTATTGTTGGCCACTGAGCAGCTCCACTGGAGGGAGAGAACATTATTTAGCCAATTAAATCAGGGGATGATTAGGTGGCAAGTTTTTGCGAGAGCCAGATCTGGGATTTCAGCCAGGACACCGGGGAACCCCCTACTCTTTGCGAATAGTGTCATGGGGTCTTTAATGACCACAGTGAGTCAGAACTTCGGTTTAACGTCTCATCTGAAAGACGGCATCTCCTACAGCACAGTGTCCCCGTCACTGCACTGGGGCATTGGGGTTTATTTGACCAGAGGGAAGATTTCCCCCTGCTAGCCCACCAACACCACTTCCAGCAGCAACTCAGTATTCCCTGGTGGTCTCCCATCCAAGTACTAACCAAGCCCACACTTGCTTAGCTTCAGCCAGTTGGCAGGAGCAGAGTGCGTGGTGGTATGGCTGCTGAATAATCTGGGATCGCTCTTATCATTTGAATTCTTATTTGTTCCTGTAGTACTTTCATGTTACACTTGTATCTCCGCCCAGCACTTACATTGCACTTGGATCGTTGCCTTGATGTTGTAGCTTGTCGTCATACCTCCTAGTTTTACTTACCATAACCTTCTGATCTAGCCTATGCTTACTGTGTGAACTGGACTTAATGTGTTCATGGCTATGAATAACTGTTACATAATGAATTTTGTACCTTATCAGACCTGTGTTCTGTAGTTGTTCCAACTACCTTTGGTATGCACTTATTGTACATCGCTTTGGTTAAAAGCAGCTGCCAAATAAATCTGCCAACATGTAATGTAATACATAATTTATTTATTAGTAACTTATTTTACAATTATTTCTTTGCTTGCAAGACACAAACTGAGTGAAAGCTGTAGTTTCATGATTTCTACTCACCGCAGTAGGTTTGGTGCCCATACTAATGCCAGGTTCCTAGCATGCATATTAGTTTGGGAACTGAAGGTGGCCATGTACACAAGGTGTTTGACGAGATATTCCAGAGTCCTGAGAAAAGAGAAAGTACATTCATTTCGATAACCATAGAATACAATTGCATCCAACATATTGTAAAAATATTCAGGTCCAGTATAATTGGCACGATTGATAAAGATTGGCCTCACAGTGGTTTCTCTAAGCAGTTTTGATCTTAACCAGCTACTCGGTTTTTCTAGAGCAGTGGTCTCCAACCCTGGTCCTGGAGAGCTACAGGGTCTGCTGGTTTTTGTTTTCACCTTAAAATCAGCACCCAATTGACACCCAAGAGACCAGGTGAGTTGAGTTAACTGTGTAATCAACTGCTCTAATTAATTCATGAAGTGCAGAGTCACTATGAAAACCAGAAGACCCTGTAGCTCTCCAGGACCAGGGTTGGAGACTAGAGGTTCTAGAGAGCCTGGTCAATGTAGTGTTGCACCCTTCTTCAAATGTATCCCTGAGCCATCGTGAGCTCCTGTCTTCCATGAATCTTTGCTTGAAATTCACTAACTGACTGAAGGACCTTACAAAAATATTGGAACAGTGAAACAAATTTTGTTGTTCTGGCTTTGTAGGTTAAAGTGCAGACTATCAGCTGTAATTTGAGGGTATTTGCATCCATATCAGGTGAATCATTTATATATGGTCCCATTTTAGGGGAGCAAAAGTAATGGGACAATTGGTTGCTGAGCTGTTTTTTGGCCAGCTGTGTGGCCAGCTTTGCGTAATTAGTTCATGCACAAGAAAGCTAGCTAGTGGATTCTAAGACTTTGCATTTTATGTCTGTTGCTGTTGTCTCTGAATATGAGGACCAAATAAGTGTCAATACCAGTAAAGCAGGCCATAATGAGGCTGCTAGCTTTAGTGGTCAAATTGTAAGATCAGCTAGCTAGCTGAGGAAGAGAGTAAAGATGAGCCCTAGCTACAAATAAGCATAGCAAAATACCTTAAGCACAAAAGTGGATTTCAGAAGAGAAAAGAGAAAATGTTGGATGGCTTTTTAAAAAAGCAATTGCCAAAAAGTCTGTCGGATCATAGACATATCAACAACCTTTCCTTGCTCAACTGCTGTTATTCAGGGCATGTTTTAAAACTGATATTGTGAACACACACTTCAGTCCCCTAACTTGCGAAAATGCTTGTTGTACATTGTCCAGCAACCTTCAGTGAGGTGTGCATATACTGTGGTTATGATGTTGCCTGTCACAGTAGCAACACCAGAGCCCTGTTTAAATGAAGGAATCATTTTAAAATTAAAATTAATCAATGGGCTGGCTATAGGCTACTTTCTGTCAAGAGCGTCACAGTTCGAGAGCTGAAATTCTAGGAGAGAATTGCTGCTAATTTCGGAAATTAAGGCTCCTCGGATACCCGTCAAATGAGTGGGTAGATAATGTGCTTTCCAAGGGGATTTGTGTAGTGTTTTTGATGGTACCAGCCAGTTATAGTTTGATTTGGGCCACCGCTGTGCTTTTATTATTTTATTTTCAAATTTATATGGCAAGACAGCAGTGCTAAATTTCAAATCAGGATAACCGTAATCCACATGCATTTCTTAAAGGGTTAGTTCACATTAACGGGTTAGTTTTTGACCCAAGTCCGCTGAACTACTCACCACAAGTTTTATGATACATTGGGCTCAAGCTCTCCTAACTCATGTAACATTACCTCACTCTATTTGCCATTAGCTTGTTAGCCAAATAACATTGATATTGAACAACGGCTGTGTAAATATTATTATCAATAAGCAACACAAATGCCAGACCAATATCTGCGTTTATAGAACGCAATGTATTTTTCCCACCGTTTCTTATTTGTGTACAAAATGCAGAATCCTACATTAACATGACCTTTGAGTCTGATATTAACCTCTTGACCACAAGCCCATAAAAAAGCCCCCCCCCATCCCCCAAATCACAGCGGTCTAGATCCAGGACTGTCTGGGATAGATGTTTGTTTCAGTGTCCAGATGGATTCCTGTTATTATTTCATATAAGTAGTAATTGGGTCATGGTCCTGGATATTTAGATATTATGTCCATATTTACTAAGGATTTGCAGGGCTTTTATAAATGTTAACGAGTAAAATATATTCACTAAGTGGCCTCACTGGAGGTTGCGCTGGTAAAATGAGAGAAAAGACCGCAAAAATATGGGAGGACAGAAAGGAAGTTTATGCATATGACCTGCTACAGATGATTTATCATGGCTGGTGGCCCTTGCGGCAAAGGTAATTGCGTCTGCTTTTTATTGCCTGCGAAAAGCATGTGTTAACTCATTTCCAGCACAAAATCAGAATGGCCATTCTTAAGAGGAGACATTAGCAGCGTGTTAGAGTAGGGGAGAGAAATGTAACAGTTTTTGGATTTATTTGAGTCCGATACAATTAAAACCTAGGTACATGCAGTTTGATGTTACATTCATATCACCTAGTCCGTATGATTGAATCAGAGGTGTGGAATAACTGCAGCAGTAAATAAAAATGCCCTATAATGTGCATACTCAGGTTTTTTTCAGCACATACTAATATTAAATGTAATGTAAAGGTAACAGTTTGCTAAGAAGTACCTGGAAAAAGGTATTGTTGACAGATGAGACCAAGTTTCACTTGTATTAGTGATGGAAAGAGCAATCTGCTCAAGTTCAATTAAATGCCTCCAGACTCATTGGATGGCGCTTCATCCTACAGCAAGATAATGATCCCAAACGTACTGCTGAAGCAACACACGATTGTTTTTCAAAGCAAAAAACTCAACTGGCCATGTCATTCGCCTAATCTGAATCTAACCGAACATGCATTTCATATGTTGAAAAGAAAACTTAAGGCAAGTATCCCCCAAAACCAGCAGGAGCTGAAGATAGCTGCATTATAGACCTGGCAGGGCATCACCGGGGAAGATACTCAGCACCTGGTGATGTCTAATGGTCACAGACTTCAAGCAGTCATGCATGTAAAGGATATGCGACAAAGCACAAAACATTTACATCACATTACTATTTCCAAAATTATGGTGCCCTGAAATGGGGGGCTATGTATACGAAGTGCTGTAATGAAATCAAACTGTATAAAACACCATCAAATAAAATCTGAAAGTGCACTTCAACCAACCTTTTGAAAACAAATCTAAAATTGTGGAGTATAGAGCCAAATCAATATATACAGTGAGCTCCCATATATTGTGTTGTCTAGCAAGAGAAACCCTTGTAAAACTGGACCACAAGTACAGGAAGAACGCAGTACAACTAGAGAGAAACCGCTTCACCTGACTACAGTGAAACAGCAACTAAGATCTGCTGGTCTAAAAGGATGTGTGTCTGTGGAAAAAGCATGTTCCTATGTGCTGTTAACAAGAAGAAAAGACTCCAGTGGGCAAAGCACCATCCGCCCTGGACCAAACAGAGTGTGAAAAGGCAGATGCACTGTGTTGTGTTAGTTTCAGAGCCTTGGAGAAGAAGACTTTTCCTCTTTATATTTTGGTGTTGGTTCCTTGGTTGAGCACTTTTAGCTTGTTTCCTTTGTCCTGTGATGTAGAAACTGAAAGAGGGTAACACTTTGTAAGCATCCAAGTAAAAAAAAATAAAGAACTTGTTAAAATTCTGTGATTTCAATTGTGGTTGGAAAGAAAATCTGCATACACCATGGCACTACATCACTACTACAATAAATGGACACTAAGAATAAAGGGAAAATCAGTTGATACAATATATAAATATGTAGACAGTTTTGCCATTAATTGCATGGTGCATCGGTAGGGAGGGACAGAAACAGCCCATAGATAAGACAGGAATTCTAGCGAGCGTTGGTTGGTTATCAATCCAATATACTGTTAAGACTGTAAACAAACTATGTGCATAAGTATCGCCCACCGGCAATTGTGGTGCTGTCAAGCAATTCAACCACGAATGTTTTCAAAACGAAACTCAAGCACTGAAGCTAACTAGTTTTATTTGTGATAAAATCACTGTTGTGTTCTCATGCCTCGCAAGTTCAGCTTTGAACATTTTTCTGTAAATTGTCTTCTTTAAATTCTTCAATGTAAAGTGTTCCGATACTTTGAAGATTTGGGTCGCACGTGAGTTTCCGCCAGTAGAGCTGCCACCTCCATCCTCGCCATCTTTCAAGTGTGTTTCCACTCTCTTGAGGAAGTAACAAAGTGACTACGCGGTCAACATGCAAGACATGTGTTCCACAGTCTATAGATCTGTCCAGACCAGCGCAATTCAGGCTATTAAGCTGTAAATAGGACACAACCATATACTTTGGTTACACAGTCCTACTGAACTTAAAAAAATTGATCCAACTAATCGATAAAGAAAATTGTTACCAACAAATTTCTATTGTCGGTATTGTCAACGTCATCGATTAGTTGTTGCAGCCCGAAAAGCAACCGCTGGATTCAGAAAATAAAATTTTTTACTTAATCCTTGCTTGTCACCAGCTTTTAACCTCTTAGCGCAAAGCCCCTATTGGTCGGCACGCCGGCATGCCCAGATTACTGAACTCAGACATTCAGTGCTACTGCAACCAAAGTACGAGTTAAAAACAGAAACGCGTTATTTTAGTTTCTTAAGTAGACGATACACTACAACTATGCCGAATACGGAGTTTCGCAGCGCCACCATTGTCGCTCTGGTCGTTCATTTAACACGCCCCCCTCCCTGCAGTTTCATCTACAACTACAGCCCCCACCCATGACATAATGGACAACATTGTCTATCTTGGCATTCATAAAAATATTCTTTCACCACTAAAAAATCGTATTCCATCATAGCAACAAGATAAACCCGACAATAGCCCTAAGATATGCCAAGACAGCAGTGAAAACGCTGCTCATGAATAACGAAATAAAAAAAGTTTTAAAAAATGATGTCATTCTACAGTCAATATCTGGGATTAAATCTTGAATAAATATACGGTTGGTTTGCGATGTCCCTTTTGAGACTGAGTGGTCATAAATTGTCTTGGACAAATCCGTTTGTGAAATATACGCGCATTTGTGATGCCTGGGTATCTTCCAAAATAGCTGTGCGTAATACCACACGTGTTGTTTGCGGCGTTGTCACCCGTTTTATTACAGTCTGGCTTGAGTAACAATTCATTTATTTAGTAGGTGAGAGTATAAGCTTTCTAACGATGTATAACATGTCTAATTTTGCTTTTGGAATAGCATTTTATAGGTCAGCGTAATTGGAAATTTTCTTATCATGGCATTCAATTACGTATTCACTCAGTGGTAGCAGTAAAACAAAGACGCTGCTAACGAAACATATTTTTCGGAATTTCTTGGAAAATACTATTATTGTTGAGGACTTCTGAGCATAGCTAAGCCATATGTTTGCTGATAGACCTAGCTGACATCGTTTTCTGGTGCAAGACAGGAGCGGATAGAACTATATAATTGATTTCCTGTCTCTGTCTCTATCTACTGAAAACAGATAAAATTTCATCATTGCTATGTAAGTATTACTGCACAAAGTACTTCAGTTATATACGTTATTTTTGAAATTGAGTGTCTTTAAATAGGTTAGTGGTATTATATAATGTGGATATTTCACATTATAATGTAAGTGTTAGTTAGTAGTGTAATAGTTTTTGTGAAGCATGCAACAATGATGACGTGAGAGCTGGAGCATTGCCAAAACGTGGTGGGCGGTTGAAAATTGTTTTCATGTCGTCCCATCCCCATACAAGAAACCAGACGAGAGTACAAAGTATAGAAATACATACAAGAGTTAATTATTACACATGTAGGTACTGTACCGCATTGTGTGACAATATTTTTGTATTATTTTTTAACCTGATAGCAATGTTCCATCTCATTTATATGATTTATAATGGACAAAAAGCATTTTATTCATTTTTGGAGAGATTTTGGATACGTTTCTGGACCCATAGATATTTTAGACCACTGTACTGATGGAAAGCTTGTAATTCCCACTTGAAAATGATGCAACAGTGAGTTTCCTGAGACAAAACAGTTGATTTGCAGTGAAATACATGAATATGTTATGATTTACAGCAATGCATAATTTAGACATTTTGGATAGATTTGGAGATGCTGGGTACACTGCTTAGTTTTTGCTTCATACATCTATAGTAGTTCTACATATCCACCCTTACATTTTATGAACTTGTGGTCAAGAAGTTTTTGATCCAGCACATGTATAGTTTAACCTGCTGTATATATGCAATCTCTCAGTATTTCATTGCAAACTAAAAAAGTGCAAATTCATTTTTGATTTTTTGTCTAGACAATTGCATTTGTGGCACTTTATTTCTTCCAAAATTATGAATATTAACTAATCTGCGTTAATATTGTAAATTGTACAAATATCCTGCTTCATTTAAGCCATGTTTCAAGTCTCTGTGGTGTTCACATCTGGAGTTGTAAGGCTTTAATAAGGTACCCCTAAATGGGCAAGGATTGGCAAGATTTGGCTTGTGCGCTAAGGGGTTCATTACCCACAGGACCTACGTCCATCAAGTTGTTTTGTTTCCAGCTGAATGTAGTGTTGTGTCAAGGTGTCAGTCTAAGGATGTAACTCTGTCTTTTGTCCCTCTTCGAAGAAAGGTGTCGAACAGTATGTTCATTAGGAAGTTCTCTGTATGGACCTATGTGCTTGTTGTGAGGGTGCGCTTATGGGTGATTGTTAGAGTCTACGTCTGGAATACTCCTCTGACAAGTGAGGACAGGGTCCGAAGGCCATTTTTGTGAGTGGGACGCTCAGTGATGGGATACTGATGCAGCACACCAACCTCCCCTTAACCCTCAGTGAACTGATCCAGCTGAGGATCAACTTCATGAGTAAATATATTTCTTATGATCATATTGGTAAATATGTGTACTGTATTGCAACGTATGTCTGTGTTTGTAGGAATATCCAGCAATATGCGCGTTTGTAAATTCCCACACTACGAACGATTCAAACTATTGCATCTCAAAATTATAGGCTAGGCTCTCTGCGTCTGGTTGTGTTAGAAGTAGCAGGTAGACTGTATTTTTTCCGATCATATTGGTAGTAAATAGCCCATGCCTGGCGTGAAGTGGCGTGGCTAGGATTCTAAAACTGATGTCCTCGCACAATCGATATTAGCATACTGTAAGTAAATTCGGGAAATAGCAATAAAATAACCACTTAGCTAAACAGACCTAGCCTACTTTAGATTGAGGCATTGTTATTGATGAGTTGTGTGTAGTTGAGCAGGAATATCAATGTTTATTAAGTTTAGCTAATGTTGTTTTGTTGATAGCTTGCATCATGTGTAAATGTGTGCTGTATTACATTCTCTCTGTGTTTGTAGGAATATTCACTAATATGCGCGCGTGTAAATTCCCACACTACGAACGATTCTAACCATTGCTTCTCAAAATTATAGGCTACCTCTCTGCGTCTGGTTGTGTTTGTTTGGATCTTTGTTTGTATATGATGTAACCATGTCACATTTCCTAAGTTTCGTTTTCGTTAGTTAGTGGTTTATCCCTTTTTTGTAAAGCACATTTAATTGTCACCTGTTGAAGGAAATGTGGGAAAGATGCTATGCTACATCACGCTTGTGGTTCCCCCAGATGGGAGACTGGTTCTGAAGGATTGCCCATCGAGATTACCAGACACAACAGGGCTCTAATATCACCCTTAACACAACACGGATGTCTAGAGAACTTTCGCATCACAGGTAAAATAGGACAAAAAGGATTTTCAGTTAACACAATGACTGGACACATCTGTTGTTGGACACTACAGGACGCAGAGAGATGTCTCCATTACACAGCTGGACTCTGTTCCAATAGATGGACTATGGTTTCAGGACAGCAATCAAAGGTGGACATTAATTGGAAGAATTGAAGCACTTTGTAAATGTCAATGTCTTGTCTATGTCATGTCTGGTAACACCTTTTCTGTGGTCTTTCTTTCATTTCTGTAAACAAAAGCTTCCTCTTAGATACATGTTTGTGTGAAGGGTTTATCACCTACAGGGGTGGTCATAAACCCTTCACAGAGAGGGAATATCAGACATTTAATTCACTATTTGGCCATTCTCAGCCAGAGGAAGCTTCAAAGTGCTCGGCCAGCGTAGCCTGGAGAGGGTCAGAGAGGGTGACTATGCCTCTGCCCCCTCCTCTTTTTCACCAGTTAAAATATGTGGTTTTCTTTTGGTTAAGTTTTGGGTTTAAATTGGGAAGTAGTTTGGTAACAGTTGGAAGTGGGCATCTGACGCCTGCAAACCCACCTCTTTTCCCTAGCCTTCCCTTGATGTTTGTCTTCCCCCTCTCACACCCCCTCCTAATACCGCTGCACCACTAGTCCCACTGCATTTTCTGCTTTTTTTTTTTGTATGTAATGTTTGTATGTATGTATCATGTATTGTAAAGCGTCTTTGAGACCATGAAAAGCGTTATATAAAATAAATGTATTATTATTATCATTATTATTATTATAGGTCTTGTGACAACCCTCTCCGCCCTGTCTGCCTGTTATGCGGTTTGTGTGGCTGTTGTCTTTGCTGTCTTGGCAGGTACTGGAGATGGGCGTGGCAGAGTGCAATCAGCAACACTGGCCACACCTGAGCCCTGAAGGTGGGCGTGGCAGAGTGTAATCAGCAACACTGGCCACACCTGGGCCCTGTGTACCAGTGCTCTTTAATCCTCTGGGGTCGAGAGCTCCGCCGGCGGAGCTCGACAAGATGAAATTAACTTTCGTTTCTATTTGGATGATTAACTTCACGTGCTGTTATCATACAGACGCAACAAAAACATTGACAGAAACCGAATCGCGACTTTCCAATGCGCCCATTGGCAAATAATATGAATTGTTTTAAAAGTTTTAAATTTGATTAATTAAACCATGTATGCTTTGTTAAACTTTACTCTTTACTATGTGAATTTCGCTCAGCAGGAAGCCCGCCCAAATCGCATTCACATGTTAACGACATTATAATTACTCTCCATAGAAGGAGACTAGGGGAGGGGCGATGCAAGATCCATGTGAGAAATGCCAAGTCTGCGAAAGCGGGATAGAATGTCAAAGTGTCGCCTAATTCACTTCTTTTGAGGTGAACATTTCGTTTAATTTTGGAAAATGGTCCGTCCGGAAGCCGACACTGATGAAGAGCAGTGTCATTTCGAACAGCGAACTTATCCAGCTGAGGATCAACTTCATGCGTAAGTATATTTCCTATGATCATATTGGTAAATATGTGTACTGTATTGCAACGTATCTGTGTGTTTGTAGGAATATCCAGCTATATGCGCGTTTGTAAATTCCCACACTACGAACGATTCGAACTATTGCATCTCAAAATTATAGGCTAGGCTCTCTGCGTCTGGTTGTGTTAGAAGTAGCAGGTAGACTGTATGTTTTTCTATCATATTCGTAATAAATAGCTCATGCCTGGCGTGTAGTGGCGTGGCTAGGATTCTAAAACTGATGTCCTTGCACAATCGATATTAGCATACTCTAAGTAAGTTCGGGAAATAGCAATAAAATAACCACTTAGCTAAACAGACCTAGCCTACTTCAGATTGAGGCATTGTTATGGGCATTATGATGAGTTGCGTGTAGTTTAGTTGGAATATCAGTGTTTATTTAGTTTGGCTAATGTTGTTTCATTGATAGCTTGCATTATTTGTAAATGTGTGCTGTATTACATTCTCTGTGTGTTTGTAGGAATATTCACTAATATGCGCGCTTGTAAATTCCCACACTACGAACGATTCTAACCATTGCTTCTTAAAATTATAGGCTACCTCTCTGCGTCTGGTTGTGTTTGTTTGGTTCTTTGTTTGTATATGATGTCACATTTCATAAATTTTGTTTTCATTAGTTAGTGGTTTGTCCCTTTTTTGTAAAGCACATTTAATTTTCACCTGAAGGAAATGTGCTATATAAATAAAGTTTGATTTGATTAATAATAATAATAATAATAATAATAATAATAATAATAATAATTAATAAATGTTCTAAAATCAAAAGATGTCTTTGTTTATGTCTTCTAAATGGCTCACTGAGTCTTTGTCTTAGTGGTGGGGAGGCATGCGGCCAGGTGTGAATAGCCTACTTAGCTGGCAGGTATTCCTACCCAATGCATATTCATTACGGAAAGGCCATTTGCCCTCCCATTCGCACCTGGTGTTGAAAAATAGTAGTCACAACACTTTTAGCAAATTATTTTATATTTCTCATTGGATTTGCTAAAATATTTTGTCATCTTTTGATACCCAAGACCTTGAAGAACACATTTCAGTGACCAAAAGTCTTTTTGTCACAATTGTTTAGTGTGTTTTATTACAACATTCCTGTGCATGTTCAAAACTACTGTTTACAGTTTGTGTGTTTTTAGAGCAGTTTACAATCCACACATGATTATGACCTACGTACTGCTGCCATATTATTGTAGCTGAGTTTGTGCTGAAAACAAAGATATGAAACACTTTGGAATCACTGTATGTAAAGTTGATGAAATTTACATAAATGTCAGAGCATCGCACAATCACCAGTGTGCCTCATTTTACCCTTAGACCCCAGAGGGTTAAAAGATCCTCAGTTGCTGTTGTGCTTCCCTCCCTGAGACACCCCTTGGTTTTTGGTTGGCGTTTGGCTTGTGTTTCTACACAAGCCACTGTTAGTTTAGGTTCTGTTCTTATGTTATTTCTCTTTCCTTTAATAAATTGTTTGTTAATTGGCTTAGTCGTGTGCGTCTCCCTCTTTTGTCATGGCCGTGTGGCCCGGTTTGTGACAGTCTGTTGTTTTACATTTCATCTCTTGGTCTTTTGGTCTATTCTGCTGTCTTTTGGTTTCTGGATTTTGGATTACTTTGGGACAAAAGCTGTAGTTCTGCTTTCATTCATTTCTTGTGTGACTGTCCATGTCTGTAACCTTTGTTAATTGTTTTAAGGTAGTTGAACCTCGTCTTTAGATTAGATGTTAATATTTGTTGTAACCTAATAAATTTCTTAATTTTCATTTGTTGTGAGTTGTACATTTTGATAAAGGTTGATCCAAACTGTTTGCTCTACTATCAATGAATTTGGCGATTTGATTGATAATTAATATCTTTGATAATAATTACCAAATCAATATATTTTAAGTGAGGTTTTTAGCGATTGATGCACTTGTGTTCAGTATTCAGAGTGCTGGACATCAAGCAAGGATTTTCATGGTTAAGACTGCTGGGTTCAGAAAATTAAACGCATTTCAATTAATCCTCACCTTGCTGACAGTGCGCACTTGTATATATGATCATTTCGTGTTTGCATCCGTTGTTTTTACGGGTTGATATACGTAAAATGACCAATGGGGCGACGTATTCTTTATGGGCTTGGAGCATTTGTGGCAGGAAGGAGAAGGAGAAATTGCAAAATCCCCTTAGTTTGTGGCTTTATTGTGTGGAGTTGTTTATGTACTCTGTCTGTTGTAATGGGTCAGAATGTACAGAAATTAATGTATTTAAGGGCTGTGAGTCTGGGGCTGTTGCGGTTATTTCTGTGGGGAACCCTGAAAAGTGCCGAACTCTCGGTGCTGTATAGGTATGGGGCATGCCCCGCCAAGGCGTAATTTGGCTGGATGGCATACCTGCCAATTTTCAATTTTTCGAATTCAATTTTCTCTTTCAAATCTTGCTCCCTTTTCATTTTTTTAGACAGCTTGTCAAAAAATATGTAAAAGGAACAAGATTTGAAAGAGAAAATTGAACAAGAAAAACTGAAAATTGAACAAGAGAAATAGGATTTGAGTGCAAAAATTGGACTTGAAAAATTTAAACTTGATCTAGACAGAATATAGCTAACTTGGCTTTAGAGTGTGAAAAATTAAAAGAACAAAGCACTTTAAGACAATATTTTCTTGATCGCCCTGGGCTTGATGCTTCTGTACTTAATTCCTTAGATGGGAATTCTGGCTCTCATTTTGACACACATAATCTGCGCCTGGTCCCAAAGTTCTCTGAAAAGGACCCAGATACCTTTTTTTGTGCAGTTTAAGCAGCTTGCTAATGATCGCAGTTAGCCTGAGGATGAGCATCAGGGCCTGCCCGACACGTAAGCGAACTAAGCGCCTGCTTAGGGCCCCCGTGGCCACCAGAGGGCCCCCAAGAGCGCTTGAAATGTCCCACGAGAGTTTGAAATGTTTATATATATATATATATATAATATATATATATATATATATATATATATATATAATATTATGTCAAAGGTAATCATACGAAAATGCAATATTATGTTAACGGGCTGGCTAGCTAATACTACTGGTTTAATCAATTCCCGCTGCCTCTGTCAGAGCTGGTGTCACGTTCATGCGCACTGTAAAGGACGTCAACACTGCATTTTGATGCAAGCACACTCAGTCAGACTAACATTAGGTTACAGTCCTCTCCTCTGCGTCGATGGAAAAAACTGCAAAAAAGTAATGTCGCAAAAAAGGACATGGGCTATCCTTCTGGAGCAGAGAAAAGAAAGAAGAAAACAGAAGCTAGTTAGTTAACAACATAGCCTAAATAGCAAGCTAGCTAACTGGCTAGCTAGAAAAATTTCGATTTTAATGGGGGGAATCTAGCTAATGTGTTAGATTAAAACTCCAGAGGAATTTCGATTTTAACTGGTAGATAGCTAGCTATTCATAGTTGGTTTGAAATAAAAGCATTCTAACGTTTTCGTGTTTGTATACTGAGCTTAATGCTGATAACAGCATAACATTATTTAACACTAGCATTTTGTGATTATTGGTAAAATATTCCACTATCAATCTGGCTTAATTAGCTAGTTATATAGGTTTTTTCTTCTGTGTAAAAATAACTTGTTGCTGGGTATATATTTCTGTAATGAAAATAAGCTTCTGTTCCATAAACTTGGTACTGACAACATAATTTACATTACCATTTTGGGGTCTTTGCTTTTATATTCCAATATCATTATGCCTTAATTAGCTAGTTATAGATTAAGAGTTGTTGTTTTATGTGTACAAATTGCTTGCTGCTGTGTATAACAATTTATGTTGGTAAAATAAACTAATTCTATTCCGTCAACCATGTACTCATACTATATGTATGATGTAAGCAACACAGCTACAACTAATAAAATTGATAATGGGTGTGTTAGATTTACAGTAGGTGTGCGAATGATCAAGCATTGACAATAGTCAATAGTATTGGCAGCGCAGAGGCGGTGGGGGGCCCCCAAATCAAATTCTGCTTAGGGCCCCATAAAGGCTTGGGCTTGGCCCTGATGAGCATATTATTATGTTGCAGTCAGCCTTGGTCGGTAAGGGGCAAGTGGCATATTCTGCCCTTACTCCTGATCAAACACTGTCATACAACACAGTTAAGGATGCAATTCTTAAAATTTATGAAATGGTACCTGAAGCATATTGTTTGAAATTCAGGACATGGAAGCATGGTGAAGGCAAGACCCATGTTGAATTTGCCAGAGAGATGTTGCTCCATTTTTCATGCACGTGTAATGCAACAGGGACCAATACATATGAAAAGCTGGGAGAAAATCCAAATCAGGAAAAATCTGTTTATTAAAAGGACAAATGCCACTCACTCTGGAACCTGCCTGGTTGTTTACTGGTGTTGCAGACAGTGGGTAAGCAGTGGCAACAAGGTCAGGGATGTCGTATATTGTCATGGTTTTTCCTGGGTTATTGATCATCCATGCAGCAGAGGCTGTGTTGATGTTTTTCTTCTAGGGCCCAAACACTGTCCTGTCCAGTGGATGCAGACGATGGGAGCAATGTGGTGGAAATGACAGCAGGACAATGCCATTCCGTTTTGCATAATCAAGCCCTTCGATAGACAGGTGAGACCCATGATTATCCAGAAGAAGCAAGCATGGATTTTGAATAGTGCACTTAGTGTGGGGAAACAAAATGTTGTAAGAATTCCAGCAAATGCTCCTCCTTCATCCAGCCACTTACATTGGCTGATCCTCTGCTACCAATTGGAGCGTTGTTAAGGAAGTGATCCTTAAAGTTTACTCTTGGGAAGATGAAAAATGGTGGAATACTGTTCCCTGAAGCAGAAACAGCACAGGCCAATGTGACAAGGGTGCCCCTCTCTGCTGAGGTAATTGACCTAACCTTCTTGAAACCTCTGCGTGCAACTACCTTGTTTGGCTTGTGCACAGTAGTTATGCCAGTCTCGTCCATATTCCATATTTCATATGGCTGGAATTTATGTCTTTTCATGACTTCCTCCAGGTTGTTGAACAATTCTTCAACATTTTCTTTATTAAAGCTAGTGGCATGTGCCAGACTGGTTGCTTCAGGTGTGCGGATAGACAGGGCTGGATGGCGTTTGAGAAAAGCGGTAAACCAGTCAGGACCTGCACGGTTCTTCTCACACCATGACTGTGGAACAGGCAGCTTGAGAGCCACTGCGTACTGATATGCAAGGCCACGGACGTCTTTGGGTGAGAAGCCAAAGTAAATGTCAGATGCTTTAATTACATAATTCACCAATTCCATTTCCTGGTTTTTGTCAAATATAAGCCTGTTTCTTATGTACCCAACATGCTTGGAGGGAAAAGGATGAACACCCTTTATGTCTCTCTCACTGAACTTTTGGCAGTATCTTACAAGTGTGCGATAATTAGGGGTCCAAGCAGCGAAGCTGGTGGAACCCTATTGTATTTGTTAGGATTATTAGGGGTCCAAGCAGCGAAGTTGTTAGGATTATTATTATTCTTATTTTTCTCCACTAAAAGTGTCTGAGGCTCAGCAACCATAAGTCCTAGAGCAACCAAATTTGGCAGGTGGGTTCCTATGGCCCCCCACTACTCAGGCACCAAAAATCACCTATGTCGGCCAGATGGTGGCACTATAACAAAGGGTCATGCGTAAAAGGCCATAACTCCCACACCATAAGTTAGATCAACACAAAACTTCATCGACCTATGCAGCTGAACGTGCTCTACAACTTTGCCATTGGGACCACCTGTGTCCGCCATATTGTTTGCCCGCCATTTTGACTTTTTATTTGGGGCGTGGAAGTTTTCTCCACTAAAATGTCTGAGGCTCAGCAACCATAAGTTATACACCAACCAAATTTGGTGGGTGGGTTCCTATGGCCCCCCACTACTCAGGCACTACAAATCACCTATGTCGGCCAGATGGTGGCGCTATAACAAAAGGGTCATGTTTAAAAGGTCATAACTCCCACACCGTAAGTCAGATCAACACAAAACTTAATCGACCGATGCATCTGAATGTGCTCTACAACCTTGCCATGGGAGCACCTATGGGGTGGGCGTGGTTTGAGCGTCGGCTGCAGAGAGAGAGAGAGTGAGAGGAGCGGCTCTCGGATCCTTCGTCACAACTGTCAGGTGGAGGTAATCAGCGCCGATAATTATCAATTGTTTAATTGTGCTGATTGCCTCTGCTTGTTTTCAACAGTGAGCCTGGGGTTTTTAAAAGCGGAGACCAGGAGTCTTCGGGAGCGGACGCCGGAGAGAAGAATGAAGTGCACAGTGTTAAAAGAAACAAAAGAAAAACCCTGTGTTACGTTGTTTCCAAAAAAGCCGTGGGCTTTAATAAAAGAGCACGGAAGTGCTAAAAACCCAAACGGTTGTCTCACGTGAGTGTGTTGGAAGGCAGGAGGGGTGGCACTCACTTGCCACACCCGCCATTTGGACTTTTTTATTAGGTGGTGTGCGGAAGAGCTGGAGTTCCAAATTTAAGTGTTACGACATCTAGTAAACTTCTTTACGGCAAGCGACATCCATGGCGAATATAAACAAAAGACGCAATTTATGCTGTAGATTGCCAGTGTCTAAATAAATAATATGGTACTCCGAGCGCAGATAGCAGGGGTGGCGAGTTGATATTTCGTTATTTGCTACTAAAAGTTTGTTAGTAAAAGCTTTTTGAGAGGATGAATCATTACTTTTCTTTGGCATGGATCCATTTGAAGACGATATCAGGTGAGTTCGTTTAGTCTTTGAATCCGTCATTATGCTGAGAGAAATCGTATTCTCAATTTAATCTCTAAATTGACTGTAAGCTTAGGGTTGTAACTAGGTAGTTGTTTCGTAGGTGACTTAGTTAACGCACTCGTCTCAACTATTGCTTGTATTTTTGCATAGACTGCAAAACTGTGTTAGTGTTAATCAGTTTAACCTTCAGGGTCCAAGTTGAACTATGCGGTTGTTCCCTGCACTTGGAACGGTACTTCTTTCTCGGGTTTTCGACACACTTGTTCCTGATTATGATTATACACTTTGTTGTACGTCGCTCTGGATAAGAGCGTCTGCCAAATGCCTGTAATGTAATGTAATATTCCGTAGCAACAAGATAAACCCGACATTAGCCCTAAAATATGCCAATACAGCAGTGAAAACGCTGCTCACTGAATAATGAAATAAACGAGACATAGTTTTTTTAAAATTATACCATGTCATTCTACAGTCAATATCTGAGAATAAACGTTGAATAAATATACAATCTTACCACTGGTTTTACGCGTAGAGATGTCCATTTTGCGACTGAGTGGTCATATATTGTCTTGGACAATCCGTTTGTGAAATATACGCGCATTTGTGATGCCTGGGTCGGCTACCTTCAAAAATAGCTGTGCATAATACCACACCTGTTGCTTACGGCGTTGTCGCCCTTTTTAGTACAATTTGGCTTGATTGACAATTAATTTATTCAGTAGGTGAGAGTATAAGCTTTCTAACGATGTATAACATGTCTGATTTTTCTTTTGGAATAGCGTTTTATAGGTCAGCGTAACCAAAAATTTTCTTATATTCCAGTGTCTAAATAAATATAATGGTAGGCTGCTCTGCGCGCAGGTCGCGAGTTGATATTTCGTCTTTTGTTTTGTTTTTTCTTAATGTCGTATTTATTATTTGAAATGTGTATTTATGTGTTATTATTCTATCTGTCTCTGAGGCGCTCTGAAATATGCATTCTCTGCTAAGATGAGCAATGGATTGGAATATGTGTCTGACGTAGTGTTGCACGGTATTCCGAAACTTCAGCACCTTTTCGGTACTTAAAAAAAGAGAAACGGTTCGGTATTACAACTTTCCGACGTTCGGTACTTTTGTGTCAAATGTAAAAGCCAGAGAAACGTGTCTCTACTGATTTAGAGGATGAAAAGTGTAATTTGTCAGAATCTTCGCTAGATGGCAGTAGCAACTAAGGTTGCCAAGTGAGGTGACTTGCGCTGGTGCACTCAGCTCCTTGATACAGTGCAAGCTTCGACTCAGTTCACTTCAGTAGCAATAGGTGTTCCAATTTGGAAATATTTGATTATAGATAGATGCTGTATTGTTATTAAAATATGCTGTTTTTAAATCTATTTAAAGGTGAAAGACCTGTTTGAAAGATTATTTAGTTTACAACTGTTTATTTTTTGAAATATATTTAATATATTTTTCTATTGTTTAGTGTTGTAACACTATAGGCCTATGCTTATTAATATGTTGAAGAGGCTTCAACTTAAAGGTTGTTAATAAACCATGAATTCGAAAATGAGGTCAACCCTTGTGGACATTACGTTTCTGATCTATTAAGGTAATTTCAGTATCGTTAGGTACCGAGTATCGAATCAGCATCATTTAAGTTTCAAGTATCATTTCAGTATTGAGTATCGTGATACTAAACCTGGTATCAGTATCAAAGTCAAAATTTTGGTATCGTGACAACACTAGTGTGACTCCTTTTTTAGTTGCGGCGCAGAAGCCAGAGACTCTAAAAAAATATGGACAAAGCTACTGTGACGTCACCCATTGACTCTCCATGGGTCTCTAAAACACGTTTTGAAGCTCAATGGCGGGCGCGGCCATGTTGTCGATTTGGAGCCAAAACCATAGAGTTAAGCGGTTCTGTGATTTTACAATGTGATAGACAGTCCGGTGCGGAAAAACCCATCAACCTCAACGAACGATTGCAGAATGAACTTGAGGCTAGCTGACTGTCTGCCGTTATGTTTTGAAATATATTATCAACTGTTTACGGAGTTTAATTTCCATCCGTGACTGTACTGTGTCATGTAATCACGTTATATGTATGACATTAATAATACAATTATGTTCAGTTATCTTCAATTTATGTTTCTCAGCAAAATGAATATGCTTAGCTAGCATATCAGCTTGCCAGTGAGCTAGGTAGGCTGTCCGTGGTTAGCTCACGCATAAGCAATATGAACCACAGGGGAAGAACATCGACTACCCTGATGGTAAATCAATCAGAGATGTGTAGGCTACTGGTGATTTGACTAGGCTAATTTTCATATAACTGTCTGGTAGACCTGCTGTTAACCGAGCAAGTTATCGTCATAGGTTTTCGCCACAGTCAGTTAATGAGCCAGTAACTGCTACTACTCCATCGCTGTTTGTGGTGTTCACTTACTGGGTGACGCTAGCTGACCGATCACTTTTTACCGAATAAAAATTAACACTGTCAGCGGTGATTAACAAATCTACCAAGTATTTTAATAACTTATCTGCAGGCGTGTAAATATGACAACACACTTTGTACAGCAAGTTTTCCACCTGGTGCATGAAGACAAAAATAATGTACATTGAATTTCTAATTATTATTAGGCTATTATTTTTTTTGTTTCTTGTCGATCATCAAAACCAATGGAGAAAAGCCAATATACGCAAGGAGCCCCCAGGACCGATTCTGAGAACAACTGTCTTAAATGCTCTTGTTGGTCTCTTAAATGCTAAGAATATGTTCCTTTCTAAATGCCAGTCTTACAAAGATGGTTAATTTCGTTAAATTCTGTGTGTGTGCTTTCATCGTGTGTTGTAGCCTGTTATCCACCAAGTAAACCGTAAGACTCTTAATTCGCTTCGTGAAACTGAAAATTTAGCAGTGTTTATCCCAAAATCGGGATTATAGTAGCTTTGTCACATGCGTGAAGCATGGCCCAGGTAGACATTTACAGAATGTACACGACTGACAAGCCGTCAAACACGTTTGACAGATTGAATATTTGCCGGTTAGGGTTAGCTAGCTAGTCAAATGGCTTGGTAGCCGAAGTTGCGAACTGTTTTAGCATAGGCTACTGGACTACCAAATATAGCAAGCTGATTACGCTTTCTGCCAACTAATTATTTGGTTAAGTAGGCTAAAGGAAATAGTAAAAATGACTCGGCTACCGAAAAACTTCAGAGAACGATTATTGTATGGTCGTCTAGTGCAGGTGTAAATAGCACACCCCATAATGAAATCACTACGAAATGGGATGCCTGCATTTTCTGACTTCGCACAGGTGGACCGTAGTCGGACCCACAATGTCAAGGCCAAGAGGCGCCACCTCCCACCCCAGTGACCATAGACTGTAGCCCCTACATGTTGGGTGAAGGTATATGATCATGAGGACAAAGCCATTTTAAAATCGCTCCATTGGGGGCGCGATAGTGCCAATGCTTGGACCCCTCCCAACGCCGCTTGCAGCTTTAATTTATATTGAATTCCTTAGCTGTGCTTCTGATGGTTTTATTTTCTAGCTTCACCTTTCTTGCTGCACTTAACATGACATCTGACCCTGTCTGGCCTTTCTCTGTTTTCTTGATGAATGTCCTCACCATCTTTCTACCTAAAGAGACCTATAGAATTACCGACATATAGAATGGAATAATTCATAAGATTGTGACATCAATCATGTGTCAGGGGCTGGTTGTCACAAGTGACGACCAGCCCCATTAGCACAGTTTTGCTACATGGGAGGCTAGTGACCACATGGCTTAAACTAGCTAGAAAAAATATTATTGTAAATGTAGCTCTCATTCTCATCAATCTACACACAATACCCCATAATGACAAAGCAAAAACAGGTTTAGAAATTTTTGCAAATTTATTCAAAATAAAAAACTGAAATATCACATTTACATAAGTATACGGACCCTTTGCTATGACACTCAGAATTGATCTCAGGTACCTCCTGTTTCCATCGATCATACTTGAGATGTTTCTACAACTTGTTGGAGTCCACCTGTGGTAAATTCAATTGATTGGACATGATTTAGAAAGGCACACACCCGTTTATATAAGGTCCCACAGTTGACAGAGCAAAAACCAAGCCATGAAGTCGAAGGAAATGTCCGTAGACCTCCGAGACAGGATTGTGTCGAGGAACAGATCTGGGGAAGGGTACAAAAATATTCTCCAGCATTTAAGGTCCAGAAGAAGACAGTGGCCTCCATCATTCTTAAATGGAAGAATTTTGGAACCACTCTTCCTAGAGCTAGCCACCCAACCAAACTCAGCAATCAGGGGAGAAGGGCCTTAGTCAGGGAGGTGACAAAGAAACCGATGGCCACTCTGACAGAGCTCCAGAGTTCCTCTGTGGTGATGGGAGAATCTTCCAGAAGGACAACCATCTCTGCAGCGCTCCACCAATCAGGACTTTATGGTACAGTGGCCAGACGGAAGACCCTCCTCAGTAAAAAGCACATGACAGCCCACTTGGAGTTTGCCAAAAGGCATCTAAAGGACTCTCAGACTATGAGAAACAAGATTCTCTCGTCTGAGGAAACCAAGATTGAACTCTTTGGCCACAAGCGTCACGACTGCAGGAAACCAGGCACCGCTCATCACCAGGTCAATACCATCCCTACGGTGAAACATGGTGGTGGCAGCATCATGCTGTGGGGATGTTTTTCAGTGGCAGGAACTGGGAGACTAGTCGGGATTGAGGAAAAGATGAACGGAGCAAAGTACAGAGAGATCCTTGATAAAAACCTGTGCCAGAGCACTCAGGACCTCAGACAGGGGCAAAGGTTCACCTTCCAACAGGACAACGATCCTAAGCACACAGCCAAGACAATGCAGGTGTGGCTTCGGGGCAAGTCTGTGAATGTCTGTGAGCAGCCCAGCCACAGCCTGGACTTGAACCCGATCAAACATCTCTGGAGAGACCTGAAAATCGCTGTGCAGCAATGCTCCCCATCCAACCTGACAAAGCTTGAGAGGATCTGCAGAGAAGAATGGGAGAAATACCCCAAATACAGTTGTGCCAAGCTTGTAGCGTCATACCAAAGAAGACTCAAGGTTGTAATTGCTGTAGGTTGTAAATGTAATAACAATTACATTTACTAGGCAACAAAAGCACATAATACAGTATATTTATTGATTTTCTAAAAGTGACAATGGTCAAATTGAACACTGCGGAGTGATAGGAAAAGTGTTCTAAGTTAAAGTGCTCTATCTTACACCCGGCGCAAAGTGGCGCCAAGCGCAATGCAAGTGTCTTTGCTAGTTTCAGACCAACGCAGTTGTCATTTTCCCATCCAGCGCCCACGTTGTTTAAATAGCAAATGCACTTGTGCCCATCTAAGCGCCCATGGTCTTAAAATGAGGTGTGGTCAGTTGCATTGTTGGCACATTGCTATCTTGAGGCAGCGGAAATCGATTGCGCAGTTGACCAACAAAAACCTGGTCTTAAGTCAATGGCGCAGTATTTTACTGTTATTTTAAGGGCACATTATTAAGATAGTAATATGCGCCTACATAGGCGGGTGCACAACGCGCGATATTTTTTAAAAATACATGTCATAATGGTTAGTCATAATATTGGTAATATAATATTAATATAATATTATATAGCCTATATTAACATAATATTCATAATATAATTATTGGTGGAATCCTGCTGTTGCCGTAGATGGTCTGCTTGCGTGCTTTCACTTTGCGCACGAGCCGATCCGTTTCCTCTGCAGAGAAGCGTTCTTTCCTACTACTTGGCCAATCCGCCATTATAATAGCAATCCACCAAAGGTGCAAGCGCACCTGGCTTTTAAAGGGAATGGGAAATGACACTCTGATTGGTTTATTTCATGTTACGCCCAAAACACGCCTATGATTAATTAAGAGACTAAGTCCAACTCCTTTGAACCATGCTCCTTACTTTGCACTCAGAGTATCTGCCGTTAAACTAGCAAAAGTGGATTTGGACACGCCCTAAATGCACTTGCGCCATAAACCGTGCGCTTAGATCGTTAAAATACAGCCCAGTAACGGTCAGTATTCAGAAATATTTTACTGCAGAATGCCCAAAGTGACCAAGCAGAATTGAGCATTAAACTAGTGGGAAAGGACTATATTATCCAACAGCCACATTGGAAAGAAGTCACATGAATTGGCTGATACTGCTTTATCACAATTATTTTTTAATATGATTTTTTAAATATTGCGGTAAAGAGTGATGATTGTGAAGTTGGCGGCAGGCACACTGATTATTTCCAAAGGCTAAGTTCACTTGCTCTGTAAAAAATAAAAAGGTTCCGCCTCCAGCTACAGTACAATATTTAAAAAATGTTCATTCTTAAAAAATTTTAAGGATTATTTGTTTGAATACAAAACAATTTAAATCTGGTTTGATTCATTTGCATGTGCCATGAAACCACCAAGTACATTTGATTGAATCTTGTGGAAAATTATTAGTTTCTGCCAGCATCACTGCTTGGACTCAAAATTATGCATTGGGAGGATCTTTGTTCAGGTTTAAGTTAAATTGTTATCGAGAAATGGTTTTCAGAGAATGTTCAGCAAACACATGCTAAAGCAAGCCTAAACATAAGGACCATAATATAATATAGTGAAGACACATAAGATGCTATGGTTTGGCATTAACACTGGAATAAACAGTAGGTTTTATGTACGGAGTTTCAGTTGGCTGGTATTACCTGTAGTGAGGAGGTGGAAGTTCATTGATGACATTCTGAATGTGCTCTAACTGAACATGCTCCTCTTGAACTGAGACTGCATCCTGCACAAAGTTAGAGAAGATATTATTTACTATACAGAACAAACATTTCTTCATTCTATAATTCAGGGTCACAAGCCCCTGGATTCAGACAAAACAAATGTTAAAGTAAAGTACCAGTCCATTAAAAAAGTTAATTTAGTTACCCTATGATGACTTGGTCAGGACTGAATTCTGAAATAACTATTGGAATACGGAGCCACCGAATAAAAGATTCAGTGTTTCTTGTGCAGTCGTTTATATTTCCAATATTAATTTTATTAACATCTTCCATTTAGCCAATTAGCAGATAATCTTATAAAGACTGATTTACACAATTGCATACAGAAATATAGACAAGAGAGAAAGAGCTTATTAAGTCATTAGGGTCGCAATCAATAGTAGCAATTGTAATGGGATTCCCAATCTCCATGCAACAAAGCGGACACTCCACCACTTCAACTTCACTGCAGCCCAAATGACAGAAGTTGGAAGAACCAAGATGAAGACAAATTAACTGATGGCCTTCTGGTAAATGGCTTTATTACCAGGCCAGCTATGGTGACTTTTATCCTTGGAGCCATCATGTGACCTTTTCATGATGAGCAAAATACCAACACTTCTCTGTCTGGGAAAACCAGACCTTGCAATGTGTCCTCTGCCCTCAGGATCTACCATGGTGTGAAAAAGTTGAATCTGTTGTTATAGACTGTATCTACCAATTATGCCTGTGTATGTATAAAGAAAGAAAAACATTTATGTTAGGAATGGGTACGTACGTACGCATGTATGTTCCTAGATAGGTGTATCAATGCAAGAGTCCATATATACATTATAAGGCCAAAGGTATGTGGACACCCTCAAATTAGCGGGTTTGGCTACTTCAGGCACACCCATTGCTAACAGGTGCATAAAATCAAGCATACAGCCATGCAATCCCCATAGACAAACATTGGCAGTAGAATGGTCATACTGAACAGCGTAGTGACTTTCAAAGTGGCACTGTCATAGGATGCCACCTTTCTAACAAGTCAGTTCATCAAATTTCTGCCCAGCTGGCACAATGAACTGTAAGTGCTGTTTAGTGGAAACGTCTAGGAGCAACAGCAGCTCAGCCACAAGACAGTAGGCCGCACAAGTTCACAGAACGGGACCGCCAAGTACTGAAGGTCGTAGTGCATTAAAAATTGCCTGTTCTCGGTTGCAAGACTCCCTACCGAGTTCCAGACTGCCTGTAGAAGCAACGTCAGCCCAAGAACAATTTGTCAGGAGTTTCATGAAAAGAATTTACATGGCCGAGCAGCCGCACAGAAGCCTAAGATCACTGTTACGACCCTTCTAGGGGTTAAGGGTGCAATATTTAAATGATGTTTGGCACCGGGAGATGTAACTAAATATATAAGCTTTCTTGTGAGAACAATGAGAGACACACAAGGCGGACTACGGTGAAAGGGATTTTACTGTGTGGGGGGATCTATTTACAAGTATTTACAGACATTTCCAAACATAAAACACGCCAAGACACACAACCGAGACCAGTAAAAAAAAAAGGGAGTGGTACCGAAAATAACAAACAAATACCCTAACTACGAATTTGTAATATAACTAACCAATTAACAATACAGAAAACAAAACTTGTCTCACTAACCTAACTGCGACCAGCAGTCATAAATACAGGGGGCGACACCACCACTAAACTAATGTGCTTAGACAGAGCCCTTACCCTACGTGTCAACACGTGTATAGGGGCCCCCGGAACTTACCTAACACTGGTCTCTGAAGTGAACCAGGGCGGACGAAATTTTAGACAACACAACTCTCTCAAATAACACACACAACCTAGCATTTGCCCAAACACACAGCACAAATGAGGAAACGGAAGGCTCCTGCAGGAACGAAATGGGGATATTTTAAATTGAGAGCTGAGGCATGATTGGAGGAGACATGATTGCAGGAGGGAGTTGATTGGCGGATGGGGGGGGATGAGCGGGAGAATTCTGATGATTGACAGCGGGGATGACCAATGGGAATAACGAAGGGCGGAACATGGACTCCTGCGGAAATGACAGCAACCGAGAGAGAGCAGAACGAAAGAGGGGAGAAAAACGCACGCCCGCGTCTCACACGCGAACGTAACAATCACCATGTGCAATGCCAGGCATTGACTGGAATGATGTAAAGCACACCACTATTGGACGCTGGAGCAGTGGAAACACGTTCTCTGGAGGGATGAATCACGTTTCACTGGCAGTATGATGGACAAATTTGAGATTGGCGAATTTGTGGCAACAGTCTGGGGAAGGCTTGTGCTCGTTTCAGCATGACAATGCCCCAGTGCACAAAGTAAGGTCCATAAAGAAATGGTTTGCTGAGGTTCGTGTGGAAAAACTGGACTGGCTTGCAAAGAGCCCTAACCTCAACCCCATTGAACACCTTTAGGAATTGGAACGCCGACAATGAGCCAGGCCTTATCGCCCAACCTAAGTGCCCTCCCTCACTTATGCTCTTGTGGCTGAGTGGAAGTGAATTATAGCGGGCTAATATAGCAGTGAAAGGGGGACAAACTCCATATTAATGCCCATGGTTTTGGAATGAGATGTTCAACAAGCACATATGGGTGTGATGTTCATACTTTTGGCCATATAGTGTATTTAAGGAATGAGATTATGTGTTGGAGATATGTGGACATGTTTGTTCTAAGGTTGATGTATGTACCCAAATGTGTGGATTATGAATAGAGGATTTGAAATTCATGGTTATCTGAAAGTATAAAATAATAGTAAGAGGGGCCACTGCCTTTGACTTATACAGGGGAATATGAAATATAGGCAGAAATAATAGAGTCAATCAGAAGAGCATGCAGTCATACTAAGTCTATTCTTTGCTGTCAGCTGTTTTGCGAGTTCCACAAGTTCCACTGCGCCTGCACGGAGAGGAGTGGGTGTATAATTACCATGCAGCCCCCCTATTCCTATAGGAGAAGGGTCTGTTAGTGGCAGTAGGGGGCCAGACCACTGGCCAGGTTAGACCTTGAGTGTGGAAAGCTTGACTGGGAGGATATTTAAGGGGATACCAGAGGAACACTTGAGATCTGCTTTTCTCCTGGTAACATAGTCCTCTCGGTGTGTGTTCATCTTGCTTTGTAAATAAAATGCTTACCTTTTAGCATTGTTGAAACTGCCTATCCTTGGTTATTGCCATATTGTCGTTTGCATGACTCAGACAGCTACATGACTACAAGGTAGGCTCTCAGGCTACTATTACAGGCTTTGCCCAGCCACAGGCTTGCTCTGCCGACCTGCAGCTGGGTACTATTGTTGCTCAAGCAAACAAGCAAGAAAAATGAATTTGACTGTCCATAGTCATTTAAGTTAATATTCTGTTTATAACTTTATTTCCTTATAATTTGAATATCAATATTGCATATCAGAATGTTCAATACGTATGTTTATTCACGAAAGGGGAGCCATATGGATTTCATGACAGCAGATTTATAGATTTTTTTTTTTTTTGTATAATGACCACTGTCATTATGTCAGCAGACATACCACCATGGACCCTGCTCCAGCCTAATGACTGAAGCTAAGCAAGTGTGGGCTTGGTTAGTACCAGGAAGGGAGACCTCCAAGGCAAACTAAGTTGCTGCTGGGAGTGGTGTTGGTGGGCCAGCAGGGGGCAATTTTCCCTCTGGTCAAAAAATACCCAATGCCCCAGTGCAGTGATGGGGACTGAGTTCCTGACTCGTTGTGGTCATTACAGATTCCACGACACTCTTTGCAAAGAATAGGTGGTTCCCTGGTGCAGACAAACTTATCCAGAGCAACTTACACAACTTTTACATTGCATTCATTCACACAGCGAGATATACTGAAGCAATGTAGGTTAAGTACTTTTCTCAAGGGTACAATGGCAGTGTCCTCCCTAGGAATCAACCTGTGACCTTTAGGTTACAAGATCAGTTCCTGTTCTTACCCTCTCCACATCAGCTGATGTGTTTTCACACATTGATGGTGGCTGAGATGAGTTTCCCCCTGATTACTTTAAAGCACTTTGAGCGACTGAAAAAATACTATATAAATGAAATGTTTCACTATGCCATTTCCAGTGTTCTAGTGTTCTACTTTTTAAGTTACTGTAGCTACCTTGCAAACGGCACATCTACCAACATACAAACAATTAGGAGTTCTATCATGTATACAATAAGTCATTAACCCCTTAGCGCACAAGCCAAATCTTGCCAATCCTTGCCCATTTAGGGGGTACCCTATTTAAAACTTTATAACTCCAGATGTGAACGCCAGAGAGACTTGAAAATGGCTTAAATGAAGCAAGACATTTGTACAATTTACAATACAAATACAGATTAGTTTATATTCATAATTTTGGAAGACATAAAGTGCCACAAATGCAATTGTCTAGACAAAAAATCAAAAATGAATTAGCAATTTTTTAGATTGCAATGAAATACTGAGAAATTGTATATATATACAGCAGGTTAAACTATACATGTGCTAGATCAAAAACTTCTTTTCCACAAGTTCATAAAATCTAAGGGTGGATATGTAGAACTATTATAGATGTATGAAACAAAAACTAAGCAGCATCTCCAAATCTATCCAAAATGTCTAAATTATGCATTGCTGCAAATCACAACATATTCACGTATTTCACTACAAATCAACTGTTTTGACTCAAGAAACTCACTATTGCATCATTTTCACGTGGGAATTACAAGCTTTCAGTCAGTACAGTGGTCTAAAATATCTAGGGGTGCAAAAACATATCCAAAATTTCTCCAAAATTGAATAAAATGCTTTTGTCCATTATAAAGCATATAAATGAGGTTCTTATGATGGTGTAAGATGAAACATTGCTATCAGATCCAAAACTATTGTCACACAATGCGGTACAGTACCTAAATGTGTAATAATTAACTATTGCATGTGTTTCTATACTCTGTTCTGTATGTTTTCTTTTATGGGGTTGGAACAACATGAAAACAATTTTCAACCGTCCACCACGTTTTGGCAATGTTCCAACTCTTACCTCATCACTGTTGCATGCTTCACAAGAACTATTACACTACTAACTAACACTTACATTACAGTGTGAAATATCCACATTATGTAATACCACTAACCTATTTAAACGCACTCAATTTCAAAAATAACGTCTATAACCAAAATATTTTGAGCAGTAATACTTACATAGCGATGATGAAATCTATGTTCAGTAGTTGGAGACAGTAAATCAATTGATACTGTTCTATTCGCTTCTATTTTCCTCCAGAAAACTATGTCAGATAGGTCTATCAGTAAACATATGGCTTAGCTATGCCCAGAAGTCCTCAATAATAATAGTATTTTCCAAGAAATCGCGAAAAATCGTTGACCATGTTTCGTTAGGTGCAGCATCTTTTACTGCTACCACAGAGTGAATGTGTAAGTGAATGCGATGATAAGAAAATGTTTGGTTACGCTGACCTATAAACCCTATTCCAAAAGCAAAATTAGACATGTTATAATGAATTGTCAATCAAGCCAGACTGTAATAAAAAGGGCGACAACGCGGTAAATAACACGTGTGGTATTATGCACAGCTAATTTGGAAGATACCCAGGCATCACAAATGCGCCTATATTTCACAAACGGATTGTCCAAGACAATATATGACCACTCAGTCTCAAAAGGGACATCTCTACGTGTAAAACCAATGCTAAGGTTGTATATTTATTCAATATTTAGTTCCAGATATTGACTGTAAAATGACATGGTATCATTCTTTAAAAACTTTTTCTTGTTTATTTCCTTATTTAGTGAGCAGCGTTTTCACTGCTGTCTTGGCATATCTTAGGGCTATTGTCGGGTTTATCTTGTTGCTATGACGGAATACAATTTTTAGTGGTGAAAGAATATTTTTATGAATGCAAAGATAGACAATATTGTCCATTATGTCATGGGTGGGGGGTGTAGTTGCAAATGAGACTGCAGGGAGAGGGTGCCTGTTAAATGAATGACCAGAGCGAAACTCTAAACTAAAACAACACGTTTCTGTTTTTAACTCATTTATTGCAATAGCACCAAATGTCTGAGTTCAGTAATCTCAGCACGCCAGCGTGCTGGCCACTAGGGGCATTGGACTAAGCGGTTAAGTAGCAGTCTTGATCTAAATGTCAATAGACATAATAAGTTTTAATAACTTTAATAACTTTTTTGCCAAACTGTTTTGAAATTATAGTTTTTGTGAGAAGGCACGCCCACTGAAAATTAGTGATGGAGGAGGAAACATGATGGTCTGGGGCTTTTTGCTGGATACAGAGTTGGTGACTTGCACAGAGTGACTGGCACCCTGAACTAAAAGGGTTATCACAGCATTTTGCAGCGCCATGCAATACCCTCTGGTCAAAGCCTAGTTGTTCAGGGGTTCATCCTACAGCAAGATAATGACCCAGAATATATCTCCAGGCTATGTCAGAACTATCTAAGAAGAAAAGAACAAGATGGTAGGCTTCAAATCATGGCCAGCACAGTCTCCGGACTTAAACCCCATTGAGCTGGCTTGGGTTGAACTGGACAGAAGGGTGAAAGCAAAGCAACCCACAAGTGCAACATATTTGTGGGAACTTCTGCAACAGTGTTGGGAAGATCTTTCCGAACAATATTTGATTTCCATTGTAGAATGAATGCCACGAGTGTGTTCAGCTGTTATCTGCAAAAGGTGGCTACTTTGATGAGTCAAAAAATTTGAATAAATTGTGTTAAACAGAACGATTCCATGATTTCTTTTTAATCTCCAATTGTTTATTTGTTCTAAGCTTTAATTTCAGAGTACGTTGAGACAACTGTGTAAATTTAAATAAAAACTGGAAAAATGGAGGTGTTCTAAAACTTTTGACTGGTAGTGTATATCAATGCAAGTTACAAGCAAATCGATCACCTTCAGAGAAGTTGTCATTTAAGCATACTTCAGAAAATTCATAATAGCAAAAAATCTAACCATACTCACTTTAATAGCTTTTTTTATTCGGAATGAGGAAAGGAATCCAAAAACACTAGCCCCATCTTTCTATGATAATTGGTTCAAAACTTATGATTGTTTAAATATTGGTCATCTTCACTGCTTGGATAATAATAATAATAATAATCAGAAGGAAAACAATAGGGCTCCAGCAGCTTTTCTGCTCAGACCCATAAAAATAGCTGCAGGCAGTGACTCCCTGGTCCAAGCAGCATCTCAAGAGTTGCCAAGCACAGAGACTCTATGAACATGGTTGGACCATGTTCATCAACTTATGGACATCTCTGACTAAAAATTGATTTTTTAAATTAATTTTTAAAAATATATTTTGATCTGTATAGATCCAATATGGTTAGATTGAGCTAAACCATTATGACTGGAGTCTTGATCTAACTGTCAATGTGCGTTCAAAGTTTCACAACTTTATGAAAAACGTCTAGATTCCGTCTATCTATCTATCTATCTATTTGGGCTTTAGCTCACTCAGAATTCTGCTCTCGTCACATGTTCATTTGTATGAGACAGCCATTGAGATTAAAAATAACCGGAGACAGCTTTCGCTTCTCAGTGCCATGTACTCTTATGGAAGCTGCTCAATGACACATGAAACCAATTCATGGATGCTGCCATGTTTGACTATGGGGCATTTTGGCACCAGAGCATGTGCAGGGGGACCTAAACTAAATGCAATGTACATATCTAGATTCCATCTATATTTGAGCTTGTGCTCAGTGGGAAATGTTCTCTTGTTGCAAATTCAGTTCGCTACCGCGGTGAGAGATCTCCCCGGCAGAGGCAAATTTGCATATATTTTTTTGTATTTTCACGGGACCTTTTTTTGTTGTTTGCAAAAATCCACCAGGTGGCAAATGTGAGCGCTCAAAACTTTGAAAAATTTCTGACAATTTACACATCAATCGACTCACGAGCAAACTAGAACACTGGCTTGTGTCAAATTACCGCTGCTCTTATTTTAACAGGAAAGGAGAGTAAATTTTTAGCGATAAGCTGTAAATAGGGACATATACCGTAAAATCTTATGTGTATTTCAGTGAAATGTATGTCTGTAAACAGTTATTCAATTAACTTTGTGGTCAGTCAGTGAAACTTAACAATAGCCTAGTCAGATAGTTTTGAGCACAGTCTAACGTCATCCCTTAGTTTCACTTACAGGGGAGAGTGTTAGGGTATAAATGGTTTGTACACTGCTGCTACAGTCACCATTTGAAGACTGTAGCCCTATACCAAATGATTAATGTAAACGAAACTGGTCACATGCATTGATTTATAAGCACACACATTGGTCTGTATAGTTGGCTATTTGTTTTTGCTATTTAGTTTTGTGTTTGTTTTCAATACATAAATAGGCTATAGACAAATTAATTAAAATGTTCATTTATTTTATGCAAGATAACCTAATCTTTGTCGAAATGGAATGGTCTATTGTCAATGAGATAAATGCACCGCTTTGCAATGCTGTGCAATGTTTGAAATAAAATTTTACAGTGCTAGGCTAAATATTTTCTGAGAAAATTAGGAAGATTGAAAAACATTGTTACAGACTCTCCCCAATGCACTGAGTCGCATAGCTACTGGCTAACATTAATGCAATGCAACTAAGTGCTGAACGTTTCATAATACAGAGAACAATAATTAGAAACAGCTTCAGTGGCTCAGAATGGTTAGGAATTCTCAAAACTGATCAAGTGACTCACTGACTCTAACTCAGAGAAGTGTTTCTTGTGATAGGCTAGTTGAACGGATAGCATATCACTTCACTGCTAGCTTTTGAAGTTTACTGGTTGTACAACCCTGCATCATGCAATGCATAGCAATATTATCACATCATAAAAATGCATTACAGGGCTCGACATTGATGGTAATTCCGAGCTACCAATCCATCACAAATGGACAGTTTTGGCTACATCTTTTTGCTAAGTGGTTGTCGGCCAGGTCGGTTCAACATTACCAGTTCCAGTTTCTTTTTATTAGGTCTATAGAGTTCAATGGAGTGACGCCAAACTGGCAGGTCAGTTCAAGGACATTGCAGCGTAGGTATGAACGCATTTTCAGGTTCATGATTAAAATGTTGGACGTGTGACATTTTACAATTGTGCACCTGTTGTTCCCTAACCTAAATGCAAGCATAGCATCTAAAAACGCAACTAAAAGCACAAAAGGCACAATTACGACTTCACTCTTCTCTCACAAAAGAGTTGATTGGGCTTGTAGTGGCAGATTTTCAGTCTATGTTTCATTTTTTAATTAAGCCACTTCTCTCAACGTGGGAAGTAGAAGGGTTCTGACTCGTATCCATAGGCTATACACGCCAAATTATCTACATGCTATGATGCAGGCTACTTACTCAGGACTCCAGGAATAATGTTGATGTTGTTTTATTTTTCAAGTTCGGCAATCATCAATCCAACAGGATCAGTGACTCAGTAGGTAAGTACATCATTCTTTGTCTAACAGTCTTTGTTTTCAGTAACAGAACAGGCTAGGATGACGGTCAAAAAGTTGTATGCTTCTATACTGCGTGCACCTTGTCTCATCACTGAATCATTAACTCTAGGTTCTAGGTTTCTATACATGCGCAGTATAAATATCTAAACTAACCAACAAACTATCAATATATAAAAACTTAAATCCTCTGTTCTTTCACTATATTCACTTATGGACAAAATACTAAATTATATTATACAAAAAATAGAAATCTATTCAAAATATATTTTCACTGGTATTGGCTCTTACATTTCCAGCCCCTAATTAGAAGGCATGCAGACTGACAATTACTCAATAAACAAACTAGAGCCAAATAAATTCTCCAAACATAAAGCATTATCTTATCAAAGCTAAGCAAATATCACTATTGAAGTATGGAACATGTACAGAAAAACACTACAACATGAAAACTCAAGTGCCTATCTCACAGATGAGGCACAGCTTGTCCACAGGTCTTTCCAATGTGATCGTCTTTGTCTTGACCAGCACATGTTGAACAAGACCTTTTGCATCAGGAATGATCTGAGTGACTCTTCCCAACACCCACAAGCTCTGTGGTGCTGAATTGTCCATGATCATGACAATGTCTCCTGTGGCCAGGTTCTTCTTGATCTGAGTCCACTTTTGACACTCTTGGAGCAGAGGCAGGTACTCACACACCCATCGCTTCCAAAACAAGTCGGCAAGATATTGTACTTGCTTCTACCTTCGGTGTGCGTATGAGTCCTCTTTCCTGAACAGTCCCAGTGGCATGACCGGCTGTTTCTTCATCAGTAGTAAGTGGTTAGGAGTCAATGCCTCAAGATCTGAAAGATTGTCTGTTGATGTAGTAAGTGGTCTGTCATTCAATATTGATTCCACTTTATTCCAATAGCAATGTTTGTAGACATTCATCGCTGACTGTTTGTTCCATCAGCACAGACTTCATTATCTTCCTCACGGATCTAATCTGTCTCTCCCATATTCCTCCAAAGTGAGAACCGGCAGGTGGATTGAACACCCACTGTATTCCCCTTTGCATGAGTGCATCTTGTATTTTCGACTGGTTCCACTGTTGAATGGCTCCTCGCAGCTCAAGTTCAGCGGCAACAAAATTAGTTCCATTATCTGAGCACATAACGGATACTTGTCCCTTTCTGCACACAAAGCAATGGATTGCATTCAGGCAAGAGTCAGTGTCCAGTGTGTGCGCTACTTGCACTGCTCTAGTCGTGAGGCAGGTAAACAGTACACCATATCTTTTCACAGTGCTGCAACCCTGTTTCACATCAAATGGTCCAAAGTAGTCAACCCCTACGTTTGTGAAGGGTGGTTTGTCAGGTAACAGTCTGTCTTGCCATCTTCTGTCCTAGAGCCTTGCCTATAAATTTTCTGCAGATCACACATCTTGACAGAAACTTCCTCACTATTGAGTTCGCTGAGGGGATCCAATATCTCTGACGCAGTTGTGAGAGCATATAGTTCCTTCCGCAGTGTCCGATCTTCTCATGAGTGTCTTGCAGAATCAACGTAGTGACGTGCAAGTCCTTCGGGATGATGGCTGGATGCTTCACATGCTCCGGCATCGCAGACGCGCAGAGACGGCCTCCAACTCTCAGTACTCCGTCTTGAATCACTGGATCAAGTTTTGTCAAATGACTACTTCTCTTCACATTGCTGCCTCTCTTCAGCATGGAGATTTCTTCATGAAATCGTTGGTTTTGGCTGAACTTGATAATCTCCATCTCTGCTCTTGTCAAACATTCCACAGTCAGAACATTCTTCTTCAGTGTTGACTTGTCATCATGTCTTTTCTGGTTCGCAGTTGTCATTTGACAGTTGGGATCTGTCTGTAAATCTCCATTCTTTTTCCTGCAGCGCTGTAGAAGTAGATCCTTGAATCTGAGAACCCAGGCCACAGCTCTTTTCAATCGGTACCAGCTGGAGTAATGGTTGATCAGCTTGCTCACAGCCCTTGTGTCTTCGGCTGCGTGCGTGAGATGTACTAAGTGTCTCACCTCACTGTCGTCTCCTTCAATCTTCAATTCATCAGGTCTATCCGGCCATGACACTCTGGTTCTTGCAGGAAAGCTGGACCATGAAACCAGCTCAGGCTCTTAATGAACTTGGTTGGTGTAAGCCTTTCAGATTGATCATGAATTTGAATGAGTCAGACTCGGTGCACCACAACACTCCTAAAGCCCTTTCCACAGGAAGGGCATCGTTGGTCAAATCCAGGTCTCTCACTTCTTTGGCTCTCACAGTCTGGAACAGAGGCAAGAAACGCGCGACTGTTGCTTGTCCATTTCGTCAGGTGAAATCCTCCACCAGCACACAATGCTGTGAGGTCTTCGCACAATGCGACAGCTTGAGTGTCATTGGCGACTTACTTCAGACGATCATCAACATATAAGTTCTTGAGAACTGTATCTACAGCCTCAGGTGATTACTTGCAGTGGTTTTCTTCGGCTGTTCTTCAAAGAGTGAAATTGGCACAGCTGGGGGAGAAAGTCGCACCAAAGAGATGAACAACCATCTTGAATTCAGCTATGTCCTGACTAAGGTCTCCTTCAGGCCACCACAGGAAGCGCAGAAGGTCAGTGTCTACCTCAGGGACCCGCACTTGATAGTACATTGCCTCAATATCAGCCATCATGGTGATTGTTTCCTGTCTGAAACGTGTCATCACTCCAACAAGGGAGTTGGTTAGGTCTGGTCCTTGTAGAAGCTCACTGTTCAATTGGACTCCTTGATAGCTGGCGGCACAGTCAAACACCATACGCAGCTTCTTCTTTTGTGGATGGTATACTCCGTGGTGGGGAATGTACCATACTTTACCACCCTGGCAATTCAGCAGTCGGTACTTTCGCTGCATATCCTTTGTTCACCATGTCACTTATGAAGCAGGTGTATTCTCCATGGAACGCAGGATTCTTCTTCAGTTTGTTCTTGGGGTTTAGCGCTGCAGCACTTCGGTTGTTCGGCATTTGGACCCTTGTTTTCTTCATGGGAAGAGCTATGTAGCGATGTCTATCCACAAAGCGTGCAGAGCCTGACACAGAGTCCATGGAGCGGTGATCCTCTTGTGACATCTCTGACTTGTCACCTCAATTGCGTTCAGAGAAGTCATGGTTATATTGCTGTATGAGTAGCTGTTCCATGCTCTCAATGGCAATTCTGTTGACTGCAGCACATGATTGTGCATTGTCATCCAATGTGGTGTCAGTTGGCTCTTCGAGTGGACCGTTCAGAATCCACCCAAGAGCAGTCTTTACCGCATATGGTCCATTGGCCTGGCTATGGATCACTTTCCACGGCTCTAAGACTTTGTGTTCCCTGGTTCTAATGAGAAGTTCCACCTCAGCGTCAATGTGAGGCAACCTTACTTCACCGAGGTATGGCCAACAACATCCTTTTGTAGTGGAACGTTCTCCCTGGAAACGGGTATGCTTCTCTGTGTGAACACCTTGGATAGCTCAATGAAGTTGAAGGATGAAGGGTGTAGCTCTCCACTCGCTTCTTAGAATTGATGGTGCTCAACATAAGCTCTGTCCTTCTGCCTTGAACATTCAGCTGCTTTGCCAGTGCCTCAGTACAAAATGTTGCAGAGCTGCCCGAGTCCATGAACACATAGGAGGCTTCCACAACTTTGTTGCTCTTCTTGGATTTCACTCTGACGGGCACGATAGCAAGTACTCAGTTGTCTCCGGCCCCAGTGCAAGCACTTGTCTCTTGATAGAGCAGTGCATACACACTGGCAGCGTTTCTTTCGTTGATGGCTTCATATGCTCCAGTCTTCTTCTCTTTTGCACCTTTGTCTTGCTTTGAGAAGTTACATTCTTTGCTTAGGTGACCTTTCACCAGTCAGCCAAAGCAAAATCCATTTTTCTTCAGAAACTCTACTCTGTACTTATGTGGTTTTTCTCTGAGCTTGCGACATTCTTCCAGTGTGTGATTCTTTTCACAAAACACACACGGCACAGGGCTATTGTCACCAGCCGTGTTTTAGTCTGTGGCTGTTTTGGCAGGGTTCTGCATCTTCAACCATTGAAGGACTATGGGTGATACCTATAATTTAGTGCGTCAGAAACATTTTTTTCTGTTAGCCTAACCGTGTTTATGATATAGCATTTCTGTGGTCATGAGGTAGCTTTCTGTAACAAAGTGCGATATACCGAAACGGATGCACATCGTTGAGTCACAGCAATATTTCTAAAATAATTGGGTCAAGGGGCTGCCTAAACTGGCTGTGCACCCCCTGCCCTCATGCTACGCCACTGGGCAGTGGTCAAAGAAAACGTGTGCAATGATTTAAAAATGGTAATAAATAACGTATCGCCTATATATAATAATAATAATATAATAATAATAAAAACTATCATTTAGAAATACAACTGTTGGAATTGATTCAGCTGCGTACTTTATTTCAAGAAACTAGTTTTGCAACATAGCCTATTGTTTCATAATATGTATGAAATTAGGTTGCTGTGGGAGCAGAAATCTATGCGGTAATTTTGGACGGTAACAGGAAGCAATAAAAACACGGCCTTTCTAATGTTAAACAACCACATACATACTCATATAAAAACCCATAGAAACATTTTCTAATGTTCTATTTGCTCAAAGATTTTCAAGAAAGCAAGTGAAATGATCTTGACTAAATTTAATTTGGAGATCTCATTTCACCCTGCACCAAGCAGGTTCCTTTTGTTTCACAAATGAGTGATTAGCGGTGTAAATCGAACAATCTGTCAAAGAAATTGTTACATTATGCTATCGATTGCTTGAAGAGATATAGATAATCAGGTATGTAGTGTAGTGCTCATTATCTAGGCTTCACCAAGATCTTGTCTACACTGTGGTAGAAAGCATTTTACTTTTACAAATGGGTGTTTAAAAAAAAAAAAATTACAATGAAAAGGAGACGAGTCTTTTCGATTCCCAGTTCCGAACCTGCTGCCAGTGTGCGATGATGCATATCCCTCAGGAAGTCAAACCGGTTTTGGCGATTTTTCAGAAAACGTAGTTTGATTGTTTATTTCCCATGTATAATGGCATAAATGGTACAGTATAATCAAATAACAATATATCAATTGCTGACTTTCTAGAAAATAACAGTTGTTTCCTTTAATAAGATGTTAAAAATGAGCTGCTTCCCTCAGCATGTAAATAATATCATTGGGGGGGAAAGGCGTCATTGTTTGTGCAACTTTTGGTTCATATTTTTCCTTCAACAACATGAACCAATATTTGCTGTTATTTGTTCAATAAAATGTATTTACTGTGTGCATTTACTCATATTGTTATGAAATGTGACATTTAAAGAAATATGTAGCCTACTCTCAAACCGCTATAAGTGCCAGAACGTCTCAGTTTCAACCATAGCAGCCCCAAGGCTTTAAAATTCCATTGCAGTTGGAGACTCAAACCAACCAGGCTCACATCTCCTTTTTCACCGTAATTTAAAAAATGTCCATTCATAAAACTAAAATGCTTTATTCCTCATGGTAGCAAGACCCCAGCTCGGGAGACCCTTTTTACCGATCGGAATTGAACAACCAGGATGATGACAAAAGAGCTTGCCTACAATTTGAATTACATTTCATTTCACCAATAAAAAATCCCTTCAGAGGTTTTATAGAATAAGATAACAAATGCCATATTCTTTTTCTTTTTTTGTGACATTTTGCTTCTGAAATTGCTGTATAAGTTGCTCAGGACGCTGGCAGCTTAACATTTTAGGACACCTAAATATATGAAAGCATAAATACATAATAACCAAAAAACATAAAAATTTCACAGCAAGTTTCTTGTAAGAAAAATGTGTAGCCTAATAATACCCTCAATGAGGTTAGATTTTTTATAATGACTGAATTGATTTTGGTGCAGCGCTAGCTACAGGCACAAATCCTCGTAAACCAAGTCAAATTACCTGTTAAAGTGAGCCCAGATGCCAGTTTTGTTTTAATGCTTTTGGGTCGAACGCCCATGAATACATTGCGGGCAGAAAGCGTCACATCTGCAACTAGAGTGATTACACAGGGAGAGGGAAGCCGATAATAAATTGTATTAAAGAAAACAACCATTATTTTCTGACAAGTTAGGTATTCACATGTTGTGATTTGAGTAGCATTTATGACATTTATGTGAAAAATAAACCGGCAAATTTGCTTTCTGAAAAATCGCCAAAACAGGTTTGGCATCCCTATTAGGGTCTTACATGAGTTTTATTTTGCAATCTGTTATAATAAGAGAGTTACCGGATCCATAAAAATATTTGAATGGCTTCTATGCTGATACCAGCCAAATATCAGCTGGTATTAGGGCTTTATTTTTCCCAAATACTAATATAATGTTATCTTCAAATCACAGAGCTAAGAATTCATCTTAAGATAGCGAATCACCCCAAAATGAAAAGCAACATGACATCAAGTATAATGCAGAATGATGTAAGCTGTCCTTATGAGGAAACACTGCTACCCCCTCCTATCAAAACCCAGCAAGCATTTCCCTATGGCCTGGCAGAACCTCTACCACAGAGGTAAATGCATCAACTGAAACCCTAAACCACCATATGGCCATTTACATAACCAAAAAAAAATGGGCCATTTCATTTGCGAAATATGTCAATGTCAGGGTTAGACTACCAGAAAATTGTGTATGTCAGTCAAAATTGTGTTTAAGGATGGGTAGTGAGGAAATCTCAACATAGGGTAACCTTGGATATCAATCTTGCCTACATCAAGCTACAAGATGATAGTTTATTCTGTCAATATAGCGGGGCTGCGAAATAGGCTTCTTTTTCACCATGGGCATTTCTATCATGATTTCTCGTTCTTTAGGCCTATTAGATAGGTGTGCAAGGCCGGTCCACGAATAGCCTGACAATGGTGGGACCTATAGGTAAACTACTGCCTGGATTACCAAAGATGGCTGATGGATTATGAAAATTTACAAGCATGTAGGCGCATCTAAAAATTGATGGTATTCATTTATACTTGTTTAAAGTGAGCTGTGAAAGGCTAGCATTAGCTAGCGTTAAAGTTTGTGGTTAGCTTCATGCACAAATGGTTGGCTCATTTAAGTGACTATGGAAAAAACCTATGGTTACAATTTGCAACAGACCTATGGGAAATTGATACAAAAATTAGTTTAAAAAATTAATAAAACAAAACTGCATGTGTGACAGACTGTCAGTGTAATTGATGTACATCCCTGCGCTACGATGCTATGCATGAACTAGCTAGCTAATTTATTAAATGAACAGTTTCCACAACCTACAAATGACAGCAGCAACCATTACACTGTGCAAAAAGGACATGTCATGTTGGCCAATCACAGGAAAAACTATGGGCCGTCTAAAAAGTGCAGTTTTGAGAAGGTTTCCCTTCTAGTTCTTATACAGTTCATAGGGTGGAATAAACATATATGAAGCTACTAGAGGGCTGCATCATCAGCTGCAGGGGATACAGCTGAGAGAGGGCTAGAGGACATAGTGACATCACTAGAGTCAGCATTCCACTATTGATTTAAATGGGATTTTGTTTGGGATATATAAAGTAGGTACTGTAAAAACTGTAGGAGGAGATGGGACTCAAAAAACTGTCCAGAATTAAATAACTAGGAAAGGTTAACATTACCTGAAGAAAATAAGTTTACTTACTTAGTTTAAACAATTTTAACTGCTAGTTGTGCTATGATATCAGTATATCATTTTTATTTTATTGTGTATTAGGGTGTTGCCTTTGCATTCTTAGGTGGTAGCTATGGTGTCTTTGATTGATTGATTTTTATTTTTTTTCATTGGATGTCATGCATCATAAAATGCCCAGCCTGCATGGGCTTATAAGACACCATTATTTTAAAATAAAAACAAATCAAAGATATACACAATCCAAGAGTCACTGATCTCTCTCTTTTGGCTCTTCCCCTTAGGGGTCGCCACAGCGGTTCATCCGAGCCGCATATTTGATTTGGCATATGTTTTACGCCAGATGCCCTTCTTGACGCAACCCTCCCATTTATCCAGGCTTAGGACCGGCACTGGCACTGTGAATGCAGCCTCAGTAGCTGGGTTGGAGCATTGGCCGGGAAACGAACCCGGGCCTCCAGTGTGGCAGGCGAGAGCTCTACCACTTAGCCAACAATGCTCCCCAAGAGGCACTGATATAAATTATTAATAATAACAACAGTATAATACAGGAAACAAAGTTACCTGATTAGAAAATAACAGAAGGGAGATAAAGGGTCATTCTTGGGCGTGACACAGTGCAGGCATGACACAATGCATTGACCCACACAAAACAGACACACACACATACACACTCTGTTGCAGCCTGGGCAGCCGTACACCCTCCAGTGACATAAACACAGACATCTACTTTACTATTTATACAGAGAGCTGTGCTTGCCATTTCTTCCAGTCCTTTTTAAAGCTGGCCTTCTTAAATACTTTGTTATTGAATAGCCATTGTAATTTCTCACCACCATCAGTCCAGAATAATTTAGGTTTTTGTTTTCTGCATTACCTTAAGCAAAGGAGTCCTTAGGTCACCATACAGTGCACAGTAAAACAAAGTGAAATTAATTTTCAGCATCTTTTAAATCACACACAGTGCATACCCTATACTCTTCAGGCACAGCAGCATACTTCAATGGGACTGCTATTGTTGGGATATTAAAGCATTAAAGTCATGGTTTACAATTTCATCAATAATAATCCAGTTTAACAACAGATTATTGTCTTTTTAAAGCTTTGTTCAACAAACAATGACCTAAAACTTATATAGCCATGACAGGCTTTTAGAACAAGGTAAACAGATCAACAAGTCAAATCGAGTTTTAAACATAGGCAAATGTTTTAGAAATCAAAACATATTTACTCATCCTTATTCTGAACTGCATTGTATAAACTTCATGAACCCTACCACCACCCTTACCTGACAGTAAAATTCAATTATAAGATGAAAAAATGCTTTTATAATTTCAAAAAATAGTTTTGCATCTTCATTATGAACTATGGTATGCTATGAACGTCTAATAAAATAAAAAACTACAGAATGTAAGGCTAACATGTTTTGTTGATTTTTTTATGTTTATACTTTTTGAAGCCCCACTTTACCTGTATGTTTGATTTGCATAAGCTTGGACAAATTAAAGAAAAAAATCTAAAAAGCTTCCCTGGGCAGAATACATCTTCAGCTATTTTGCTCTTACTCAAAATTCCCCAAGTTGTATTTTGTGAAGACCAACTGCACAGGAGCTTGGAGCAGTCTAGAGCGATGGAGAGACACAACATCCCCTGCTATGCTTGGAGGGAACACTAGTTGCAGGGCAGGTCATATTTTAGAGCCACATGAGCCTGTACTGAGTGTGTCATTAGCCAACAACCTGTGTCTATAATGTTTTAACTCTAGAAAGGCCACATTTTTCACTGATGTCCAGCAGCGTCAGACATATCCGGCATTTCTGCACCAGCAACAACCTAATTTCATAAAGATTATGAAATCATATTGCAAAAATATTTTCTTGAAATAAAGGAAAGAACTGAATCAATTGCAATGTTTGCATTTCTAAATTAAAGCTGTTTTTTATATAGGCTGAGGCAAAATGTGAAGAAGCATATTATAGGAACACTGAGAAAAGTGCAAAAATGTGCATGACAAAACACGAAAAAGTAGTTAAACAAATACAAAGTGCAATTTTATATATATATAAGTAATTTCTTTGGTCAAAACAAATTCAATTTCTCCCTTCCTTCTCCTTGGAGTGCACTTTTACATAGCCTACACACTGTCACTGTCCTGTTATCAATTCCACAGAAAAAGCGCTGTATTCTTTTATGTTTGCTCGGACTGTATGTGCACTAATCAATTACATTTCACACAGTTCTCATGTAACTGCTCCATTCAACTCATTCAGTTTCAGTTTCAGTGAAGACCTGAAAATATGTTGGTGGTGGTATCTGCACCAACATATTTCTAAGCCTATCGTTTATATAACTACAGCATCCACAATTATTCATCCCCACCCTGAAGGCTTAATCAAATTCATTGCACAATTGCAGTGAATGAATTTTGTGTGACTATATGTGTGAAATTAATTTAGGGGGGGGGGGGGGGGGCTTGTGAAGAAAATGGCCAAAACTGCCTATATTTCTACACTCTATTTTTTTTTTTTTTTTTTTTTTAAACGCAGTTATTTTAAGCCAAAATATTTAGGAAAGTCATGGAAGGAGGAGGATATATAGCATTTACAACGTTGGAGTAATTTTAATTTTGAAGTCCCCAAAGACGATGGCATCGCTCTGGCCTATGTAGTTGTTGTAATGTGAGCATTATAAAAATGAGTTCATATTAATTACGATAATGATAATATAGCCATGCTCCCACTAGGCGTATCTGTTTGATTAGGGATGCTGTTTTTGGGAGTTTTCCGGGTTGTGGGTTTTTACTTCCAGTCTACCGGGCTGTGTTGGGAGAGCTCCTCCGCCCTACAACATGAGCAGTGTAAGCCTCTGTATGTAAATATTGCTTTTGGCCATTTTCAAATAAAGTTGATCCTTGGACAAGAAGTTGTTGAGTGGTCTTTTTCAAAGTAGAAATTACCACAGTAGTGTTAAGAGAAACTCTCACTTGCTGTCTCTCTGCAGGTGTGTGTGTCTAATTGAGAAACTTGGTGCTTGACTTCTGAGGAGTTGCACGAAAGAGGTGGGGAAAAAGATCCTAATTTTCATATTACGAAAGTTAGAGTGTTGAAGAAGTCACTCAATAGAATAAACAACATTTTTAGGGTCACTAAATACTTATAATTTGTCAGCAAAGTCGGCTTGTTTTAGTGATTCTTACAGCCGGGTTTTGGAGGCGTGATGGGGGTGCAGTTTAATTAGCATGTTTGATTTTGTTGGCTATTGTCACTTTGTTTCGGTCAAGCCACCGCCCATAAATAGAGCCGTGTGGTAGTAGCCTATGTTTGCTTACTGTGTGAGGTTGCTAAAATGGCGGACGCTCAATCAGTAGGTGAGAGTATAAGCTTTCTAACGATGTATAACATGTCTAATTTTGCTTTTGGAATAGCGTTTTATAGGTTAGCGTAACCGAACATTTTCTTACCATGGCATTCGCTCTATATACGGTAGCATTAAAAGACGTTGCACCTAACGAAACGTTGTCAACGATTTTTCGTAATTCCTTGGAAAATGCCATTATTATTGAGGACTTCTGGGCATAGCTAAGCCATATGTTTGCTGATAGACCTATCTGACATCGTTTTCTGGAGCAAAACAGTAGCGGATAGAACTGTCATTGATTTACTGTCTCTGTCTCCATCTACTGAACATAGATAAGATTTCATCATTGCTATGTAATTATTACTGCTCAAAATATTTCGGTTATATACGTTATTTTAGAAATTGAGTGTCTTTAAATAGGTTAGTGGTATTATGTAATGTGGATATTTCACACTGTAATGTAAGCGTTAGTTAGTAGTGTAATAGTTTTTGTGACGCATACAACAGTGATGAGGAGAGTGTTGAAACATTGCCAAAACGTGGTGGACGGCTGGACAATTTTTTTCATATCGTCCCATTCCCATACAAGAAAACATAGGAGTGTACAGAGTATAAAAATACATACAAGAGTTAATTATTACACATTTAGGTACTGTGCAGCATTGTGTGACTATATTTTTGCATTATGTTTAAATTATATCTAAGTTTCATCTTAAACCTTCATAAGGGGCTCATATGCTTTACAATGGACAAAAAGCATTATATTCCTTTTTGGAGAGATTTTGGATTTGTTTCTGGACCCTTAGCTATTTTAGACCAGTGTTAATAATTTAGACATTCTGGGTAGATTTGGAGATGCTGGGTACACTGCTTAGTTTTTGCTTCATAGATCTTTAGTAGTTCTACATATCCACCCTTAGATTTTATGAACTTGTGGTCAAGAAGTTTTTGATCCAGGACATGTATACTTCAACCCACAATCTCCCAGTATTTCATTGCGAACTAAAAAAGGAGCAAATTCATTTTAGATTTTTTGCCTTGACCATTGCATTTGTGGCACTTTATTTCTTACAAAATTAGGCATATAAAGTAATCTAAGCTAGTATTATAAATAGTACAAATGTATTGCTTCATTTAAGACATTTTTCTAGTCTCTGTGGTGTTCACATCTGGAGTTATAAAGCTTTAAATAGGGTAACCCCTAAATGGGCAAGCATTGACAGGTACTCTAGTGGGGGAGTGGTTGGGGTGGAGTTAACTAGCTATTGTTCCCACCCATTATCTCCCTGTGAGAAGTGTGAAAAGTTCAAGATCTTTCAAGGGGATTTTCTCTGCTACTTGATTTTAGGAGTAAAAACATTCAAATAAGCATATCTTCTTCAACTATTTTCAGATTTAAATGTATGGCACATCATTTGAAAGCTTATAATCTGCACTTTCATAATCTGTAACATGAGCAGTGTAAGCCTCTGTATGTAAATATTGCTTTTGGCCATTTTCAAATAAAGTTGATCCTTGGACAAGAAGTTGTTGAGTGGTCTTTTTCAAAGTAGAAATTACCACAGTAGTGTTAAGAGAAACTCTCACTTGCTGTCTCTCTGCAGGTGTGTGTGTCTAATTGAGAAACTTGGTGCTTGACTTCTGAGGAGTTGCACGAAAGAGGTGGGGAAAAAGATCCTAATTTTCATATTACGAAAGTTAGAGTGTTGAAGAAGTCACTCAATAGAATAAACAACATTTTTAGGGTCACTAAATACTTATAATTTGTCAGCAAAGTCGGCTTGTTTTAGTGATTCTTACAGCCGGGTTTTGGAGGCGTGATGGGGGTGCAGTTTAATTAGCATGTTTGATTTTGTTGGCTATTGTCACTTTGTTTCGGTCAAGCCACCGCCCATAAATAGAGCCGTGTGGTAGTAGCCTATGTTTGCTTACTGTGTGAGGTTGCTAAAATGGCGGACGCTCAATCAGTAGGTGAGAGTATAAGCTTTCTAACGATGTATAACATGTCTAATTTTGCTTTTGGAATAGCGTTTTATAGGTTAGCGTAACCGAACATTTTCTTACCATGGCATTCGCTCTATATACGGTAGCATTAAAAGACGTTGCACCTAACGAAACGTTGTCAACGATTTTTCGTAATTCCTTGGAAAATGCCATTATTATTGAGGACTTCTGGGCATAGCTAAGCCATATGTTTGCTGATAGACCTATCTGACATCGTTTTCTGGAGCAAAACAGTAGCGGATAGAACTGTCATTGATTTACTGTCTCTGTCTCCATCTACTGAACATAGATAAGATTTCATCATTGCTAAGTAATTATTACTGCTCAAAATATTTCGGTTATATACGTTATTTTAGAAATTGAGTGTCTTTAAATAGGTTAGTGGTATTATGTAATGTGGATATTTCACACTGTAATGTAAGCGTTAGTTAGTAGTGTAATAGTTTTTGTGACGCATACAACAGTGATGAGGAGAGTGTTGAAACATTGCCAAAACGTGGTGGACGGCTGGACAATTTTTTCATATCGTCCCATTCCCATACAAGAAAACATAGGAGTGTACAGAGTATAAAAATACATACAAGAGTTAATTATTACACATTTAGGTACTGTGCAGCATTGTGTGACTATATTTTTGCATTATGTTTAAATTATATCTAAGTTTCATCTTAAACCTTCATAAGGGGCTCATATGCTTTACAATGGACAAAAAGCATTATATTCCTTTTTGGAGAGATTTTGGATTTGTTTCTGGACCCTTAGCTATTTTAGACCAGTGTTAATAATTTAGACATTCTGGGTAGATTTGGAGATGCTGGGTACACTGCTTAGTTTTTGCTTCATAGATCTTTAGTAGTTCTACATATCCACCCTTAGATTTTATGAACTTGTGGTCAAGAAGTTTTTGATCCAGGACATGTATACTTCAACCCACAATCTCCCAGTATTTCATTGCGAACTAAAAAAGGAGCAAATTCATTTTAGATTTTTTGCCTTGACCATTGCATTTGTGGCACTTTATTTCTTACAAAATTAGGCATATAAAGTAATCTAAGCTAGTATTATAAATAGTACAAATGTATTGCTTCATTTAAGACATTTTTCTAGTCTCTGTGGTGTTCACATCTGGAGTTATAAAGCTTTAAATAGGGTAACCCCTAAATGGGCAAGCATTGACAGGTACTCTAGTGGGGGAGTGGTTGGGGTGGAGTTAACTAGCTATTGTTCCCACCCATTATCTCCCTGTGAGAAGTGTGAAAAGTTCAAGATCTTTCAAGGGGATTTTCTCTGCTACTTGATTTTAGGAGTAAAAACATTCAAATAAGCATATCTTCTTCAACTATTTTCAGATTTAAATGTATGGCACATCATTTGAAAGCTTATAATCTGCACTTTCATAATCTGTAAAAAAAAAACTGAAAAATGACCTTGCTCTACTTGAGGACCAAAACACCAGCACCTGTCACATATGATCTAAGGTTTGGTTTAGTCCATATGTCACTAGGCCACTTCTCACTATTCAGCCTACCCCTCCCCCTCAGAATTAGCCAATAGACTAATCCCTTCTTCAAAAGATATATATTCATACAATGTTAAACCCAAGTATTTATAATGATTAGTTAGCTCCAGAGGCAACACTCCAAATTAAAAACTCTGCAGCATTTGTGCAGTCCCCTTTTATCTGAAATGCATAATTTGGGTTTTGCTTGGTTGATCCTAAGTCTTCATTTGGAACAGCACTTGTTGGAAATATCAAGTATTTTCTGCTTCAGAATCAGACAGCCAACAATTATGTCAGCAACTTTAACACGGGGGACCTGATCTGCTGGGCTAGCTCATTCACAAAAATTGCAAAGAGGCTGGGTGAAAGCATATATCACCCAGTTTCACTCTAGTGGGTGTCGGGAACCAGCCAGTTGTCAGCTCATTCATTTTTGCACAAACTACAGGGCAATGGTATATGCTTTGGTTACTTCATAAAAATTTACCATCAATGCCAACCAGAAGAGCAGATCCCTATTAACCAGGGGTGGACAGTAACGAAGTACATTTACTTGAGTACTGTACTTAAGTACATTTTTTGAGTATCTGTACTTTACTTGAGTATTTATTTTTTTGGAAACTTATGACTTTTACTCCACTATATTTGAAAGATAAATATTGTACTTTTGACTCCACTACATTTCTATGAAGGTTGTCGTTACTCGTTACTTTGAAGCATAGCTTTGAAATCAGCAGTTTAATCTTTTTTTTATTTTATAAAAACTTGCTGTTGGTCAAGTTCAAAGTGCTTGCTTGTTTCACCAGTGACGGTAATGATGGCGACGGCAGAAGATAAGGATGATTCTTTGCCACCAGAGCACCCATGGCCATATCTCAAGTCGATGTTTGAGATTTGTGAAATTCAAAAACATTGATATTGTTTTAAATGTTTGCTCTGCTTACCGCGCACGAACTACATCGCTGCATTCAAAAACTCGCCGTCCAAAATGAAAAAGCATGTCGAGCAGGGGTTAAATTGGGGTTGGACGCGGGTGGACGGTGTCCACCCACCTTTGGTAAATAAATAAATAATTTTGACCAGCAGTTTTACAAATGACTGTGACAATCCAGTTTTCATAGGCTCCAGTACATGTGTTCCCTCTAGCCAGTTACTCGCTCAACCAATCAAAAATCAGAAGAAAAAAACTCAGGAGGAACAGTCGTTTATATAGACAGGCACAGAAAGAAAAATATCGTTGATTGTTTTGATTGTTTGGAAGCGGGCACGGTAGGTAATTTCATTACCATGTAATTTCTTCTATGCAACATTTTAAAGAGACATGAATAAACAGCCCCCACGAACGCCGGCTATTATTAACGGCAACTTTGATTGCTTGAGCAAAATCAGCAGGTTGCTGGTCAGCAGCTAAGCTAGGATTGAGTATTTCCCACATAGCCTACATAACGTTTTAAGATGTGTTGACAACCCTCAAACTCATTTCTTAAAGTTCCTTTCATGGTGTCATCCTTACATAAAAAAATTTCTTTTCAACTCTTCTTATATCTGTCCATAATACTTTCAACTCATTATTCCGGTATTATTTAAATTTTACTGGTGCTTAAAACCTTTGTTTAAAGGTTGAGAATGCTTATCAATCTTTTTCTAGAGCATGTTACAAAATGCCTCATAGCAGAGGTCTACTTCTTCAGAGGGCAAGCTTCTACATGTATTATTAGTAAAGTAGTCCAACACATCTCAGATGAAAGAGAATTATCAGGGAACATTCTATGTCACCTTGATTGAACAAACCCCCTCAGGGGTTGAGAGGGAGAAAACCTCATTACTGACCACATGTCTCCCTTTACATTTCAAATATAAACATAGCTGCACGCAGCATTGCCAGGGGCCAAACACCAGGGTGAACTGCAGAGCATTGAGCAAATTTGTGCTTTTCTGCAATGTCTAGAAAAATATAAATAAAGTTTTGTAATAATTTTGTTGCGTTCATACCAGTTGTGTGGCTGGGATGTAGCTGTAGCCTGCATTTACTCCAACTTACGGTGATAGCGTTTATAGAGAATAATTCCCATCCACAGGTTGGTTTAAGATAGAGAAGTGAAGTTGTGACAGTGATGCTATGAATAACTTATTCAAAATTGTTTTTACACATTCATAATCAGGACCATAATATGAACCACTGCCCAAACAGTGCTGTCCTGATGGGAGGAGTTTTTTTTATGACATTCTGAATAATATCGCTTCATGTTTACAAAAGTTAACCTGCATAGAAAGTGAAAGCAAATCATCTAACAGTTTTTTGCAGTAAGTGTTTCAGTTACATGCTCCCCTTGAAATTAAGTTGTTTCCAAGCTAATCAGCCACTGGGAAATCAATTAATATCTTTTAAAATCTGGTCATTTTTATATGCAACTGTTTTATGAAATGTCATAGTGTGAATGAATGAATATGGAAGTAAAGTAAATTTTGATGTTTTGGTGTATTCCAGGTGTCAGGGATGAACAATCTGCAAGACCACTATACAGTAGAAAACAGAATATAGCTATACAGTGGGGTGCAAAAATTTGGGCACCCCTGAGTTAAATGTCTGTTACAGTTAATCTCTGAGTGATCAAAAGCAAACCTGAACGCTAAATGGTACAACATTAAATATGAGACCTTTCTGCAAATTTTAAAGCAAGACAGATTTTATTTTCATTTTTTACTGTTTTTAAATGATGAAAAAGGAAAAAGGACCCTGTGCAAAGGTTTGGGAACCGTTTTGAATTATTCTATTCTTATTCTGTACTTTTTAAAAAGATTATTACTAAGGCCCCGACCCAGGTGATTTATTGTTGCCTGCGTTTCCACCGCAGTCTAAAGTCCCATGAAGATTAGGCAAATTAGCCCACTGACGTATGAAAAAGCGACGTTGTCGTCAGTCCATCTGTCCCATGATTTCTTCTGTAACCCCATACTACCACCAAAGTAGCCTACATTATTTTCTAATAACCAGGACAGCCCGGAGGGGTTTATTCCACTTATATACAACGGGTTACCAACAATGACTATATATGGTTACTTTTGTATTTATTGATTTTTATCGATTTAATCACCTGAAATTGAAATATTCTTCCGCAGCCGTTTGGGCATATTTTACCGTTGTCAAGCAAAACTGTCGTTGGCAGTTGAACTTGGATCGTTGTTATGCAACAAATAGGATATAACAGGCGAATAGTCAGATTGTAACTGTTTTATATATCCTCTCAAACACATTCATTATGTTATGCGAACATTCACTTTCATGTCTTGACATCCGAGAATGCATTCACATTCCACAAAAAAACTCCAAAAAACTGGCAACAACAGCAGAAAACATGCACACGTTGAATTGATTACTTTCTCATCGTCAATTCCACATAGGCTAATCGCAAAATGACAAGAATAGAACGAAAACTCTGACTTGCGTGAAAATTTAAATTAGCAGTGGTACAGCCACCGTTTGCTTTCCTGCTAGCCGAGCAGCGAAGTGTGCCCTCCAGATGTGAACCATGCACCATAAATTAGTCCATAGTCTTCCTGGTCTTTTTGTGGAATTGAAGAATCGCAGAGTAAAATTACGGCAGTCTGAAAAAGCAAAAGGGACGATTACTAGAATTAACCTGTTATTTTACCCTGACAAAAAGTGCGGAAGGTGATTTCCAGTTTGCTTTTACTGTATCACCAATGTAAATTACGCAGACCTACCGCATACCTCACATAACTGTATCAAACATTTTGAGTCTATATTACAACGGGCTAACAAAGAAAATCCGGAAGAAAATATTCAGCAACCGAATTAATCCGTTTGAATGTTTTGGTACGTAATATGCTGTCCCAGCATGAATGCTTAGCATTTTATAAAACGAATACAAAAGCAAGAAAAGAACAGAAGAGCACATGTTATAATTCCAAGACGTTGGCAAGCTATAACCAAAAGTAGGCTACTGCGCCGCATAACATACAAGTTTGATTTCAAGTTATTATGAAAATAAATTGGTTTGCAGCTGCAGATTTTTAAAAATGGTGGTTAGAATAAAACATTGCAAGTAGTCAACCAATCAGAAATTTTCAGCGCTTGCGCCCCACCCCAAAGGTTCCAGTACTTTTGGAAAGTACTACCCCCCGAGCAGGAACTTTTTTGGGGGTAAAATAAAGTCCCCGGAACTTCCTAGTTCCGGGGTAAAGTTCCTGCGGTGGAAACGCGGCTATTGTTTAAAACTACCTATTTCTACTGTTAGAAACATCATAAAATGGAACAGTTGAAGTCAAGGCAAGGCCTGGAAGACCAAGAAAAATTTCAGATAGAATGGCCTGAAACCAGGTTGGAAATGCTCAGCACAACCCGCACATCACTGCAAAAGAGCTGCAAAAAAATAACTCACACAGATATAGCTGTTCACAGGACAACAATACAACATACTTTAAACAACAAAGACCTACATGGCAGAGTTGCTAGAAAGAAGCCTTCCTTACGACCTCAACACAAAATTAAGCGTCTGAAGTATGCAAAAGAAAACCTTGAGAAGCACCTTTTGGAAGAATGTGCTTTGGACTGACAAAACTAAAATTGAACTTTTTGACCACAATCAAAGAAGGTAGGTTTGGAGAAAAAAGGTTGAAGCATTTGTAGAGAAGAACACTTTGCCAACTGTTAAGCATTGTAGAGGGGAGTCAAACTGGGACCCAGAAAAGGCTGACATTTGAACGAGCCTGGGGGCTGGGACTCATCCTATACTTCAAAGGACCCGAGAGCCTTGTGATAAAACAATAGGTTACTCGGACTCCCTCTGGATGAGCATGCCGTTGGCTCTCTGGAATGTTGCCATCTGGACAAGACTGAGATAAGGGGAAGTGGACTATTTGTCTATGGTTGTGTGAGCAGGCCTTTGGCTCTCTGGAATGTTGCCATCTGGACAAGACTGAGATAAGGGGAACTAGTCTCTTTGTCTGTGGTTGTGGGTGTGTGTGTTTTGGGGCCATTAAGGGTGAAAAGATCATCAGGTCTCTGGCAAAATGGTGGGGCAACTACTCTTGACAGTACCCTTATGTGGGCCCCTCTGTCATTACACTTTTTATTTCTTTCCTGGATCTGGACTCTAAACCGTCTGTTTATAATATTGACAAACCCCGTAAAACCTTATAAACCGTGCACATGTTTTCATTATATTGCTGTATTATACCTTATGTAGTAATAACATGGATTGCATGTAAAATGGTTCAACAAAAGGGTATTTTCATGACAACTGCACCATAATATTACATCCCTTTAACATGTTTGGTGTGGACGTATTCAGAAATTGAATGAAATGTTTCATACCAAATAAAATTTAATAAAGCATAGTTTCAGAAACTCAGGGAAAAACTATCACAATGGAATGTCCTCTCTGGTAATCATTTCTTTTTCCCATCCCCCCCACTAATTGTTTTTACAACAGCCTCCAAACGGTGGGGGCCTAAATTCCAGATTTTACCATTCGTCCAGGTTAATTTATGGCAATGCCGCCTGGAGCAAACGCGTGATTTGGCTTAAAAGGAAGGGAGACAATCCTGTCGGGGAAGATTGTAATCGACTTCCTACGCTGCGCATACTCTGTGTTCCATGTGTAGCTGAACAGGCTGGGTAAGAACTTTTTACTCTGTATATATGTTCTAGAAGTTTCGTATTTTATAACTGATTGTGAATTCTAAGCTAATGAACTACCTGCCTGTTAATAAATTCTTCTTATTTTTAACTTGCATGGTCTTCATGACTCTAATCCATTTTATATTCTTTTCAGCCGAAATTCTGACTAAATACTCAAGGGGACAATTCTGACTAAGACCCACTGATCAGGGGTCTAGTACAGCGAAAGTCTTTAGTGAGGTCCTCAAGTGCCCGCTAACGGGATTGGTGTTGTATTGGTTCTGGAGTTTTTGGCTTAAGAGGACCCTTGGGCGTTATATGTTGGTTCTTGTCAAATTCGCCTTAAGGAGCCCGATAAATGCGCACTGTCCTGGGCTCATAACTGTCTACGCAAAAATGAATGCATGTATTATGGTGGTCAGCCTTCTACCCTCTGTAGGCTTCACCGAAATGAGATTTAGCAATATTGCTAATCCCGGGAGCATATATTGAAGAACGATGGCACAAGACAGAGTTGAGTGTAACCACTCCAAGCTCCACGTATAGTTAAAACCAAATTTTAAATTCTAATTTCATTTGGAGTCAGATAATTACGAGAGTAAACCATAGTAACTGTTACGCTTACTTGCTGTGGTCATGGATATATTTGATGTGTTGTTCCGCTCATTTGTGAGTATTCTGATGCTCCCATTGGAATATTGACAGCCCGGCGACAGATCAGATATATCTCTGATGACGATGATGATGATGTTTAGATTAATGTGCGAGTGATCGCTTTAGATAGGAATAGTGGTGAACTAGGACTGCACAGGGATGATTACCTAATGTTCTCTGTATAAACAACTGTAACCAACAAGATAATAGCGTGGTGCCTCCATCTAATAAGGCTCTGCTAAGAGATCAAACCCAGTGAACTACCTTATTAGAAAATATATATATATATCATAACACTTGTTACATTTCAAACAAATCAGGCCATACAACCCAAGTATGAAGTGATAAATTCTACGGGATTTATTACTCAAGAAATTATTGTAAAATAAAAATAGTATAAAAGTAAATTGGTTTACCTTGACATACCCAATCAGTTGGAATTATTAAATGGCTTTGTTAGATTTACAAGTTACTCATTTACAAATCAACACTTTGCATTTAACCACAATGAAATTAGATACACCTTCGTCTGTACCTTTAAAATGAAAATTACCATGTAATCACATAGTTTACCTGCAGGAAAAACAGCATCTTATTTAACGTAATATGCACACGTTCTTAACTTCAATTATGTACAATAACACTTTACATTCGCAAAAAGAATGTTAACAATATCAGTCCCGGACAGTATCCAGCCTCTAACAGACCAGAGTTGAACAACACGTGACCCAATTGTAGGATGTAGCTGAAACTAATTGTTACTGGCACCAGTGCTAAAACTGATGAGTCGCCAGCACAGTGCATTCACTCCCGTTACCGGTAAAAAAAATCAACTGTGTCTCCATTGAGTATTTTAGTAGAGTCCAGCACAACACCAGTAATTGAGACAAATCTCTTTTCTTTTCCAGAAACAAAGTTAACGTCTCGACTCTCCTTTAGGAAGTTACGCACGACCCGGTATCCTTGGGAAACATACACAAGGTCCACGTCTTGTGATGAACTCCTTGAATCGCTGACGATTTCCTCTCGGTCAATGAATGACGCTGAACAACGTTAGCGTTTGTAGAAATCAAGTTCGAAAAGTATAAATGCAGTTATACACACTAGCTATGACATTTCCCAGTCCCGGAATGTAGCTAAACACTTTTCACACTGCTCAAATGAAATGTTAGCTCACAAAACCGCGTCTAGAACACTTTGTTCAGTTCAAGCCTATCCAGCGATCTTTTTCCTCTCCTTTGTGTGTTCTGAAGGTTTTTCTTCACACTTGGGGATGATAATATCATTAAATATCTGAATAAACTGAAATAATAAACACTTGTTGCAGCAGTCCGCTGTTAACAACGTGGGAGCTCATGGTTGCCACCTCTCCGGAGCATACGTCTGTCCCATACCATTCACAACATAGACATATATACATGTCTATGATTCACAATCCCAAACTCGACTAACTTCCGTTGCATGATTAATATAAAACCCAGGCTGCGTCCGAATACATCAGACCGGCAATACATCAAGCAGAGTAGCCTCTCTCATTGCCACGCCCCTTTTGGGGGAAACAATACCGGGTCCCGCGTAGACACCAACAGCTAAACAGAGAAAGTTGAAACATAACTCTATGCTGAAGAGTTGCTGTGTAGTTGGTTGCCCTAACAATAAATCTAAATTTGATTTTTTCCCCTGCCATGTCCTAAAAAACATCCCGATAGAAGAGCTTTATTGCTCCAAGCCATACGAAGGGAAGACAATGGGAACCTATGGGACCCTGCATCTCCACACACTTATGTGTGTGGAGAACATTTCATATCAGGTAAGAGCTAACTTAGCTAACGCAATGTCTGATTAACAGTTATATGCTATGGCCAGATAGCTAGCTATAAATACTATCCCTGTGTTTAGATAACTGAAAGCCCATCGCTACGTTAGGCTAACACGTTAATGCTAACCTTAACTAACTTTGATGTATCATGATTTCAGGGTTCCAAAGAAATGACAGGCTTCATCCTGATTACGTGCCCACCATTTTTCCCCACTGAAGACAGACCCTTTCCGTTCAAAGAAAACTCAGCCACTTTCACAGTGCCAGAAAGCGAGCATCCCATGTAGTGCTAACAACCAGAAAGAGTACGAAACTCCGCAAGCAATCAAATGAGGATGGAGGAACTTCCGTTTGTGAGTCAAGTGCCCCTGCTTTGTTTCAAGGTCCTGTTTGTGAGCCAAGTGATTCTGCTTTGTCTGAAGGTCCTCTTCGTAAGCCAAGTGCTTCTGCTTTGTCTGACTGATCTGACGTCGATGCCCAATGTAATGTTGAAGACAACGCAGTTGTTTTCCAAAGACCCTTGGCAGAGAGTGAGAGGGCTCAGATGATTGCTGCAATGGATAATCTAAGACAAAAGAGAAATGAAGCAAAAGGAGAGGGAGATGCTGCAAAGGATGGGCAAGAGAGTGCCTGAGTGCCAATGCAGTAAAAGGGGATGATACTGCATGCAAAGCCATGACTGGGCTCAGCTAGGCAGTTTTTTCGTGCTTGTACAAGTATCTTGTCCAGTACATTAACCCAAGGAGGGTGTTCAAATCACTCAAGACCAGCTTTTGCTGACCTTACTGAAACTGCGCCAGAATCCATCCCTGGCCCTCTTGTGCCAAGTTCTGAAAATGGGACACTCTACTGTACAGGACATGTTCACAAGGTGGCTAAACATGATGTATGCCAAGATTACCTTCCTCATCCACTGGTCTGACAGGGAATGTATCTCAACTACTGTACCGCCAGAGATGAAAGCAAAATTTTGTCATCTTACATCAATCATTGACTGCTTTGAGATTCATATTGAATACTCCAGGACACTAAAGGCAAGGTGAGTACAAAGAAAAATAGAACTGTGAAATGTGCATGTTGCATAGACTTAAACGACAGGTTTAAAAAAAAAAATTTAAACCCAGGCCCTATTTAAACATTGTCTGGCATGATGTTAACTAATACAGCCCATAATTTAACTGATTGCTTTATTATAGAAAAACTTTGCACTGTGCTGCATCCTCTCACCAGGCTCCAATCCAATAGGACATGCGTTTTAGCCTTCAAAAGCTGTGATACATGTCATTTTAAAAAATTGGAAGTTCCCAGCATAGGCTGTAGTCAGACATGTATTCATATGTTTTACTGAGGAAATGGTCACTATGATGTTGGGGCTAGCTGGAGCAAGGTGTAAGGTGAGGAGTGGCCCCTCCCATAGTGGATGTGTGCGTGAGGTAAAGAGTTTAACAAAATCAGAAAGAGAAAGCGGGCATTGATGAAAATAAAAGGGATGTTCTAATGGCTTTGGACACAGTTGGGATGGAATTATTGACAAAAAGGCAGAGAAGAGCGCATTAATGAGAGGTCCTTTGGCCCCTAAGGTAGGGCATGCTATCCTGTTCTATTTGCTTGTGTGTTGGCCGCTGCACTGCTCATTTGCCAGTGTGCGAAAACGAGTAACCTGTGTCACTTGACCCTGTAAGCTTAGCTTAGCTTATCTTAGGGGCGCAAAGACAAACCATTTTTACTTCCATGAATTTAATATTAACAGCTGTAGCCTAATGTTAGTAGCATAGATGCTTGTCAGCCACAGCATATATTGCAAGGGCAGGACAGTGGCAGGGAGCCTGTGTGCGCTCATCCACTTTGCAGAATCAAGGTAGCTAATTGTATAAAAATTCATAGCCTCCTGTAAGCTACATTATATAAAGTCAAGAGTAGGTTGTAGTGGGGCCCGCGTTCTTTGTAGGCTACTAACAGTTACCGGTTGGGGCTCAGGCTAGACGGACCGGGCTAATGTATAAGCTATAGCTAGGTCACTTGTGAGAGCACAGTGCTATTGCTAGCTAGCATACTATTTGTAGAGCAGGACTGAAAAGTAAAATATTTCACTGGTACTTTGCTTACCTGGAGACTCGATAAGGTAGATGTCCAGGTAGGACACCTCTGGCCATTGAGTGGGGTTATTGCACCAGCTTGATGCTGGGAGACTGAAGGGGCATGACTGAAGACGGATCAAATTAATTTTTTCGATGTATCTTTCGCGTTCTATGGCAGGCAGAGTGGACATATATTTACTCGACATAGTGTCTTTGGGTCATTTATAAACTAATTTAGTTCTGGTTGTTTTCTTTTGCTTTTGTTTGTACTGCTATTTTACATTGAAGTCTATGGCAAGTGTCATTTGTTTTCCTCCAAAAGGGGCGGGGACCTGTTGCAACTGGTAAAGTTTCAGGATGTGCCGGTCTGATGTATCGTCTTTTTTGCTTAGGAAGGTTCCTAACTGAGTGAAATGGCAGCCATGATAAGAGCTGGTTGAATTCTCTAAATGCTAAGGAAAGGTGCTTCAATGCTTCCTTTCTTATCTCCTTTAGCATAGGGCACACTGGGCCATCTTTTACGAAAGGAAAGGAGATAATGCCGTCCCACAATTCCTTGCAGCAGCAACATTTAAAACGACGCACCATTCGGTAACCTTGGTAATGGAGTAATATTTTTCACCAGGTTGTCCAGAAAGAGAAACGGATTCTCTTAGCACCGTGGTTGCCTTATGAATCCTCCTTCACATCTTTCCTTGACCTCATGACGTTTTCCATCGAGGTCAAGGAAAAGTGGTTAGGAAAAGACATAGGACGTAATTTTTTAGACTATTCGGACGCAGCCCCAATTCCCATCCCCCCCATCACGTGTGGTACATGGCAATTTGGTTCCTCGATATATTTGTTCCCCAATTAAACTAACTGTGCCAAAAAAGGTACCGTGCTTACTATGGTAATGGATATTGCAATATACTCATCCCACGGTAAATAAAATAATAAAGGGGGTTACACTCAGTGAAGGGGGGTTACATAACTAACAGCATTCCCAAATTTTTGCACAGGGCCTTTTTCCTTTTTTAAAATTATTTTTAAACTGTAAAAAATTAAAATAAAAAGTTATCTTGCTTTAAAAGAAAGAAGAAATGTGTCACGTTTAACTTTGCACCATTTAGAGATCAGGTTAGTGTCTCTTTCCTTAGATATTAATTGTAAAAGGTATTTTGACCAGGGGTGCCTAAATTTCTGTATGTTAAGGCTCAGGAACTGCACAATGCAGCTGTGTGTGTGGGAGGTGGGGGAAGTAGGGGGGTTTTATGGCCTCCTTACGGTGCATGTCCACTGCAGCGTCGAAAGCAACGTGATTTGACGCCTCCCATTCATTTCCTATGGGACAACCGTCAATCTGCCCGGCAATGCACTCTGGTAGCGGCGCGCTGAAGCGACAGGTAGCAGCGCAGAGCAGAGCTCAACTTTATGCAAATGAATCCGTCGAGCGTGTTCCATTGAGCCAATCAGGTGAAAGGCTGTGCTGCTGTTTCTTCAGCCGGCTAGCCAAAATCTTGTTCGGTAAAAAAAAGTTCCGCGCATTTTGAGGATGGAGGAAAAACTGATCATTTCTGTATCTGCAATCCCGGTGTTATACAAGGTATAGAGCAGCTATTACTAGCTTCTTGTTGCGGTCCATTGCGGGTTTACGATATATTGTGATGTTATCTGGATTTAAAATCAGCGGCGAATTATCTGGTTTGCTATACGATAGATAGCTAGCTTGTTAACTTGGCACTAACTCCGCTAGCCCTAACCCAAAAACTTAATTTAAAAAAATTAAGTCAGTTATACTTGGAGAGTAATGTTAATTTTATTCTGGTTATTCCACTCCTTTGCAAGCTTATTAGACAAAGTATATTGTGATGCTCCTATATTTATACATGTTGCATGAACGGGAACACATTTTCAGCAGGATTTCGTAACACCCACCAGCGCCCACCACATATTTTTTTTGACACGCCCCCAAGCAGCCAGGCGACGTGAAGCGACGCATCGACACGCAATGTTTGACGCTGCAGTGGACATGCACCATTACAGCTCCCATCAGAGTGTCAATGTGGCGGAGGGGAGGGGGACTCACAGAGACAGAATTCAGTCTGTATTTGAACTAATTTCGATCAGAGAAATCATTGTGTTTCAGCCAAAATGTATAATAGCAACATATGCTTTGTCATGAACTGCAAACCCTATTCAGATATCATCCATACCAAATCTGGTGTATGCGAACATCTGCAATAATGATTTGAATATTGAAATTTTGAAGTGGTGCTGTAGCACAATTAAAAAATTTTTGTATATAATATGTATATAAACCTAAATATTTTGAGCAGTAACACTTACATATGGACAATGAAATCTTATCTGTGTTCAGTAGATAGAGACAGAGACAGAAAATCAATACTACCGTTCTCCTGTTCTGACAGTCCAGAAAACAGTATATCAGCAAAAATAGCCATGCTGAGAAGTTCTCAAAAATAATATTTTCCAAGAAATGATAAAACTAAGCGCTAAAGTTTCACCAGGTGCAGTGTCTTTAACTGCTACCACATGGGGTTAGAAGATACAGAGATTAATGTTTTTTAAGGGCTGAGAATCTGTGTTCATTTTAGTTATTTCTGTGGGAAACCCTGAAAAGTGCCAAACTCTTGGTGCTGTATAGGTATGGGGCATGCCGCCCCGCAAGGCTTACCTGCCATCCCAATATTATCAACTTCCAATGATACTCGTATGACGTCAGCCCAGCTTAACATGAGCCAACCTTAGGTGACTAATAATAACAAGGGTCGTGCTAGCCCATGACATAGCTAGTGATGTACAGACTGAGGCTCTGTAACGTCAACCCATGTGCCACTAATGGGAACATTGTAAGGTCTTATTTGACTAGAACATTTGTAAAATGTGCCTTTAATTATCAAACTGCATTAAAGTGGTAAAGAAATTACAGCAAGTTCAACATTGTTTTTCTTTTTTGTAGGTACATGTTCCACCTGCAACCTAGCAAGCAGTGATCTTCAGGTACAAGCTAACAGCATAGTCTTGAGGTAGAAACAAGCAAATGTTCCAGGTCAAATGGACTGGGGTCATTGTGGGGAGAGAAAATAAGCATAATATTGATGCCAGAGGGAGCGGCAGGAGTGCACAACCTTAACTTTAAAAAAAGCCATACTGGAGCACATAGTACCCGATTCTGATATGGTATGACATGAACATATTGACTGCTAATCTGATCTATCGGTCGACCTCTTAGTCCTAGTGGCCAGGACACTGGTGTCCTGAGATTTCTCAATTCAGACATTCAGCAGTCCTGCAACCAAACTGAATGGAAACAACAAACACTTTAGGTTTATTAGCGGACAATACACAACAACTATTCCAAAATCTGAGTTCCTAAAGCCACCACTGTCACATATGTCATCTACGTGTCGTCTGCAACTATACCCCCCAAACATGACACACTGGGGTAAATGCCAATTTCAATACCAATAATTTGTATCCTGGCATAGCAACAAGATAAACTCAACAATTTCCAAAAGGTATGCCAATACTGTGGCGAAAAACGGTGCTCACTGAATACTGAAATAAACGAGAAATTTTTGTGGAATCATACCATGTCATTCTACTACATATGCAACTAAATATGGAATACATATACTATTTTACCATTGGTTTTACATGTAAAGATGCCCCTTTTAAGATTCAATGGTCATTCACTTTTGTGAACAATCCATTTCAGAAATCAACAAGCAAATAGAAAGTGGGGGTAGGTAATTAAATTGGGCACATTCAAACCCCACTCACAATTTATACTGGTGTAACTCTGCTCAGTCTGTTAGTTTGATTTATAACTCTTTTATCCAGTATAGGGCAGTACAAGCTGCTCTATGTGTATTGCTTGTCTCATTAAAAGAATTTTGATTCTTCAAGCCATGCACAACAGCTTGAACTGTTGCTTCATCACAGCGTTGTGCTGTAAACCACAACATTCAGAAATATAGAAGCTTGCAGTAATATACAAGCAATTGTTGAGGAGTAATTATTTTTTTAAGTTTTTGAACATTTTCCAAATTTTGCTTACTCATCAGCATGGCTAAAGCAAATTCTTTGGGGAGTGGGTCAGAAGAGAAGCAAGTATGAAGTCTAGCCAGGATAAATATACGTATTACTACTTGTAACATGTCAATCCTTCATATTGTGTAATATTTTTGATATTATCATATTCACATTGGTTGCAAGAGACAACTGTTAGCCTTGCTACTAATGCTCAAAATGTATGTATTGGGGGCTAAATAACAGGCAATGCTGTTTGTATAGGAGTGTTTTAGCATACCCTGGCCAATGTCAGCATCGTGTAGTAGCTTGTAGTGGCCAGCTTTGTTATAATTCATACCACTCACAATGAAATTTGAGTGTCTTTCAAGGCCTTTGCTGCTTGGATCCCGAGATATAGCTGCAAACAGCAATCCCGGGGTCCAAGCAGCATAACTGTTTCCAAGCGCAGAGACTCTATGAAGGCGAACACAAACTTTGTGGTTTTGTATTTTATTTCATTAATTTCTGTTATGACTGTAACCTGTCCATGTCAGTAACATTCCTTGTTTAATTTAGTTGAACGTTCATCTTTCGATGAGATTAATACTCGTAAATTAATACATTTCTTAAATTTCATGTGATTGATCCAACAGTTTGCTCTGCCTACCAAAAAATGTGAAAATTTCCCCCTATCGAAATGAGGGGGGTGGGTGGGGTGGAGAAAAGAGAAAATTGTTGTGAAAATCACCCTCAGAATGACCCCTAAGTGTTGATAAAGTGAGACTTGGAAATGTTCATCTTGGTAATGTCTTTGATTTAAAAAACAATAAAAGATATGGCTAATTGTAATTAAATTAAAATCGAAACAGAACTGAACTCCTAAGCTGTCAAACTGTTCCACTATCAAACCTTTGATCTAGATTAGAATACCAGCAAAGTTCTAAGTTGACTAATGTAAAATTGACTATGTGTATAATAATCTATTAAACTCTGTAGATTAAAGAAATGCTAGTTTTAATAGTTGCGAATCTTTCAGAAGACAATGTAAAGATATAAAAATAGGCTATATTAACCTAAATGTATGAACACAAATACCAAAATATTTTGCTCTACATGCAGAGCCAAAAAGGAACATAAAATAATCTCTGTACAACTAATATTAAATTCTTCACAAATGGCCTAAAAATTTCAATTTGAATTGCATGTCGTCCTGTTGCTTCAGATGGTGATCAAATGTTCTGTCTCCCTCAAAGTCCCATAACTTTTCACTCCTCACCTCCTTTCCTCCACTCCCCCCACTACCACTGGTCTCCTACCTGGAAGTATGGAGGAAAGGACAGAACGAGCAGGCGTGAAGAGAATTGGGACAGCTTATCTGCTTTTCCATCATGGTAAATGGACTGCATTTTATATAGCGCTTTTATCCAAAGCGCTTTACAATTGATGCCTCTCATTCACCCATTCATACACACACCCACACACTCACACAACATCGGTGAAAGGCTGCCATGCAAGGTACCAGTCAGCTCGTTGGGAGCAATTAGGGGTTAGGTGTCTTGCTCAGGGACACTTCGACACACCCAGGGCGGGGGATCGAACCAATCGCTCTTACCACCTGAGCAAAGCCAACATTGGGATGACAAGTATGCCATCCTGCCAAGTTATGGCTTGCTGATGCGCCATGCCCCATACCTATACAGCACCAAGAGTTCAGTACTTTTCAAGGTTTCCCACAAAAATAACCACAATTACCATAGACTCATGTCAACAGACAGAATTCACAAACAAATATATCCACACAATAAATCCCCAAACTTATGGGGATTTTTTTTTTTTCCTTGTTCTTCTTCCTGCCGATTACATCATCGCAAATGTTTCAGGCCCACAAAGAATACCACCTGAAGCTCAACCTCAACAAGACCGAGCTGCTGTTCATCCCCTACAAGACCTCCCTACTATGGGAGCTCTCAATCACTATCGATGGCACCACAGTGACTGCCTCTCATTCTGCAGAAAACCTGGGAGTGGTCCTAGATGACTGCAGTTCCCACCTTGCAAGCCTGCCAGCCTGTGCCATACAGCCTCAACAGATGATTTAGAATGCTGCCTGACTTGTCTTGAACCTTACTAAGTTCTCTCACATCACCCCCTTGCTGAAAAAGTCACTCCATTAGCTACTAGTATCAGTATCAGGTTCAAATTCCTGACCTTGGCCTACACTGCAGCCAACAGGACAGCCCCCACCTACCTACAGGACATGATTCAATCCAACATGCCAGCTCGACCACTCCAATCTGCTGCAGCAGGGCAATTTGTCACCCAGGTGTCTGGTTCTCACTCATCCCTACCATGTTCCTCTATGAACCACTCAGTCATTGTCCACCTTCCACCATAGTCTGAAGACTAATCTCTTCAGACTGTACCTAGAGTAACTACCACTACTCTGCAGGGAACCCCCAATACATCCCTTGTATCCTTCTATTTTGTTTCTGTAGCACTTCCATGTTATGCATGTACCTCCATCCAGCACTTATGCTGCACTTGTATTGTTATCTTGATTTTGTCACTTGCTGTCTTGTCTCATAGTTTGATTGATCTCTGACCTAGCCTATGCTTACAGTGTGAACTGGACTTAACATGTTCATGGCTATGATTAACTGTTACATAATGAGTATTATACCTTATCGGACCTGTATTTGTACTCAGTCCAATAACCTTCGGTATGCATTTATTGTACATTGCTTTGGATAAAAGCATCTGCCAAATAAATGTAATGTAATGATATGATATGCACATACTCACCATAAATTTCTTGTAGAGTTCAAAGGTTAGAAGGGGATTTGGAAGTTCCCTGAAGTAGAGCTTGCATAATGACCCCACACAGTGAATGTCCTGTAGATAAATCTCCCTTGTCAGTTCAGGACTCAGCTCAGAGCAAAACTCCTGCCTGCAAATACACACATATACACAACATCTATATCAGCTAAAGGCAAATGTAGTAATAATGAAAAATAATTGTGTGAAAGCCTCAACTACTCCCCATCCCATCCACGGATTTAGTTCTCACTCATTCATTTTTGTGTGGGTTTTTGTAGGGCTGTCCCCTGAAAGTTGACGATTTGAATCATCTGTGAGAGACCTCTCAGTTGACTGAGATTCTTTGAGTCGAGCAGTCGGTTTTTTTTTTTTTTTAGACAGTCAATGTGCATTACAATACCTACCGGAATACATCATTATAGAATCTTACAATAATGGACATTGGTTATATTACAATATTGAATAATAAATAAAACTAGACAATTCCTGCAGAAATTGTGAAGTGTGGTTGCCGCCAATGCAAAGTGTCTGACATGAAGCCAAACATGACCTCATTTAGCCAACGTCTGGTTCTGTCAAGGCGGTATTCACGAGCAGCGGTTTTCCTCTCCAGATTCGGTGAGCGAGGATATCCAAAAATACCAATTTGGAATATGGAAAAAGAGAATGAATTTCCCTGATTTCTTGGGTGCTAGGGTGTTCTAAATGGTTGCTAGTGTGTTGCTAGGTAGTCGCTACATTGTTGCAAGTGATTGCTAGGGTGTTTTAGGTGGTTGCTAGGGTGTTGCTAGGTAGTTGATATGATGTTCTAAGCGGTTGCTGGGGTGTTGCTCGGTGGTTGCTATGGAGTTCTAGGGGGTTGCTAGAATGTTGCTAGGTAGTTGATTTGGTTTTCTAGGCTGTTGCCAGGGTGTTCCAGGCGGTCTCTAGGGTGTTGCTAGGTGGTTGCTAGGGTATTCTAGGTGGTTGCTAGGGTGTTGCTAGATTGTTGCTATGGAGTCCTAGGCAGTTTCTAGAGTGTTCTAGGTGGCTGCTAGCGTGTTGCTAGGTGGTTGCTATGGAGTTGAAGATGGTTTCTAGGGTGTTATAGGTGGTTGCTATGGAGTTCTAGGTTGTTGCTAGGGTGTTGCTAGGTGGTTGCTATGGAGTTCTAAGCGGTGGCTAGGGTGTTCTAGGTGGTTGCTATGGAGTACTAGGCAGTTGCTAGGGTGTTGCTAGGTGCATGCTATGGAGTTCTAGGCAGTTGCTAGGGTGTTGCTAGGTGGTTGCTATGGAGTTCTAGGCGGTTGCTAGGCTGTTGCTGTGGAGTTCTAGGTGGTTGCTAGGGTGTTCTAGGTGGTTGTTAGAGTGTTGTTAGGTGGTTGCTATGGAGTTCTAGGCGGTTGCTAGGGTGTTGCTAGGTGCATGCTATGGAGTTTTAACTCTCTGGGGTCTAAGGGTAAAATGAGGCACACTGGTGATTGTGCGATGCTCTGACATTTGTGTAAATTTCATCAACTTTACATACAGGGATTCCAAAGTGTTTCATATCTTTGTTTTCAGCATGTGTGGATTGTAAACTGCTCTAAAAACACACAAACTGTAAACAGTAGTTTTGAACATGCACAGGAATGTTAATAAAACACAGTAAACAATTGTGAATAAGACTTTTGGTCACTGAAATGTGTTCTTCAAGGTCTTGGGTATCAAAAGATGACAATATTTTAGCAAATCCAATGAGAAATATAAAATAAATTGCTAAAAGTTAGTGTTGTGACTACTTTTTTTACTACACCAGGTGAGAATGGGAGGGCAAATAGCCTTTCTGTAATGAATATGCATTGGGTAGGAATACCTGCCAGCTAAGTAGGCTATTCACACCTGGCCGCATGCCTCCCCACCACTAAGACAAAGACTCAGTGAGCCATTTAGAAGACAGAAACAAAGACAACTTTTGATTTTAGAACATTTATTGAAGTAAACTGCATGGAAGATGAGATGAGACTGGTGTACTCTTGCAACGTCTGCCTGGCCTCTTAGCTAGCGGTGAACTAGGCCGTGTTTCCTGATCAACATCTCTGCAAATATAATAAAAACAAAATTGTTAGGAAATGTGAAATCAAATCAAACTTTATTTATATAGCACATTTCCTTCAACAGGTGAAAATTAAATGTGCTTTACAAAAAAAGGACAAACCACTAACTAATGAAAACAAAATTTATGAAATGTGACATCATATACAAACAAAGAACCAAACAAACACAACCAGACTCAGAGAGGTAGCCTATAATTTTGAGAAGCAATGGTTAGAATCATTCGTAGTGTGGGAATTTACAAACGCGCACATTGCTGAATATTCCTACAAACACACAGATACGTTGCAATACAGTACACATATTTACCAATATGATCATAAGAAATATACTTACGCATGAAGTTGATCCTCAGCTGGATCAGTTCGCTGTTCGAAATGACACCGCTCTTTATCAGTGTCGGCTTCCGGACGGACCATTTTCCAAAATTAAACGAAATGTTCACCTCAAAAGAAGTGAATTAGGCGACACTCTGTGACATTCTATCTCGCTTTCGCAGACTTGGCATTTCTCACATGGATCTCGCATCGCCCCTCCTTTAGTCTCCTTCTATGGAGAGTAATTATAATGTTGTTAACATGTGAATGCGATTTGGGCGGACTTCCTGCTGAGCGAAATTCACATAGTAATGAGTAAAGTTTAGCGAAGCATACATGATCTAATTAATCAAATTTGGAACATTTAAAACAATTTATATTATTTGCCAATGAGCGCATTGGAAAGTCGCGAGGTTCTAAGGTTTCTGTCAATGTTTTTGTTGCGTCTGTATGATAACAGCACGTGAAGTTAATCATCCAAATAGAAACAAAAGTTAATTTAATCTTGTCGAGCTCCGCCGGCGGAGCTCTCGACCCCAGAGGGTTAAGCGGTGGCTAGGGTGTTCTAGGTGGTTGCTATGGAGTTCTAGGCAGTTGCAAGGGTGTTTTCGGTGGTTGCTAGGGTGTTGCTATGGAGTTCTAGGTGGTTGCTAGGGTGTCCTAGTTTGTTGAAAGGGTGTTGCTAGGAAGTTGCCATGGAGTTCTAGGCGGTTGGTAGGATGTTCTAGGTGGTTGCTAAGGTGTTGCTAGGTGGTTGCTATGGAGATCTAGGTGGTTGCTAGGGTATTTTGGTGGTTTCTACGGTGTTGCTAGGAGGTTGCTATGGAGTTCTAGGCAGTTGGTAGGGTTTTCTAGGTGGTTGCTAGGGTGTTGCTAGGAGGTTGCTATGGAGTTCTAGGCAGTTGGTAGGGTTTTCTAGGTGGTTGCTAGGGTGTTGCTAGGTGGTTGCTATGGAGTTCTAGGTAGTTGCTAGAGTGTTGCTAGGTGGTTGCTATCAAGTTCTAGGCGGTTGCTAGGGTGTTCTAGGTGGTTGCTAGGGTGAAGAAGTCCGGCAGACCCAAATCCACAACAGAATCAGAAGACAAATTTCAGCGAGTCTACAGCTTGCGTGATAGGTGACTCACAGGACAACAGCTTCAAGCACAGCTTAACAGTGGTTGAAGTAACCAAGTCTCAGTTCTCAGAAGAGAAGAAGTCCATTGCTAAAATGGCTAAATAAGAAAAAGAGGCTTGCCTGGGCCATGAAGCACCGGCAATGCTGAAGACTGTAAGAAGGTCTTATAGACTGATGAATCAAAATGAGAAATCTTTGGTTCATCACGTAGGGTTTTTGTATGCCTTCAAGTAGGTGAAAGCAAAATCATAATCTTAACCAAATCATAATATTAAGCTAATACTAAATTAATATAAATGATTTAGCTAAGGGGGTGAAGGTATTCATTAAGTTCTTCGAATTAGCAGCGGCTGACTCAGTTCAACACAAGGTAATATAAATACAGACAACCGTGTAAATGTAATAGAGTTTATTAAACACAAAGCACAATTCTCTATGATGATGTATAACAAACTATGAGTGCATGTGTGTGTAGGTGTTGTGTGTGGCGTATGTGTGCGTGTGAGTATGTGAGTGAGGAATGTTGGATGTTCTCCTAGGTGGGGGTTGGGTACAGCGGACACGTGTTCACGGAGCACAAAGGAACAAGATGGAGTATGAATGGAGGGGTTTTTGAATATAGACATATTTCTATGCATGACATATATTAAACTAACGCAGCGCGGTGGGTGGTTTAGAGCCAACCGAACAAGCGGAATGTTTGCATTAATCATTAAAACACAATAACGGCCACTTACATCTAATCATAAATATGGCTAAATTCGGTCCGTCGCTAATTGTGCTAAGCCCAGAGTTACAGCCTTACTTGAGTGTCCTTTGCTTTAAGTTGGTTGTTTAAAATGTTTCCAAAACACGCAACCGGATCCTCCGCTAGCCGCTTGCTTCTTGGGACTCGCTCTGCAGGATGCATCGGTCGTGCGTGGCTCTCCTGGTTCTTCAACCACCTCTAAAAATAGAGCTTCGTAGCGCCTCGTTCCGCCAGCAGCCACCGAGGATATTCGGGCCTGGCTCCGTTGCAGGCCTTGCAAACTGTTCCTGGTGTGTGGACTCACGCGGGAGGGAGACGGGAGATGGGTGGCGAGTCCAGGGAGAGGATAATGGAAGCGAGAGCGGAACAATGTGAAAAAGAGAAGGGAGAAGAAAGAAAAAAAGAGGAGCGAAACTTCTTCTTCTTTGATGTTTTACGGCAGTTGGCATCCTTTTTAGTTGCATTACCGCCTCCTTCTGGATCTAACCATGTACTGCTGTCTGGATCTCTTATATCCTGTTACTCATTCCAGTTGCCCTCAAAAAACTAAATATCACCCTCTTTCCCTCCACCGTGTCCCCACACTCAAGCAGATCTGTAAGCCTTGACTCCACTCCTAGTCTCTGTAATCCTGTAAACATTACCCTTGTTTCTTGCTCATACTTCCTGCATTCAATCAGGACATGCTCCACTGTTTCTGATTCCTGGCACTGATCGCAATAGCCAGTTGGATGTTTTCCTATAATGAATAGTGTGCTATTCAAGTTGCTGTGACCAATTCTTAATCTACTTATGATTACTTGCTCTCTTCTATCGGTTCCACTGTTTCTTACCATTCCTACTTTATTTTGTATTTTACATAAATCTCTTCCTTTTGTTTCACTATCCCAATGTTGTTGCCATTGTTTGATTACTCTCCTCCAAACGATGCTTTTCCCCTCTGATTTTGAAAGTTTAACATTAAGGTCCACATACTCTCTCCTGACCGCCTCCATCGCCAACTTATCTGCTTTTTCATTTCCCTGGATTCCTGAATGTGCTGGTACCCACATGAACTTTATGTTTTTCCCTTGATTAGTTATCCTTGAATTATTAAACAACAGTTCATATAATATGTCTTGGTGATTACTTCCTGATCCTGTTTTAATGCTTGACAATGCTGATAGAGAGTCACTACAGATGAGTATATTATTTGCCGTCACTCCTTCCACCCACTCTAATCCTAACAGAACTGCAATTAGCTCAACAGCATATATGCTCAAATAATCTGACGTTCTCTTACTGATTCCAGTCTGGTGACTGGGAATCACCACTGCAGCCCCTGTCACCTCTGTTATTGGATCCTTTGACCCATCTGTAAAATTCTGTAAATAGTCATTGTATTTCCTGTCCCTATGCATGTAATATTCCTGAACTAAATCTGCTGTTTTATTTCTGTGCTTTATATTCAATAGTTCCACGTCCACATAAGCATTTTGCAACATCCAGACTGGTCTCACAGGCCACAACACAGTTGGACAAAATTCAATTTCATGAATTTGCATTTGTTCTGCAACGTCCTTGCCTACCCATCCAAAGCTTGTTTTTTGTGATTTTTCCCTCTCCCAACTAGCCTCCAATACTCTCTTAAGCCGCGTTTCCAGCGCAGGAACTTTACCCCGGAACTAGGAACCTTTTGAGGAACTCAGTGCGTTTCGACCGCAGGAACTAGGGTCTAAATTTAGTTCCGGGGGCTTTATTTTACCCCCAAAAAAGTTCCTGCTCGGGGGGTAGTACTTTCCAAAAGTACCGGAACCTTTGGGGTGGGGCGCAACCGCTGAAAATTTCTGATTGGTCGACTACTTGCAGTGTTTTATTTCAACTGCCATGTTTAAAAATATGCAGCCGCAAATCGATTTATTTTCATAATAACTTCAAATCAAACTTGTATGTTATGCGGCGCAGTAGCCTAGTTTTGGTTATAGCCTGGCAACGTCTTGGAATTATAACGTGTGCTCTTCTGTTCTTTTCTTGCTTTAGTATTCGTTCGTTCGTAAAATGCTAAGCATTCGTGCTGGGACAGCATATTAAGTACCAAAACATTCAAACGGATTAATTCGGTTGCTGAATATTTTCTTCCGGATTTTCTTTGTTAGCCCGTTGTAATTGACTCAAAACGTTTGATACAGTTATGTGAGGTATGCGGTAGTTCTGCGTAATTCACATTGGTGATACAGTAAAAGCAAACTGGAAATCACCTTCCGCACTTTTTGTCAGGGTAAAATAACAGGTTAATTCTAGTAATCGTCCCTTTTGCTTTTTCAGACTGCCGTAATTTTACTCTGCCATTCTTCAATTCCACAAAAAGACCAGGAAGACTATGGACTAATTTATGGTGCATGGTTCGCATCTGGAGGGCACTCCGCTAGCAGTAACTTCGAAGGAAAGCAAACGGTGGCTGTACCACTGCTAATTTAAATTTTCATGCAAGTCCGAGTTTTCGTTCTATTCTTGTCATTTTGCGATTAGCCTATATGGAATTGATGATGAGAAAGTAATCAAACAGCAAATTGTTTACAACGTGTGCATGTTTTCTGCTGTTGTTGCCAGTTATATTGAAAATGTGAATGCATTCTGTCGCCTCGGATGTCAAGACATGAAAGTGAATGTTCGCATAAAAACATAATGAATATGTCTGAGAGGATATATAAAACAGTTACAATCTGACTATTGGCCTGTTATATCCTATTTGTTGCATAACAACGGTCCAAGTTCAACTACCAACGACAGTTTGCTTGACAACGGTAAAATATGCCCTAAAATATGGCTGCAGAAGAATATTTCAATTCCAGGTGATTAAATCAATAGAAATCAATAAATACAAAAGTAACCATATATAGTCATTGTTGGTAACCCGTTGTATATAAGTGGAATAAGCCCCTCCGGGCTGTCCCGGTTATTAGAAAGTAATGTAGGCTACTTCGGTGGTAGTATGGGGTTACAGAAGAAATCATAGGACAGATGGACCGACGACAACGTCGCTTTTTCATACGTCAGTGGGCTAATTTGCCTAATCTTCGCGGGACTTTAGACCGCGGTGGAAACACAGACAACAATGGGCTGAAGGAACCTTTTAGTTCCTTGAAAAGTAGTTCCTGGGACTAAAGGTTCCGGGTACTTTTGGTGGAAACGCGCCTTTAGTTGGATGACTTTCGGTGTGTCCCCTTAGATTTATCCAGTAATTGGCCATAAACTGTTTCCTACGAATCCAGAGAGGCATTTCTCCTGCCTCAACTTGCAGTGCACACACTGGCGCCGTTTTTACTGACCCTAGGCAAATCCTCAGAGCACAACATCCAAGTCTGACAGCACAGTCTTGGCTGCTGAGCCATACACCACACTACCATAATCAATTCTTGCCTGGATTAGCGCTACATATATATACTTCAATGATGCTATATCAGCTCTCCATTCCAGCCCAGCAAGACATCTCATAAAATTAATAACTTTCTTACTTTTTTCCACTATGCTTCTTATATGCTCTTTCCATGTTAGTCTGGGATCAAAATGTACTCCCAAGAAACAAATGCATTCTACTCTCTCTAGGTTATTTCCGTATAACTTCAGATTCCTTGCTTCCCTGATTTTCTTACTTGTGAAGAACATAATTTTTGTTTTTTCCACAGAGAATTTAAAACCCCATTCTATTCCCCATCTTTCCACTCGATTTATCCCTTCTTGTAATTTCTTAACTATATGTTCTAGGTTCCCTCCCCTCTTCCATAAAGCCCCATCATCTGCAAACAGAGACCTTCCCATGCCTAACGGTATACTTTCAAATCTATCATTTATCATGACTGAAAATAAAGTAGGACTTACAACACTCCCCTGGGGAGTACCATTTTCTACAACATGCTTACCTGAGACCTCTGACCCTATCTTGACCTGAATTGACCTATCACTTAGAAAATCCCTAATCCAATTGAAGATGTTTCCCTCAATTCCCATTTTATGAAGCTTGATTAACAACCCTTCTTTCCATAGCATATCATAAGCTTTTTCCACAGCCATTTCTGCAGCCATAATCTCTTTATTCACCTGGGCTTTTCTTATCTCATCCTCTAAACACAGAACTGGATCCATTGTGTTCCTGCCTCTCCTAAATCCACTCTGATATGCAGCCATCAGTCCCCCTTTCTTCAGAAAGTGCATGAACCTCTCATTAACCATCTGTTCCATTAGTTTACATATATGTGACGTTAAAGCAATGGGTCTGTAGTTTCCTGGCTTACTAGGATCTTTCCCAGGATTTCTGATTGGAATTATAATTGCTTCCTTCCAGCTCATAGGGACTCGCCCCTCCTTCCACACTTTACTGAATAACATCAGCAATTTATTTAATCCTCCTTCACTTAAATGTTTAATCATTATATAGCTTATTCCATCTTTTCCCGGTGGACTCATTCCTGTTTTGGCTAATGCCCTCTTCATCTCTCCAACAGTAAATGGGACATCTAGTTCATTTCCACTGGTATTCTTTCTCCTTAGTGCATCCATGTTTCCAGCTTTGGTTTTTTCCCTGCCTTGCTTTTCTTCCTCATTCAGATTATAGGAACTGTTTACTGTAACAAAAGGTTTTAAAAGTAATTCAGCCTTTTCTTTATTGGTTATCGCCACTTCATTTCCGGTGCTCAGGACAGGGTAGTTCCATTCCCTCCTATCTCCTCCCATTTTCTTTATCATTCCCCAAACTTCTCCTATCTGAGTGGTGTTCCCAATTGACCCACAGAACTTCTTCCAATATGACCTCTTTGACTGTTTTATCGTTTTCTTAACCATTGCCTGTGCTTTTTTGTACTGGACCAAACGCTGAAAATTATGGGATCTTTTGAACAGTTTAAATGCCTTGTTCCTACTCTTTACTGTTTGTTTGCACTTATCAACCCCCCAAGGTACTAATTTCCTCTTTGTCCTACCTGTACTTTTAGGAATACAACTTATTGCAGCTGCCATTATACCCTGCAATATTTTGCAGTTACTCATTTCTATACTCATATTGTCGCTAATCTGCTGTAGATGTTTATCACTTTCAGTCATGAAATTTCCCCAGTTAGCTTTTCCAAAAATCCATTTACCACCTGTGTTCTCTGTATTCTGTATCATTACTATATTTATTTTACTGTATATTGGATAATGGTCACTACCTATGGTCCCTTCCTGATACACATCCCATTCGCACACTGGCGCTAAGGTATTGGTTACTAACGTCAGATCTACTACAGACTCCTTTCCAGTGTTCACATCTGTGGTGGGGTGGGCGTGGTTTGAGCTTCGGCTGCAGAGAGAGAGAGTGTGAGAGGAGCGGCTCTCGGATCCTTCGTCACAACTGTCAGCTGGAGGTAATCAGCGCCGATAATTGTCAATTGTTTAATTGCGCTGATTGCCTCTGATTGCTTTCAACAGTGAGCCTGGGGTTTTTAAAAGCGAGACCGGAAGCCGGAGAAGAGAAGGAGCGCCGATGACAAGACGGCTACGAAACCGTGTTGAGTTTAAGAATTGTCTGAAAAAGACGAGAGTTTGAATAAAATAGCACGGCAGTGTTAATTATGAAAACGGTTGTCTCCCGTGAGTGTGTTTTTAACCAGGAGGGGTGGCACTCACTTGCCACAACATCTATCCTTGTGTTTCTGCCATCATTAATACAGACAAGGTGTTTTCCATCCAACAACTCTTCCACTACCTGCCCATTGTAATCTGTTTTATCACTCCCATAACGTATTATGTGCATTGAAGTCTCCACACCACACAATGCTTCCTCTATTTAATCCTTCTATGTCTTCCAGTCTGCTGAGTTCTAATTTCCTGCATGGATTATAGAAATTTATAACCACCAGGTTCTTCCTTTTTGCCCACACTTCAATAACCACACACTCCAACTCATTTCCAATATCAATATTTCTATAAGGAATGCCCTCCTTCACAAAGGTGACACAACCCCCTCCTGCCCCATCCTTCCTGTCCCGCCTGATTGCCCCGTATCCATTTATTATAAAATCTAAACTTGGTTTTAACCATGACTCCTGGATACACAGCAGGTCTGGTTTTTCCTTCTGACTATAAATTAACTTTTTAAAATCCTGGCCATTAGCAATCAAGCTTCTTGCGTTCCATTGGAGAATTAACATTACTACTACTATAACCCAATACATTGTGTTTCTTGACTTGCCTGAACACTTAACTCCTCCCTGACTTCCTCCCATTTTAACCCTCTTATACCCAGGTGATGCACAGCTGCTTTGACAATAACCTTGATCCCCTTGATCTTAATCAAGGGGGATCCCTGTTATCACCCCCTTACACCCATTGAGACTCTGCTCTCCAACTTTCACTGTTTTTGCGACTTTAACTTTTCCTATACACAGTAGCTTTCTCGCCTTTTCTACTTGGTTCTCAGAGTTACATCCAATTAGCAAGTTACCATCCCCTAGCACTCTCGCAAACTTGACTTCACCTACTTGTGCTCTGATTAAATATGTGAGTCTAAGCGGGTCCGTTTTCTTCACTCCACCTTCTCCCTCAAACCTCACCACAACATTAAGGGATTAAGGGACGAATAAAAAATTGGTACCATGGTGGACAGAGTGTCATCAGGCTGTAAGAAACAGGAATAGAGCATTCAGACAAGTTAAAAGAACCCATAACATGCGGTATTTGATTCAGTATAAGAAGGCACAGGCAGTGGTGAAAAGAACAGTATGTCAAGCTAAGAGGGCAAGTTGGAGAAATTATTGCAACAAAATAGGAAGAACAACACCTGTGGGAGAGGTATGGCGAATGATAAAGAGGATGGGAGGAGACAGAAGGGAATGGGAATATCCAATTATGACATCTGAGGAGGAAACAACAGTCTCTAATAGGGATAAGGCAGAGATCATGGCCAAGTCATTCACAAAGATACAAAGTTCAGAAAATTTGAAAGAAAGAGAAAGAAGGAGAAGGGGAAGAACAATGAGTCAGTATCCAGGTGTGTTAGATAGGAGGGAAGAAACAGATGATATAACAGATGTACCATTTACATTGGCAGAGATGGTGAGAGCAATAAATAGATCAAGACCAACCTCTCCAGGGAAAGATCAAATATGCTAAGTTATGCTAAAGCATCTTGGGGAAGGAGCATTCTCGAAGTTGCTGCACCTTTATAACAGAGTGTGGGAGGAGGGTAGATTACCAAATGCATGGAAAGAATCAGTACACGGTTGAAAATGGCACACCTCAAGGCAGTGTGATAAGCCCACTACTTTTCATCATTATGATTAATGACATCTTCTCAAAGCTACCAGTAGATATAGGTAGGTCACTGTTTTCGCATGATGGAGCCTTGTGGAGGAGAGGAAGGAACATGGAGTATACAATCAGGATAGTACAAGGAGCAATTGATGAGGTGGTGGAGTGGGATTATGATTGAGGGTGTAGGTTCTCAGTAGAAAAAACTCAAACAGTATTTTTCACCAGGAAAATAATTTTGGGAGTTCTTTGTGATTCACGATTAACATGCGTAGACCATATAAGGAAAATAGAAGAAAAATGCAAAAAAGTAATTAATGTGATGAGATGTTTGTCTGGTAGGGAATGGGGAGCACATTGTTCATCATTGAAAAGAATGTATGTGGCCTTGATAAGATCTGTGTTGGATTACGACAGTGGAGCGTATGGATCAGCAGCCAGGTCTCTTATAAAGAAATTGGATGTGATTCAGGCACAAGCATTGAGAGTGTGCAGTGGGGCTTTTAAAACATCGCCTGTACCTGCCCTAGAGGTAGAAATGGGAGAAATCCTTCTTAGAATTAAGAAGGATGCAACTGATGGCAAATTACTGGGCTAAGCTGCAGGGACACAATGATTCTCACCCCTCAAAAGGAGTGTTGCAGGAGTGCTGGGAGAATGGAAGGTATCAGAGGGATAACTTTGGTCAGGTAGGGAATGACACAGTAAAATAATTTGTTGTTTGATTTGAGGATAAGCCCTTCAGTAGTTTATCTGGCGGTGGCTCCATGGATGCTTGTATGGCCTGATATAGACTGGTATTTCTGCCAGGACCACTGTCATCAAAGTAGAACTTTATTGACAATAAAGGCAATACAGTTATGTTTGGCGGTATGGCTCTGTTCTGGAGCTCTCCCGCCAACCACGCAGCCCGCGTGGATAAGGCCGGGAAACCAGCAGCCAAACCCCCCTAGAGGGGTACACACAGAGCAGATCCAGCAGCAAAGCAAGTTCTTAACACATGGGGATGGAGCAATACAAATTCTTAACACATAGCAATGGAGAATGCAAATTATTGACGCATGGGGATGGAGCTGGGGTGGTGGAGGGGATTTACGAAGCAACGTGCAGCGCTTGTCTACGAGCATAATGGCGAAACTCAGCAAACTTGAAGAGCCAGGTTTTCATTTTTTGAATACATATATAATACAAATTATGTATGCCTGCCCCATGTTTCTAAATTTTATTTTTAGGGAATGTTCAGACAATGGGCCTCATTCACAAAATGTCTTAAATTATTATTATTATTGTTCTCAAAAATTTTCCAACAAAAAACCAATATGGGATTCATGACACATGTGCAGACCTTGTTTTTGTGCATATCCCAGGTTAATGAGAATATAAATGCTGATTGTGCTCATTTTACATGTAATCCTATTCATGTGATTACCATAAGGAAAAACAGCCATGAACAAATACAGATAAGAAAAAAATTATGAATGCCGATATGTTCTTGGAAATGTTCTTATACACAGTTTATGATCAAATGTGATTGTACACATTTCGTGAATGACACCCATTGATAGCTGGCAAATTTCTTATATTCAGTTGTTAAGAAACATTCGCTAGTTAGCTAGCTACTTGCTTAAAGGCATACTATGCAGGATTTATTATCCTGTGTTTGCTATCAAAGAAGTCTCCTCCTCCAACCCCACCCACTCACGATTCCCCCACCTAATGTAGTTAGCTGGATAGCTAGATGTAACATTAGTAGTGTGAAATGAGCGACTGTGAGCGAGAGTAAAGTTGAAGCCACACATCCTCCGTCGAGAAGCAACTTCATAATCGCCTCCATTAATTTCTATGGTGAGCGTTCTGGCGCTAAATGGCTGCCATGCATCACCCAGGTGGGTGATGTGAGTTCCCCCTCATCACTGTAAAGAACTTTGAGCATCTGGAAAAGTGCTATATAAATGTAATGATTAATTCATAAAAACCATAGTAAACCATAGTGAATTTTAGTAAGGGATCAGTTGGCATCAGAATCACTCACTGGAAAAAGGTTGTATGCTGTAATGGAGGATGCATGGAAAATGAGAAAATGATAAAAAAATAATCAATGATAGCAATAAAATAAAACTAAGCACACAGCAACAGGACAGTGCTTGAAGTTTTGTTTTGGGCTATGTCCAATAACTAAGTTAAAGTCGCTCAAAACTTTAATGAAAAGCCCCACAGATCAGGTGAGCCATCCTTCACCATATTCTTGACAACTGCATGTGTGGCATACACCATGATAATGATACAGGCCTGAATGCTTGACCCCGACACTGAGGGGTCCTGGTGGCTCTGTTATGCTGTGGGGTGCATTTGTCCCCTTTGAGGGAAAGGTCACTGCAAATCAGTATAAAGATATTCTGAGCAATTACCATTATTCTATGATGAATCATTTCTATTCTGATGGGAGTGGTCTCTCCCAGGATAGCAATGCCCCCATCCACAGGGCACGAGGGGTCACTGAATAATGTGAATAATATGCTTTGGCCTTCACAGTCACCAGATCTCAAGCCAAATGAACACAAATTGGAGAGTTTGGCCTAACACCTTACTGAGAAACTTTACATTGGTTTTTTCGTTCATTTTTCACCCGTCTGTATCTGCACTTAAAATTTTACTGCTTGTTCTACATTACTCGTTATGGTAACCTGATTGTGATACTCCACACAATAATAATAATAAATTAATTAATGCTCCAAAATGGAGTATTCAATACTCCAAAATGGCAATTAAGTTGAATGCAGATGTTTTTTTTAATTCCACAAAATAATCAAATCAAATTGTTTTCAGAAAAATAGATTTTTTAGGTCCTGCTTCCCAGATATGCATGCAAAGATGATTGTATATTTTTACTGTAGGAATTAGGAATTATGCGGTGAGTAATGTTAGTCCTTAAAAATTGCCATTCAATTAAATACATGCCACTGTTAATAATATAAACAAACTGTTTTAAGGAAACTCCATGCCATTCCTGAATACCAACTGTAGCATTCAACAATACTACAGTAAAATGTCACAGAAATGGGGTAGGACTCACTGAGTTTGAGAACTTTTAAATTTGGGGAGAAATTCCAATTCAAAATTTCACTTCTCATTTGGCCTATGCATTGGATTATATAAAAGGTTTTGGGGATTATTCAAAAATTGTTCAGTAAAATTTAACAGAAATGGACTAGGATGTAGATCAGGAAACCCTTCTGTCATGAACTAGTGTCAAAAGTTTGAGACCTTTTAATTTTGGGTAGAAATTGCAATCCAAAAGGGTACTTTTTTCACTTTACCTGTATTGGATTACATAGTTTGGAGTGGGATTATATGAAAATGCTTCAGTAATATTTCACCCAAATCAGGGCAGTGCTACCTTCAGGATCTTTTCTTTTATAATCAAGTGTCAAAAGTTTGAGACCTTTACATTTTTGGGAGGAATTGCCATCCATTGTCCATTTTTCAATAGTCTTTCATTATTGTATTTATTTATATAGACAATTTGGAGTGTCCTTTGCACATGGTTCAGTAATATTTCACCCACACTATTTGAGATGCACATTAGTTCCTTTTCTCTCGTACACACATGATGCAACGTTGAGTCAATTAGATTGTAAGGAGAAAAAATGCATGTGACACTTGGGTATCTGATCTTTTAATATTGCAGCCTTGAAAAGACATGTGAAGTGAATGTAACCGAAATAAATTAGTTTTTTCCCCCACATTACCACCATTGTTCAGTTTCTCACTTTTCAAAGCACATTATAGCCTTTGCAAACACGTAAGGAAGGCCATCCAGTTGTATAACGCAACTAACTTAAGATGGACTGGAAATACTTAATTGGGAGCTGCGAATCGGGAGCTAACATCAGCATCATAGGAAAGGGCTATGTGTACCACATTTTTTGGCTCTAGGGAAAAATAGGATAAGGGGCTGGTCTCATGAATGTCAAAAAGAATGTGTACTATTGTGCCAGTAGGCGTCCAACCTGTGTGTGGTGGTAGAGTTCAACCATCCAAATAACTCTAGAATATGTGTTAAGCTTTGGACATACCAGTGAAAAATCTCATGTCAATAGCCATAAAATAAGAATCTGAAATAAAACAATAGGGTTCCATGACTTGTGCGGCACCTGAACAGCTAAAAGGAATCTTAATTAAATCAATGTTGTTTCAGAACCTGTGGTGCTTGGACCTCCTATTATAAGGAAAATAATTCTAACAAAAACAATTGGGTTCCAGCATCCATGGTGCATGGATCAGTAGTCAACAAAAAATGTATTATTGGGTACTTGGGCCCCTAATATTAAAATCAATGTACAGCCTCGTTGCTTGGACCCCTAAAAATAGTTTTTTTTATTGTAATATTAGAATTTTAACAGAAATGACAGGGTTCCAACAATTTAGCTACTTGAATTCCTAATTAGAATAAGAAAATTCTGGTGAAACAACAGTATTTTGCATGACATATAAAGGTTCACATGAAACAAATACATTTATAACAAGTGATGTCCCAATCCAGGTTTTTTGTCTCCCGGTCCGATCTGAGTACAGTAGCATTCAGTATCGGTTGATACCGATCAAATACAGATCTTGTGATTTGTCTTTTTAAAATTATTGAACAGCTAGCCTACACACAAGAACACCCAACCAATAAAATAAATCATTCTGCTTGAGAATATAAATAGGCCTAAATACAGGTATAAAATACGGCTGGCTGTATTTGTTTTTCTTTGGTCTCCAAGTGCACAATTATCAAATGTTAAGCGGCAGACTCTGAAGTAGAGCCAAGTGATATGACCAAACTCATGATATTTTTCATATTATTGAAGGTATGATGGGATTTGATTTTCCAATGCAAATGCTGAATGGATAGTGCTTGTTCATGGAAGTAACGCCGCATTCAGGCAATTGATGTAAACAGAAAGTCTGGAGGCAAAGCTTTGTTACAGGCAAGAATTACTATGCATATTAAGTGTTGTAGTGTCAGACAGGATCAGAATCAGATTGGGCGTGTCCTAGCTGATACCCAATTGAAAATATGGTGGTATCGGGAGCCGATACTGATTTGTGGATCGGAGCAGGACATCCCTATTTATAAACCATCATACTCCTGTATGATTGATTGATACCTGAGACGCTGGATATTTGAGGTGATCCCTGAGAGTCTGTATATTCCATCCACGATACCATGTTTCTCAATAAATTCTGCGCAGGTCTTTAGAACTTGAGGAACTGCAAAAAAAAAAAAAAAAAATTAGTTCAAAAGGTGTGTGGCCTCTACTCCATACTTTATTCTTTAAATGTATTGATATAAACATCAAGAAATGAATCAAGAAAAAGTAAATTGCACTTTTCTAATATTTTATGAATTGCAAGATTCCAGGCCAAGTTCAGCTCATCCATAAGAAATATGCAATGCTTCATTTTCAGCTACTAGTTTTTGCAATGCTATATGGGGGACAAACATTTTGAAATTATGTAAAAATGTGATAATCTAGATAACAGAATCGTACTGAACAGGAGGAAGAAGAATTATGAAGTAGTATCTTGAGCTAATTGCCTCACAATGGAGAATCACCCAGGTGTTTAGACCTAAAAATGAATAAGGACAATGGAAAATAATATACCACAATGGGCACCACTTCAAGAACATTGTAACCCTTAAGGCACACAAATTTTCTGAAAATTTTGTAGATTGATCACTCAAGTAGGTTTAAAATCTCTACAATGGATGAGTGTTTTTCCAGATATTGATATTATTATTATTATTTTATTTTATTATTTAATTATTATTATTTTCATTTTTAATTTGGGGGTCTATAGGCCCTGTCTGTGGTTTGATTGGGGCAGTGTTTTAGTGTGACAAATATATAAAAATATATCTGCAAGCAACAATTTCCAAGCACTCACAGCCACTTAACATATATATATGTCTGTTATATATATATATTATATATATAACAGACATCCACCTGCCAGTGCTATCGTGGGTAAATTCTAAATTTATTGCATTCATTTTAGATGTTAGCATTTGGTATTCATATTGGGCAAATATATTATGATCAATTGCTTTGCATCATATTTTTGAAGCCAAACTTAATGTTGCTATACATTACTTTGAAGAACTTATTTGCAGTTAGGGTTAAATTGTTTTATTCCACTTTAAGGTATGAAAACAACGTGTGTGTACAACTACATGTTGTATGATTAATCAATTTTCAGTCTGAACACAGAATGTTAGAACAAATTAATATCATTTGTTTTTGCAGAATATACATCATTTTTGTTCTTAGACTGATATCTTGTGGTTGCTTCATGTAACTGCTCTGATTTATGAAATACATTTTTGCCTAATATGAACCCTTGTACACATACAGTATTTGTTAGTGTTTCACCATCTCCAACAGTTTCTGACATAAGCAAGCACATTGCAATCCAAAGTTTTCACTTTCTGAAAACATAATATTGCAATACAGCAGTGTGAAGAAAAAACTTTTAAGCTAACTATTAAGTATTTAAGCTAAAAGATCAGAGTTTTAATGTTTTATGTATCAATCACAAATTTGTACAAATCAAAAAAACTGCGTTACTGAAGCATAGTATATACATTACTCGTATGCTTGTAAAGGAAAAGTCTTATTTTAATAAACAAGCTTTAGTTGTCTGTGCAGTTGGTTATTTGACATCTGTGAGGGCCAAAATCTATGGGACTACTGGTAGAGTATACACTTAAACTGTTAAGGTTTTTTAAGCACAAGCTAAAAGTCTTGTGCTTTTCTACTCCAAAAAGTAATGGAAAGCTTTCACATCTTTATCACTTAGCATAAGTTAGCTTTAAGGAAACTAAATGATGTTCATGCCTCCTACTAATGTAATGCCTGGCATTAAATTCCCAGACATAGTCATAATTGGTCCTGGCCAACTGGCCTTGTTTAAGCCATAGTAGTTCTGTTGAAATAAACAATTATTTTAATATATTGATGTGTCACAAATAGTTTTATTCAAAGAGAGACCGACAAACTGTGTGCAGACAAAACAGGAGAAACTGAAACCTGACATCACAGTATTTTGAATAGAAATTAGTTGTTAGACATTGTATTCAATGGTTTTTACTTCTGGAGGTCTAAGAAAACGTTTCTGAACATGTAAAATTATTTAAAAGTGGCAATTTATCACTAATCATTTCCTTTTATTTTTATTTTAAAGTAAGGGGTATAACTGACCCCACCTATGGCCACAACCGACCCCGAGGTCGGTTAAATCAGGACTGTCAAACATACGACGTGCCAAAGGGTTCAATTTGGCCTGTGGAATACTTTTTAAATATTTTAAAGACATACTATGCAGGATTTCTTAGCCTGTGTTTACAATCAAAGAAGTCTCCTTTAACCCCACCCACTCACACAGAGTAAGTTACCCCACCTAACATAGGTAGCTGAATAGCTAAAGGTAACATCAGTACCATATAATAAGCAACTGTGAGTGATAGTAAGAAGGCAGATTAGATTATAGTTTATTTCCATTATGAACATAATATCGTTGGAACCTTAAATTTGAAAATTTCAGACCCACCAGAAAGTCTTATTGTCACCACCAGTAATGTTACTTACAGGTCCAACAGAAAACAGGCCAACTCTGCACCACTTAATCCCCTTGGCAAACTTCAGGTGACACCAAAGAAAAGCATTTCCAAGGTAAAATCTACTAGCTAACTTGAACAAGCCGTGTCGGTCTTTTTCCTTCGTTGTATGTGGACTTCACTAGCTAGTTGTGCAGCCACACTCAACCCTCCCAACACAAAAAACAGCACACACCCAGACAGAGATCATAGATAAGCCTTAGCATGGATATTTTATAATATTTTCCAGATAAAAATCATCCAGTACATGCCTTTAAATCTAGTACTTCAATGAGCTGTCTTTTTTCTTTGCTGTATCTGGACTTATTTGCTAGCTAGCTCTGCAGCCACATCCACCCGTCTCCACACAGAAAACCACAGCACACCCAGAAAGGTCCCAAACACATTTTGGAATTACAAATACAGGTAAAGGTTCACAAATTTGGCAAAAGTGCATAAAGACAGAGATTGCTAGTGTATCATGGATATGCCTTAGTATGGTTATTTAATAGTATTTTCAAGGTAAAACAATTCCTGCACAGTGGGCTATGCCTTTAACATTGTATTGAGAAGTTCCATATAACAAGGCCTTGCTATGCCTGGTTTGTCCACTTGGGGACATGAGACATGTGACTGTCAAAATGGAGAAAAGTCAACACAGAGTGCCAGGTTTTCCAAGAAAAATGGACCAGTTAATTGACTTATTTCTTCACTGAGATCAATGTAAAACCTTTGTGTTTTATTGTACATGGGAGTATTCATGGAATAGTCTAGGCTATAATATATAGTGTTATTATCTGACTCAGAAATACAACAACTTGCAAGGACAAGGCAATGGAGAGGACAACCAAGCGCTCACACGGGAGAAAACATTATCAAACACGAGTACTAGGTGCTCTTGAATCACAGGGAATCAAAGTAATCTTGAAGAGAAATGTAGATCCAGGCACTCAAAATAGTAAACGAAGGAGATGAATTAAAAAGCCTTTATTTCATCACGACTGTACGAACACAAGCGCCACAAACGCCAACATGTTTCGAGCAGAAACACCTGGTCTTCATCAGGGCATAGTTAATGGCAAACAGGTGACCCCTTATAAAGCCTCAGGGGGCCAACAGGGGGCAGTAACCATATAATATATAGTGTATCAAAATCAATCAAACACACAGATAGTTAAAACAAAGTAACAATTACAAACAATGAAATGGCAATAACAAAAAAAGGAAGTGGTAATTACAAATATCAGGTGAATCTTTAATACCAGGAATCAATTTGGCTGCTCTTCTTTGAACTTTTCCCAGAGCCTCTTTATATTTCTTGTAGTATGGTCCCCAGTACTGCACACAATACTTTGTAAGTATGGTCTAACAAATGTATTGTATAAGATATAACTTCCTTGTATTTATACTCAATACTTGTTGGGATATACAAAGTAACAATTACAAACAATGAAATGGCAATAACAAAAAAAGGAAGTGGTAATTACAAATATCAGGTGAATCTTTAATACCAGGAATCAATTTGGCTGCTCTTCTTTGAACTTTTCCCAGAGCCTCTTTATATTTCTTGTAGTATGGTCCCCAGTACTGCACACAATACTTTTTAAGTATGGTCTAACAAATGTATTGTATAAGATATAACTTCCTTGTATTTATACTCAATACTTGTTGCTATATATCCCAGCACCCTGTTTCATGTAACTTGGAAAAATTTTGATATCAATACTTTTAATGGCAGGCCTAGATTTGAATGAATGACATACAGACAGTGCTGTGTAGTCTATATATAAATAACTAGCATTTTTTAATGTTGAAAATGTGTTTGTCATCAGAGGCTACATTTAATCCTGAGGTTTGGGTAAAAACTAACATGGTGCATGGTACACCTAGCAGTCTTAATAGCTAGTAAAAGTACGAGGCGCCATTGTGGACAAAAGTCAGTCAAAAAAACGTGAGAGGAAACAAACCATTTTTGAGCGAGAGAGATCCAGTAAGCCAGCGAGAGAAACTGAAACCCCACGAGAGAGATTGAAACCCCGTGAGAGAGGTCTAATGAACAGCGTGTGGTCCAGTGGATAGGGAGCACGATTGAAAGTGGCTTGCCAGAGATAGGTCCAATGGACAGCACATGTCGTCCAGTGGATAGCGCAAGTGAATGAAACGTAGCAGCCAGTTTGGTAGTTTCAAATCAGCTAGTTAGATAAATACTTAGTATCTTAGTAGAGTTAGAGTATGATCATGTTGACAGTTATTCAGTAATGTTGCTTATTTCCAGTTATCGATAAGGCAACTCAACTCTTTTCTGCATTGTCATAATTCATGTGTAGCCAGATAACCATGTGTAGTGGCTACCACTTCCTGGTTGTTTACAATGTCAGTAATGTTACCATGCTCCCCATAGTTGTACCCAGCTATGAGGTCACCGAGGTCCGTACCTCGGTAAATATATAATATTCAAAAATAAAATTGTAACTGTACAACTGTATAAATAATCAAGAGTTGAAAACGTCTCCTTTGAGAGTCTGCCTGCCAGCTGGGTCACTGTGTGTGTATGTGTATGTGTGAAAGTGGTGAATGTCATGAGCGTGTTAGTGCAGCCCCTCCCACCTCCATGAAACTGACAGGTATCATGCAGAAGCGGCAGGTGGCTATCTCGGCATCGAGTAGGCAGCCTACTGTGTGTGGTAAAGTAACATTAAAAGTTCACCATAACGTTATTGCTAATAAACTTTCATGAGAACATTATCTAGAGCATCAACAACATAGATACAATATGAACACCAGTTACGCCAATGTATGTATTTCATTCATTTTAGTACTGTAGTGTAGGACTCAAGCGATGATGATAGCTAGCTAACATTAGCTAAATATGGACATAACATTAGCAAATGCTCGTTGTCCAATTTCCGTTATATAACATTAGAGGGCTCAAGTTTAGAATTGTGTGCCATTCCATATGCTTGTTGCGTTAGTGTTCTTCCAAACAAAAACCATCTAGGACTCAAGGTTATTGGTGATGGCTTAGTGTGAACAAGCAAACACTAGCCAGCTGTCTTTGCTGTTAGCTAGTGTGTTTGCCTTTTAGCTAGTTAGCTAACTAGCTAGCTATCACCAATAGCCTTTATTGAGTCCTACACTACGGTACTACTAAAAATGAGTGAAATATATACATGAACAGGGAGGAGCAGGGCATAGAGGAACAGAAAACAGAGGAGCAGGACAGCGAGGAACAGGACATAGAGTAACAGGACAGGGAGGAGCAGGATATAGAGGAGCAGGTCAGAGAGGAGAAAACAGAAGAAAACACAGGAGTCACTTCACATCCCTTCCATCCTGTGACAATAAAGAATAAAGTCATTCAGGGTGAGGTACTACAGATGAAGAAAAAACATGTTTGCTCCAAAATAGGTGGGTGGCAACAGAGCAGCATAGCTATCCCCATTGGGCATTGTGCTCATTGCCTCACCTTATTAAGGTTAAGGGTTCAAACTTTGGCTTTCTTACAAAGGGCTAAACTGATTAGAAGAATGCTGTTGGTGAAAAGAGAGGTATCGTCCCAAAGCAGAACTCAACAGCAGGGCATCAAAGAGCACAAAGAGAACCACTTTGTTAGTTTGAAGGCAGAATTTAACTTGGCCCTAAAGCAACATCTGCAGACCACCCCCCAAAATGCAATGCACCTTTGTCCCCAGATTCAGAATGAGTTCATTGAATGCTGTGCAGAGGAAGTCAGAGAGACCCTGATTTTTTTTTTTTTTAACTGTAAATATATATATCTGCTACATCAGTGAGGAGGAAGAAAACACAGACATAAGTGGATTTTTTGTCACCTCTGTGAAGTTGGCACCCCATGTGATCAGAACATGAATAAAAATATTGTCATTTGTTTGTGCTGTGTTTGTGCTGATTTGTGCCTTAAAAATCATAATTTGTGCCGGTATGGTTTTTGATACGTTTCTTTATTTTATGAGCTGTGACGTCACTTCCCACCCCAAGTAACTCCAAATCGCTTCAAAGTAGTCTCGGTCATTTGTTCTACGTTTGTGCTCATTTGTGCCATTGAAAGAAACAAATGTGCTATTTTTATTCTTTAGATATTAAACATTACTTTTTTCACCAGTGACGTCATTTTCTACCCCATCATTGTCCAAATCGTTCCAAAGTAGTCTCGTTTGTTTGTGCTGCATTTGTGCTGGTTTGTGCTGTATTTGTTTTGTTAAGTGCCGTTATGTTTATTTAGATATGAAGCGTCTTACTATTAGCCATGCCGTCATCTTCCACCCCAACAAGCTCCGAATCGGCCCAAAGTGGTGTCATTTGTTTGTGCTGGGTTTGTGCCAATTGTGCCGATTGTTGGGGTGGAAGATGATGTTATGGCTAATAATAAAACGCTTCATATCTAAATAAACAACGGCACACATAAAAAAGGCAGTCAAGTGTCCTGTGGATAGAAAGCTCTAGCTAGCTAGTATGGTCTCAATAATTGTTACTTTATTCACAGGTTTCTAAAGATGTGAGATTTTTTTTTTAGTAGAATCATGTAGAAGACCCGCACTCTGGCATATAAAAATGGGTATAATCCAAACAGGCAGATAAAATGTTCAAAATTCAAGGCAAACAAACGTTCAGCGAATGAATATCAATCTACAACACAAGGTAAAATGTGAACATATCAAACCACGGAATGAGCATAATAAAGATGACAAACCTACAGAAAATATCTTCAGCAATGTAAAAATAATTCTAGGCTTAAGTCTGGGCTTTGTTTGTAAACAAATTACAAACTAAGATTTACTTCCCCTCTTTCACATTCTGTTCTACATTCATGCTCATTTCTTGTGCTGTCGCACTGTTGATACATTGCAACGTTGTATTATTTCTGTCAGTGTCCAGTCTTGTCCTGCTCTGTTGACCCCACCGCCTGGTATTGTCTATAGCCTAGTATTCCAGCTGGGTTATCTGCCTGTATGTTTGACCCCTCCACCTGGTAGGTCCATGGCCTGGTCTTCCAGTTGCTGGTTGCCAAATATAACTTGTGACATGTGTTGCTTCACCAGTCCTCAGCAGTGGTGAAAGTCCAGGAATACTCAAAATTGCACCATACATGCCTAGATTGTTCAACTCAAACATTCATTGCTCCTGTAACCAAAGTATGAGTTGAAAATATATTCGTTTTAGATTCATTAGTAGATGATACATGACAACTATGCCAAATATGGAGTTTCGCAGCGTCACCATTGTCACTCTGGTCGTTCATTTAACAAGCACCCCCTCCCTGCAGTTTCATCTGCAACTACACCCCCCACCCATGACATAATGGATAATAGTGTCTATCTGGGCATTCATAAAAATATTCTTTCACCACTCAAAAATCATATTCCGTCATAGCAACCAGATAAACCCAACAATAGCCCTAAGATATGCCAACACAGCAGTGAAAATGCTGCACACTAAATAACGAAATAAACAAACAGTACAATTTTTGTTTTGTCTGACCAGAGAACACTCCTCCAAAAGGCTAGGTTTTCGTCTTGGTGATCAACAGCAAACTTCGTTCTGGGTTTTTTATGATTTTATGAACTGTTTGGCCATAATAATCAGCGCTATGTATGGAGGAAAAAGGGTGAGGCTTTTAATCCAAAGAACACCATCCAAACTGTGAAGCATGCATCATGTTGTGGGGGGTGTTTTGCTGGAAAAGGGACTGGTGCACTTCATAAAATAGTTAGCATCATGAGGAAGGAGGATTATCTAGAAATACTGTAGGAACATCTCAAGACATCAGCTGGAAAGTTAAAACTTAGTTGCTACTGGGTCTTCCAGCAGGACAATGATTCTAAGCACACCTCCAATTAGTTGGCTTAAATGGCTTAAAGACAACAAAGTGAAAATATTGGAGTGGCAATCACAAAGCCCTGACCTGAATCCCATTGAAGATTTGTGGACTGAACTGAAAAAGCGTGTCTGAGCAAGGAGGCCCACAAACCTGACTGCGTTACACCAGTTCTGTCAGGAGGAATGGGAAAAAATTCAGACAAAGTATTGTGAGAAGCTAGTTGAAGACTACCCAAAGGGTTTTATTCAAGTTAAGCAATCTAAAGGTAATGCCACCAAATACTAACAAAGTGTATGTAAACTTTTGACCCACTGAAAATCTGATATAGAAAATAAAAGCTGAAATAAATGTGTCTCTTAGCTATTATATAGAAATGACCTCTTATGGAAATGAAGTACCCTAATTGAATTAACAAAGGAAATATATGGTAACATGAAATCTGTGGAGTTGTGAAAAATTGAGTTTGAATGTATTTAGCCTAGGTTTATGTAAACTTTTGGCCTCAAATGTATGCAATCTCTCAGTATTTCATTACAAACTAAAAACGATCAAATTCAGTTTTGACTTTTTGCCTAGACAATTGCATTTGTGGCACTTTATTTTTTCCAAAATTATGAATATAATCTAATCTAATTTAGTATTGTAATTGGGACAAATGTCTTGCTTCATTAAAGCCATTTTTCAAATCTGTGGTGTTCACATCTGGAGTTATAAAGCTTTAAATAGGGTACCTAAATGGGCAAGGATTGGCCAGATTTGGCATGTGCGCTAAGATAAGTTGTATTGGGTGAGTCGGGACCCACATACAAACGAGGATAGCACACCACATTTACAGCCAAAAAGCCATTGGAAAATGGTTTTTCAGGTGGCTCACAACAATCCGATTGCAGGTCATTTGGGGCAGGATAAGACACAGCCATATAATGGCTCAATTTTATTGGCCAAGAAATACGGGATGACATCCACCGGTGGTGTGCGGAGTGCCCGGAATGTCAAAAAGTAAATCCAGCGGCCATCCCAAAAGCTCCTTTGCATCCACTTCTATTGGTCGAGGTCCCCTTCGAAAGAATTGGCATGGACCTCGTCGGGTCATTAGAACAAAATCCCCTTAGTTTGGGGCTTTATTGTCTGGACATGTGAAGTTTTTAATGAATTCTGTGTGTTGAAAGGGGGTCAGAATGTACAGAAATGAATGTTGTTTTAAGGGCTGAAAGTCAGTGGCTGTTGTGGTTATTTCTATGGGGAACCCTGACTCTCGGTGCTGTATAGGCATCGGCCAAGCCCCGCCAAGGCATAACTTGGCTGGATGGTATACCTGCCATCCCGATATTCACACTGGTCAAAATCTACAACTGTTAGCCTTTGCTAATAATACTAAGCATATCTGTACTGGGGGCTAGCTGATGGCTAATCACTGTTTTGGTCGCAGCTCATTGTGGCCAGCTTTGTCAGAATTCATGCCACTCACAATGGCCAAGAGGTGTCCAAGAGGTTAGCGCTATTCACTAATGAGGATATTTCACATGCTGTAGTACAAGCATCCGTAGGTGGCTGAGTCATGTTTTATTTTTGATGCACCGATTTGCTGTGGAGCTATAACATTGCCAGAATTTTCCTGATGGTGGAATATTATCTTTTCATTGTACACAGATAGGGCATTAGAGCCTACATCGGCATGGCAAATACTTATTCAAATTTACTGTGCACTGATATGTGCTAGATAAATGTAAAATTTCCTGAAACATAATACAGAGAAATGCCATCCCTGGGCATGCAGCAAAAGATTACATACTGTACAGGACAAGAGAAAGTGGCGTTTTATTGAAGTACAGGAGTGTATGATTACATATTTAGGTGTGTGCACCAAAGTGTTATAATCCTTTTGCATTATGCCATTTGTTCATATTCTAACATTTTTAAGGGGGCTCTGGTGAAAAAGTGATACACTTAAATGCATTGTAATGGATAGAAAGCATTTCATTCCTTTTTCTGAGAGGTTTTGGATAGATTTTGGACCTCAAAATATCCATCACCCTATACTGATGAAAAAATAATTATTTCCACTTGTAAAGAATGCAAAACTGAGTTGTATTAGTCAAACCAGTCGTTTGTAATGAAATATATGATTATTTTATATTTTACAGAATTCAGTTTAGCCATTTTGGATAGATTTTGAGACACTATTTACATTTGGCTTCATAGATCTTTAGTAGGTCTGAATATCACCCTCAGATTTTGCACACTTGCTCACAAGTGTATTTACTGGACATGCATAGTTTGGAATAGCGGGGGGTGCTGGCGCCTATCCCAGCGTAAATTTGGTGAGAGGCAGGAATACACCCTGGACAGTCTGCCAATCCATTGCAGGGCGCATGCACCATTCACTCACGCAGTCATACCTATGGGCAATTTAGAGTTTCCAGTTAGCCTACCTGCATGTCTTTGGACTGTGGGAGGAAACAGGAGGACCCGGAGAGCCATGGGGATACACATGGACATGGAGAGAACATGCAAACTCCACACAGAAAAGCCCGGGCCGGATTCAAACCTAGAGCCTTCTTTCTGTGATGCGACAGTGCTACCCTTAAAGCTGACTCAGTCGTGCTTATTTTAGCATTATACAGGCCGCCTAAGCAATCCTCAGTATTTCTTCCTGAGTTTTCTGAGCTTATGTCCATTGTGCTCACTAGTTATGACAGAATAATTTTAAATGGAGACATGAATATTCATAATAATAATAGTGCTGACTCCAAGGCTATGGAATTTATGAATCTATTAGACAGCTTAGAATTAATTCAACATGTCAGTGAAAACCACCCATCAGCATGGTAATATACTTGGCTTGGTAGTATCGCGAGGGATAAGCATCGACAATGTTTCAGTGTCTGACATTACTGTTTCTGATCATTACTGTGTGTACTTTGATGTTCTGTTAAACATCTCCAGTAACAAAAAAGAAATCAGAATTCAAAAGCGATATTTAGATGGTACAGTAGAACGTAAGTTTTCTAAGCTTGCAAAATCCTTGGATGACTGTACTGATAATTGCTCGATAAATGAGATAGTTGATGCCTTTAATTGCAAGTTAGGTAACATGTTGAATGAAGTCACTCCAGTTAAGGTTAAAAAGAAGCTTTGTGATAAAGCGGCACCATGGATAAATAGCACGATCCGTGAGCTTAAGTGATTATGTAGAAGAGCCGAAAGAAAATGGAGAACAACCAGACTGGAGGTTCATCGGAACATTCTTAATGAATGCATTAATACATTTAATAATGGCATACACACTGAAAGAAGAGCCCACTTTTCAAGGGTCATTGCAGAGAATGGCAGCAACTCAACCCAGCTCCTGGTCCAAGCAATGGTTCTATCCCGTCTGGACTACTGCAACTCTCTTCTGGCTGGACTACCGGCATCTGCCACCAGACCCCTGCAACTCATTCAGAATGCTGCGGCTCGTCTGGTCTTCAACCTCCCCAGACACTCCCACATCAGTCCCCTGCTGCCACCCTCCACTGGCTGCCTGTTATAGCTCGCATCAAAACATTGGTCCTAGCATACCAGGCAGTCAAGGGATCAGCCCCAGCATACCTCCACAAGATATTCAAACCCTACATGCCAGCCAGATCCCTCCGTTCTGCTACCTCAGGACTCCTAGCACCTCCCCCTCTTCGCACCTGCACTTCCAGAACACGTCTCCTGTCTGTTCTGGCCCCACGATGGTGGAATGACCTCCCCGTGGAGGTCAGAACAGCTGAGACACTGACCCATTTCAAACGACGACTGAAGACTCACCTCTTCAGGCTGCACCTCTCCCCATCCCTCCCTACCCCCCTGTAAACGACTGTAAGCTTAGGGTTGTAACTAGGCAGCTGTTTCGTAGGTGACTTAGGTGCATTAACTGTCTTAACTACTGCTTGTATTTTTTCCATAGACCACGTTGTTGCTGTTCTCGTTGTGTTAGTGTTAATCAGTTTAACCTTCAGGGTCCAAGTTGAACTATGCGGTTGTTCAGTGCACTTGGACCGGTACTTCTCTCTAGGGGTTTCATCATACTTGTTCCTGGTTATGGTTTGTTGATGTACTACTTTGTTGTACGTCGCTCTGGATAAGAGTGTCTGCCAAATGCCTGTAATGTAATGTAATGTAACTCTAGGGTACTGTTTTCAACTATTTATCAATTACTAAATCCCATGCCAGCCTCTAATCTTCTTAACCAAGCTTCTGCCTCAAAATGTGAGGAATTTGCTAATTTTTTAAATAATAAAATAACAACCATTAGAGCTGGTATTGTTAGAAACACTGGTAACTTAAATGATCTGCCCTGTAACAAGCCAGCCTTGATGAGAAGCTTTACAAGCATTTCTGAGGCAGAGCTCTGTAAGATAGTAGCGCAGAGTAAACCTTCAACATGTCATCTTGACCCTGTTCCTACTGCATTCTTCAAAAATGTTTTTAAGAGTGTCTCCACACCTGCTAAAGATAATATTTAATGATAATTAACACATCTCTGGAGACTGGAATATTTCCCAATGCTTTCAAAACTGCGGCTGTGAAACCCCTATTGAAGAAATCAAAGTTAGATTCAAGTGCCTTAAAGTTACAATCTCGAAGATTTCAGTTTCGTTCTCTTTGGCGGTACCAATGGCGAGAAGCGGTAATTGCAGGTGTGTTTTTGGACCTCACTTCCCATAGATCCAACCGGATCCAACCAGTGTCGCCTGTGTGACGTTATTTAGTTTTCTCCGGCTTGACATCTTTACACAGAAATCAGACCTGGCTCTGCTCCACCTATACCCCGGCTTATATATTGATGAACTTGATGGCAATGTAAATAACCGTAACGTTAAGGTCAGTTAAGGTCAATGATTCGCAAAGAGACAAAACTGTTTTAGAATGTTGCAGAGAAAATTGCAGCGGTGCGAACTGGTTAGTTGCAGAGCCTCTGAAGCCGTTGCCTAGGGTCTCAAAAGACCCACCTTGTCAAATCGCCAATGCAGTTTTAGAACGTTTACAATCAGACATCTTGGAATTTTGCAAGTTGCATCCAGTCTTGTTGTGAATCATTAATCTGAACTGGTCTTTAGTTAGCTACATTGCAACACTGCAACAAGGTAGCATTGCATTCGAGAGACAGTTTGCAAGGTCGGTACCGGTCGGTAGCGTTAGCTAGCGTTTTTTCTAATTGTTAGCTGACATTAGATTGTGTTAATTACATTAGCTAGCTAGCTAACGCAACGTTACCTGATATGAGAGATGGATACTCTGCGCAACGTTGTCTAAACTAATGTTGCCTTTATTGACATGGTCCGGTAGCTAGCGTTAGCTGTGCGAATAGCTAAGTAATTTAGCGTTACATTGTCATCAAATGTAATACGAAATCTACATCAACAAATAATATGACCTCTCATGTTACACAAAAACTTATTAGAGTTCCATAACCCCCCCCCCCCCCCACCTTTAATGCTAGGAGACACCGGAAAAAACAGTAGGCCGCTCACACACAAGTGAGTTGAAGAGCAAGCCTGTTGCGTTAGCTCCGCCTACCCTCTCTGGTGGACCAACCACTGATGGGTGATGGAAAACGCGTCACTATCTATGCGCCGCTTCTGATTTTTTTCCGGGAATGTCGCCACAGACATCCAGTTCTTTAATCATGAATTATTATAATAGTAATAATATAAATTAATATAATAATAGGCTCAATCACCATTGTGTTACCCAATTCAGCGATAGATAGTGACTTAACAAACATTTATTTTAATGAAAGTCTTCGAGATTATTACTTTAAGTAACTACAGACCTATATCCAACCTATCGTTCATGAGCAAGATACTTGAAAAGGTAGTCTTTAATCACTTAACATCTTTCTAAATGAGAACAGTACTCTAGAGAAGTTCCAGTCAGGTTTTAAATTGAATCACAGTACAGAGACCGCTCTAACTAAAATAGTGAATGATCTTAGACTTAGTGCTGATGCTAACAAGGTTTCAGTTCTTACTCTTTTAGATTTGAATGCAGCTTTTGACATATTTGATCACAATATCCTAATCAATCGTCTTGAAAACTGGGTTGGTCTCTCCGAATGCGCTGGTTCCGAACATACATTACAGGGAGACAATTTTATATTTATCTTGGAGATCACGTGTCAGAAAAATGTAACATATCTTTTGGTGTTGCACAAGGGAGCTGCCTTGGTCCCCTTTTTTTCATTATGCTTCCTTTAGGTCATGTCATCAGACAGCACAATGTTAATTTCCACAGCTATGCTGATGACACACAATTATACATTGCAGTTGAGCCAAATGATCCGAATGCATTATTCTCCCTGACTACCTGTCTGTCTGCAGTGGATGAGCAATAATTTCTTTAAATGAAACTAAGAAAGACAGAAATACTTTTAGTTGGCCCCAAAGCCAAAAGGGATGCACTCTTTAATAAGTTAGGAAATATGGCTCCCCAGGTTAAAACAGAAGTAACAAGCCTGGGTGTAATTCTAGACTCTGATCTAAGTTTTAAACCTCACATCAACAAGGTGACAAAGACTGCTTTCTTCCATCTAAGAAACATTGCCAAGGTACGGCCATTTCTATCAAGACAGGATTCTGAGAAGTTAGTCCATGCATTTATTTCAAGTAGGTTCGACTATTGTAATTCTCTTTTTACTGGTCTTCCAAAAAAGTCAATTGAAAGATTACAACTAATTCAGAACTCTGCCGCTAGACTTTTAACAAAAACAAGGAAGAGAGAGCATATTACTCCTGTTTTAGCTACACTACACTGGCTCCCTGTATCTTTTAGAATTGATTTTAAAATAGTTTTACTTGTATACAAAGCTCTTAATGATTTAGCACCCTCTTACATTTCAGATTCCCTGCTGTTTTATGTCCCATCACGAGCCCTAAGGTCATCTGCAGGTGGGTTATTAATGGTTTCCAATAGTTCACAAAAGAAAATTGGGGATGCCGCTTTTAATCATTATGCCCCTAAACTATGGAACACCCTGCCAATTCATATCAGAAAGGCTAGCTCTGTGGACATTTTTAAGCGGCAACTGAAAACATACCTTTTTAATCTAGATTATATCGAGCAGCACTGTTTTTAGCACTGTTTTTATTATTTTTATTTAAAAAAAATTATATTTATATGTTTTTATTTTTGTTTTTACTGATTTCTTTGTCTGCATTTTAAAAAAAATTTATTTCTGTATTCTGTATTTTTATCTTTTCAATTCTTTGTAATTGCTTTGATGCTGAATGTAAAGCACTTTATGTATGAAATATGCTATATAAATAAAGCTTATTATTATTATTATTATTATTATTACCCACTGCCCCACCGTGACGCCCTGCTTGTGAATCAGAGAATGCAATAAAAAATATATATATTCTGATTGATTCTGAATACATTTGTTTGCTTCTATTTATTGTTTTTTCATAATTTTAACATTTATTTTGTTCCCCTCTTTTTGTAATAATATTTTCATATTTATGGCAGGCATAAATATGAATGCCTAACAAATGTTTTACACAAAAGTATAAAACATTTGTTAATTAAATTATACTTTCTAGTCATGTAATCTACATGATTAGATTAACCATATGGACAACAGATGTTTCTACTTAGGATGTGTTGTTTAAAAACCCTGCAAAAAATTTACTTAAAAAATTAACCATTGGCCTCTGTGAATTCCACAGTGCAGGAAGTTCACAGGAAGTGAGAAAGCGTTTGTATGTTTTAGAGGAAGATTGACACACCCAAGCCTACTCCTGCACTGAAATCTTCATGTGGAGAAAACTGATTTTGAGAAATAACACTCCATTTTAAAATATATTTAATATAAGGGTGTCATTGTTGATATCAATTTTTTTTGGGTTTCATGATTTCTTTGAATGTACGCAGTGAATTGTGATCTAATGACTATATGTAACAATTTGTTGAAAATGTCTTGAAAACGTAACAGGGACCCATATCCACGATATATACATAATAGGGGTGTAACAATTCACTAACTTCATGGTTCAGTTGTTTTTGTGTCACAGTTTGGTTCATAGCTTGGTTCTGGTTACAGTACAAAAATGTTTATTGGTGAGAGCATGCTTCAGGAAGCAAAATGGGTTTTGCAGTAAAAACAATTCAATGATAGCTAAAAATAAAAGCCTCTATGCCTCCCAAAGAAAGTCAAAAGGAAGGAACAAAAGACTAAATACTCAAGAAACTGTATATGTCTCAATGGGCAAGATGTACTAAGCCTTTTACAACTAGTTTCGGGCGCACATATGATGCATTCTGCCCCAAAAACATGCGTCATATGTAAGCACAGTATGTCTGCCAACTACATGAGTCATTGGAAGGTGTACTTCTGTCTTTAATGCATCTGCATTTAAGGGAGGATTGCACAAATAATGGTTGGTTACATGCTGCAGTGGGAAATGATTGAAATAACATGGTATAACACTTTAGCAACAACAAGTGCTTGAAGTTTCAACAAAAAAAAAATCAGTGGGCAGTTGCTGCTAGTAAAAAATACAGGTAAATGCATTGACAGGCTGGTGCTCATTATCTCTTTTATCCATCACGGATGCGTCTAGCTTTTAGCATGCTCTATTTCTAATAACATAACAGTACGTTATTAGAAATAGAGTATGCTAAAAGTTTATTTCTAAAATTATTATTTTTTTTTTTAAAGGCAAAAATCATAGAATCTGTAACACCTGTGACTGTGACAAACACCCAGCCACAAATAATTACCATTCTGGGAGAAATAGAAGATGACCTAGAGCAGTGGTGTCAAACTCGTTGCCATGGAGGGCCGTGTGTATGCAGGTTTTCATTCCAGCCTCAGATCTTGATTATATAATTAGTTAAATTATTTGCTGAATTAGGGATGCAGGTTTGTGCACAATGGTGACCCGACGTCTATGGTGACCCGCATTGTCTAAATAAAAATGTTCTTATATTCTGTGCTTCAATGCAGTTAAACGCATATGGCTGAATGAGTAATTGGACTCAATTAAGGCAGCATTAATTGGTTGGAATTAAAACCTGCATACACACGGCCCTCCATGGCAACGAGTTTGACACCACTGCTCTAACTGCACCTCTCTCTCTGCACGTGTTTTACCTGCTAAACCCAGGCCGTCTGTTATCATTGTTGTCTATGTGATTCCAGTCCGCTTTTTGTCAGTCCCGTCATTTAATTAGTTATCCTAATGTTCTTCACCTGGATGCTGTTTGTTACTCCGCCCTCACTCACGTAACCCCTCCTTGATTGTTACCTTCCCCAGTGTATAAATGTCAGTCTTTTCCACCAGCTCCCTGTCAGAACGTTGATCGTATTCACTGTGCCGATGTGTTGTAAGCCTTTTTTTTATCGAGATTCCTGAGACACCCTTTCTGTACGACTTCGAGTTTGCCTGCCCCTTTTGTTTGATTGCTTTCTGGTTTGACCTTTGCTTTGTTTTGACTTCTCTTTTGCCTGTTCCTTTGTACCTTCGCCTATCTGATCTCCTGGTTTTTTATTTTTTTGCCCGTTTACGACTATTCTTTTGGAAACTCGATTTTGTACCGTCCTATCTCTGATTACCTGGCTTTGAACTTTGGACTGAATAAAGACAACGTTTTTTGGATTTCCCTGGTCTGCGTTTGGGTCCTTGCACAGAACAACAATTTTCACATTAATGAAAACATCAGTATTTTCAGATGTAATATTTTCACATGTGAAAAGAAAATTGGATCTACATGGGATCATTCCACGAATTAGATTTTCAGATGTGAACTACAATTTTCATCTGTGAAAGTAAAGCATATGACTTAAAATAGCATAGGTTACCTTTTCCCACTCAATTTATAAGTGGGATTACTTTTGATCACACGTACTCTTCATTTTTTTAATAAGGGGTGTATTATCCTGTGTGTGAGTTGTTTCCACCAGGTGCCACCATTTCCCCAATCTTAGTGTGCCATTTTAGTTTGATCAGTCTCACTTGAGTTTTATTGGTTTATGCAGCATACCTGGTTTTCTGTGTACTGTTTTCTGTAAGTTCCATGTTTCCTCTTTCAGTGCTTGGTCTTCATCTTTGCTTGCATGTCTACCTCAGCTGATAGCCACTCCATGTCTAGTTTATTCTTAGTTGACTCCTATTGTGTGGCTCAGTAAGAAGGCAGATTTGATTACAGCTTAATTTCATGTTGAATGTAATGGTGGTTTTATTTCTGGAACTCTAACTTTGAAAATGTCAGACCCTTGGGAAAGTCCTTATTGTTGCCAGCTTCACTCTGCCAGTAAGGTCCAACAGAAAACAAGCTAACACTGTGTTGCTTTTAATCCCCTTGGCTAACTTCAGCTGGCACCACAGAGGAAAAGCAGTTCCAAGGTTAACTCTAGTACTTGAATGAGCCATGTCGGGTTGTCTTTTTGCTTCGCTGTATCTGGACTTCTTCACTAACTAGCTTTACTGCCACACCCACCCCTCCCCACACAGAAAACAATGCCACAACCAGAAACATCCCAAACACATTTTAGAATAAATACAGATGAAGGTGCACAAATTTGGCGAAAGTGCATAAAAACAGAGATTGCCAGTACATCATACATATGCCTTAGTGTGCATGCCTGCTTTTACCTTGAAAATATTATAAAATCCTGCACAGTATAGTTTTTAAGTCAAACAGTCTTTGTTTTACTTACAGTGAGCTCCATAAAAATTCAAAAGATTTTTTTTTTTTGGTTCTGTGTTCCACAATTGTAATCAAACTCTTCACATTCCATTAAAGTGAAATTTTATTTTTATACACTTAAGTATTTATACACTTTGTTTCATCAAAGAAATTATAGAAATTATAGCACTATACACAGCCCCATTTCATGTCATCATGATAAATCCTTTGCATGCAATGACTGCTTGAAGTCTGTGACCCATAGACATCACCAGGTGCTGTATATCTTCTTTGGTGCTCTGCCAGTCCTGTACGGCAGCCGTCTTCAGCGCCTGCTTGTTTTAGAGGCAAATTGCCTTTTCTTTTCACCATATGAAATGCATGTTCAATTGGACTCAACAGGTGAATGACTTGGCAGTAAACAATTTTGCAGATTTTGGCTTTGAAAAAAAAACTTTTTTTTGAAAATGTTTTGAAAAACTCCTTTGTTGCTTTAGCAGTATGTTTTGGATCATTGTCTTACTGCCATCCAAAGACTTTGGATGCATTTGTTTGAACTTGAGCAAATGAGATGATTTTTTTACACTTCAGAATTCCTTCTGCTGCTGCATCATCAATGAAGACAAATGAGCCAGTACTGGCAGCACTACTTGCCCAAACCATACCACCCCCACCACAGATAAGGGGGATGGTTGCTTTGGATCTTGGGCACTTCCTTTTGCCTCCACACTTTGCTCTGAATCTTGGTCTCATCTGTCCACAAGACCTTTTTCCTCTGCATCCTGTGGGAAACTCAGAGGTGGTGGTCTCTTTGAATGTGCAGAAAGCTTTAGATTGAGTTGAGTGGCTACATTTATTCACAATTCTTTGGTCCAAAGCTCATCTCATTGTTCCATCAGTTATACAAATCACCAAAAGCATCAGTAATTACAAATAAATTGCGCTCTCAGTCATTTCCATTGTCAAGAGCTAAACGGCAGGGTTGTCCTCTTAGCCCGCTTTTTGCCTCAGCTGTTGAACCCCTTTCTATTATGCTTAAAACCTCACAGTGCTTTAAAGGAATCATTTAGACAGGGTGCTGAATGCAAGGTATCTCTATGTGCAGATTACCTTCTATTTTATATATTGTACCCTGTGCCATGCACCCATGACATTGAAGGCGTATTACACTGGTTTGGCAATTTTTTGGGATATAAATTGAACTTTTCCATTACATTACATTACAGGCATTTAGCAGACGCTCTTATCCAGAGCGACTTAGACAACTTTGTACACAGCATTTACATTGTATCCATTTATACAGCTGGATAGATACTGAAGCAATGTGGGTTAAGTATCTTGCTCAAGGGTACAACGGCAGTGTCCTTACCCGGGAATCAAACCTGCGACCTTTCGGTTACGAGCCCAGTTCCTTACCCACTGTGCTACACTCCGTCCCGTTCCAAAAGTGAAAACAGACTTAAAAACAGACTTACCCTTCCCTACCTCTAAAACGTTATTCAAATATTTGGTAATTAACATTACTCATACTTTTCAGGATATGTACAAAGCAAATTTTGGTCCCCTCATAAATTATCTCAAGGCAGACTTCATCAAAAAAGCAGGTAGGATCACATGTTTTAAAATTAGCATAATTGCCAAGGTTTTTATGTCTGTGTTCTGGTTTTCCTTCCTACATAATTTTTTCAACACAGATAATCTGATATTATCATTTTCATATTATCATCAAGAATCGCATAATCCAAAAGGAGTTTCTTCAGAGACATAGCACAGAGGGGGAACTGGCACTGCCCAACCTAATGTATTATTATTAGGCTACAAACTCTCAAAAAATAGTGTACTGGATACAGACCCCAAACTCAAATTGGTCTAAACTGGAAGCAAACTGTTGCTTCTCAACATCTCTTTCCGCCCTGTTATTGCCAAAATACCTCTGCGATATCAACTCTCAGGATTTGGTCTCAGTTCGGGCATAATTTCAAACTGACATTTTTAAAAATCTATGGTCCTATATGTAATAATCACATCTTTCCCCCAGCAAAACTACATGCTGGCATCACTCGCTGGCAAAAAGCAGGTGTAAGGACCGGGTGCCATTTTGGTGCAATGACGTCACATCATGATCACAGGATCACAGATACTGATCACATGGACTGGGTACTTCCTGTTGCTGCCTGTAAAATGTGCCTTTTTGTCTCTCCTTGTCCCTTCTGCTTTTTGCTGCTGAACTGAACATAGGACAAGGACATAGGCCTAATGAAAGCTAAGCAGGGCTCCAGACAAACGTTTTACATTGGTTGCACTGGTGTGCCTAACTTTTTCATTTAGGTGCACCAGCACATAATTTAGGTGCACCCAAAATTTTTCACCGTGCCTTTTGGCGCCGCAATAATACATTTTAAGCGTTACCTTTTTTGTCAGTTCCAATACACATTGGTAATTTCTTAACACATTATGTAAATGATAGTAAACAGGAATAAAGTTGCAGATAAATGTTTTTTCTTTACTTAAATCACAGCACAAACAAGAAATCGCAATAACCTCAACTGTTTAAAAAATAAACTTAAAAAGTACTGATATTTAAAGTGCTTGACAAACTCAAATAAATATATCAAACGCAAATAACTCAAACAATAGTGTGCACTGCTCCCGAAGGAGTACAGGGCGCGGTTTCACGTACGCCTTATTTTTTTTCCCCACCCGCATTCAGCGAAGAAGAATATCAGAGTCAGAGCCAATCCGAGGCAGAATAGGGGTGGATCTTTGCAGAATTAGGGTGGGGAAAAACACTACACACATACACACACTGTACTACGACGAAGTATTACGGCCACTTTGAGGGGTAAAAATTCTGATATTTCGAGAATAAGGTCGTAATATTACGAGAATAAAGTCGCAATTTAATGAGAATAAAGTCATAATATTTCAAGAAGAAAGTCATAATATTTTGAGAATAAAGTCGTAATTTTACGGAAAATAATTAGCAACCAACACAACGGGCGAGAGGACAGTCTAATGGCAGCCTGAGCCTGCAATTTCCTCCAAGTCCGTGTGGTTCTTTCTTCGGAATAGACACAGTTTCTTGCACAATCTTTTCAATGTCCTGATAGCCTACTTAATGATAAGCCAAAAGATTTAGTATTTCGTTATTTGTGAAACCTATACTAAAATATAACTTCACAAGATGCTCCACCTTCCTCATTTTAACGCAGGCGGTGGGCTGCTCTTCTGATATTTCCCCTCTAAAATAACACGTAGCCTAAAATCACGACTTTATTCTCGTAATATTATGACTTTTTTTCTCGTAAAATTACGACTTTATTCTCATAATATTATGACTTTTTTCTCGCAAAATTACAACTTTATTCTCGTAATATTATGACCTTATTCCCGAAATCTCAGAATTTTCCTCTGTGGCCATAATACTCCGTCATAACACAGAGAGACAGAACTGCTAAATGTAAGGCGCACCGGTGCGACCAATGCAAATGTTTAGTCGCACTTGACAGATTTTTGGTCGCACTCTGGAGCCTTGCTAATGCCTGCCTGTAAAGGAACACATGGAGAGATGCACTGGCTCTCTCGGGTTATAGCAACGACCGGTGATTATAACTAAAAGTAAACGTTTTAGCTGTATTGCAAGTAAGCTAATGAAAATGATCCATTCAAGGGATCAATTTGTTTACCAACTTTACATTTGCTATCGTTCTGCAACATAGCAACTAGTTGAACGTGTGTAGTCCATGTAGCCTACTTTCCTGCCACGGAAAGCAAAAGTGCAATTCCAGCTCCAGGACAAAGAGAACCAGGACGAGGACCAGGTTTTCTACAGCGCAACCGATTTACAGCAGATGCCTATGTCAAGAGTTTACTTGGACAAGCATGCAACATACGGAACCATCTGCACTCAAGCAGTAAGACTGACAAACATCCAGGTACCAACTAGCTTAGGAAACTTCTGTTTGTTCTTAGCTTTTAAGGAACTGTATCATTGATTCTTTGTAATGTTGTGTGAAGATTATATCACGTCTCTTGCTAATTAGCTACAGCCGCCTAGCCCCCATAGCTAACGTATGCTCTTACTAACATTAGCTTACAGTCTGTCTTTCTTTTATATATAGTCTCGTACATTTAGAATTCAATGGTACACTGAAATTAGCTAGACGTAGCTAACTTCAGTAGCCTTTTATCCACGCCGTTCCCCTGAATTCCAGGCCAGCTTTTAGCAGCACATGCTAAACTGATTCATAAATTCGCTCCAACAGAGGAGCTTTTGTTCCCTGCCCCACATATGCTGGTGAACACACACGACTAGGCATGCGCAGAACAGTCTAGTACTGCATTTATTTCATTTTCTGTTCGGTCTTTAATGATTTTAGTTTGATTGTTGTTTGTTTAATAAATTCTGTTTCATTAAACCATCCGTCTGATTATTATTCGGATAAATGCTTGAGCCTACCACCTCAAAGAACTTACCAAGTTATATAATTGGTTATTGTTTTAATATATAATATTGAAATTCATAATTGTGATTTAATTAATTTTATGATAGTGATTAACTATGCTGATTATACTTTGTGAGGATTATTTGTCCTTACTGATCTACAATTTGTAGAGGTGTTTTTTCCTAAACAGACCTGACTAGATTTAAAGATCTTTAGAAAAAAAAGTAACTGTAAATGCCTGATGATGTTTAAATTTTTCCTGTAATAAAACATATTTATTATAGGTAGTTCTTATCAAACGGTTACCTGGCCATTCTTTTTTTTAAACTAGTGGTTTTTTTCATACTCCTTCAGGAAAGGTAAAAAAGGTGGGTACAGTAACCATCTTCTCAGTGCCACTTGGTTTAAAAGACATTACATTTGATGAATACACATCTTTTGAATATCAATTTTTAGCAGCCCTCCTATATTGTTTATGATAGTTTATAGGCCACCCAAGGATGCTCTTCTTTTATTTCATATTTTTCAGAAGTACTCTCAATATATATAATTATGACAGAATTATTATTTTAGGTGATTTTAACTTGCACGTGGACAATGAATCAGACTCTTTTGTTTGGAATTTTAAAATTTGTTGAACTGTATGAATTTTATCCAACATTACGTTACTCAGCCTACTCATAACAAAGGCCACATGTCAGATCTTGTAATAACCCACGGCCTGTCTGCTAATATCTCTTCAGTTGTGGATGTAGGCATCTATGATCATTTCTGTGTCTTTTTTTACTGTCAATGGTTTTATACAATGGGATATTCCAGAACGAACTGTCAGGAAGCACTATCTTACTACTGAAGTGGCTGCAACTTTTATTGATCTTTTACGTGACACTCCTGCAGACATTTTACCCTCTTCTTGTGATTTTATTGTAGATAGTTTTAACAGTAAATTAAGGTCAACCCTTGACACAGTGGCCCCACTAAAACTGGAAAAGATTACTTCTAATCTGACACCTGCCTGGAGAAACGAGGAAACTAATCGATTAAAGAGAAATTGTCGAACAGCAGAAAGAAGATGGAGAAAGAATAAATTAATGGTTAACTATCAAATTTTCTGTGAACAACTGACTATTTATAAGGCAATTAAACATGCAATACAAGCACACTTTTCAAAATTGATAAGCGATAACCGGAATAACCCCAAAATCCTCTTTTCAACCATTGACCGTGTAATTAACCCTGTTTTTAGGAAGTTTAGCAGTATGTTTACCAACTCCAAATGTGAAGAATTTGCAATCCACTTCAGAGATAAAATAGAAACTATTAGATCAAATTTATGTCAATGTCAGCCTATGAACCTTAATACCCCAGAACTCTTGTTTTTATGTGAGGAAACGCTGGAGAGATTTGTCCTGGTTGATGCTGCGATGCTTGGAAAAGTTATTTCCCAATTAAAACCCGCAACCTGCTTTTTAGACCCCATTCCCACATCCTTTTTTAAAACGGGTTATAGCTTTTTTAATGAAGATTTACTTAACATTGTAAACTGTTCTCTTCAGATGGGTGTCTTCCCTACTGCTCGAAAGACCGCCATTGTTAAACCTCTGCTGAAGTGAAACGATTTAGATGTCTCACTCCTTAACCCCTTAGCGCACAAGTCTTGCCAATCCTTGCCCATTTAAGGGGCACCCTATTTAAAGCTTTATAACTCCAGATGTGAACACCACAGATACTTGATAAATGGCTTAAATGAAGCAAGACATTTGTACAATGTACAATACTAACGCAGATTAGTTTATAATAAAGTGCCACAAACGCAATTGTTTTGACAAAAAATCAAAAATGCACTTTTTAAGTTTGCAATGAAATGCTGAGAGATTGCATATATACAGCAGGTTAAAGTATACATGTGCTAGATCAAAAACTTCTTGACCACAAGTTCATAAAATCTAATGGTGGATATGTAGAATACATATATATCTACTATAGATGCATGAAGCAAAAACTAAGCAGTGTACCCAGCGTCTCCAAATCTATCCAAAATGTCTAAATTATGCATTGCTGTAAATCACAACATATTCACGTATTTCACTACAAATCAATTGTTTTGACTCAAGAAAATCACTGTTGCATAATTTTCAAGTGGGAATTACAAGCTCTCAGTCAGTACAGTTGTCCAAAATCTCTCCAAAATTGAATAAAATGCTTTTTGTTTATTATAAAGCATATAAATGAGCCCCTTATGAAGGTTTAAGATGAAACATTAGATTAAAAAATAATGCAAAAATATTGTCACACAATGCGGTACGGTACCTAAATGTGCAATAATTAACTCTTGTATGTATTTCTACACTCTGTGCTCTCGTATATTTCCTTGCATGGGGTTGGGACAACATGAAAACAATTTTCAACCGTCCACCACGTTTTGGCAATGTTCCAATTCTTACGTCATCACTGTTGCATGCTTCACAAACACTACAGCCCTAACTAACGCTTACACTACAGTGTGAAATATCCTCATTATAAAATACCACTAACCTATTTAAAGACACTCAATTTCAAAAATAACGTATATAACCAAAGTATTTTGAGAAGTAATACTTCCATAGCAATGAATGAAACCTTATCTATGTTCAGTAGATGGAGACCGAGACAGTAAATGAATGATACTGTTCTATTCGCTTCTGTTTTGCTCCAGAAAACGATGTCAGCTAGGTCTATCAGCAAACATATGGCTTAGCTATGCTCAGAAGTCCTCAATAATAATAGTATTTTCAAAGAATTTACAAAAAATCTTTGACAACGTTTTGTTAGCAGCGTCTTTGTTTTACTGCTACCACAGAGAATGCGTAATTGAATGCGATGATAAGAACATTTTTGGTTACGCGGATCTATAAAACGCTATTCCAAAAGCAGAATTAGACATGTTATACATCGTTAGAAAGCTTATACACTCATCTACTGAATAAATGAATTGTCAATCAATCCAGACTGTACTAAAAAGGGCGACGATGCCATAAACAACAGGTGTGGTATTACGCACAGCTATTTTGGAAGATACCCAGGCGTCATAAACGCGCCTGTATTTCCCGAACGGATTGTCCAAGACAATATATGACCACGCAGTCTCAAAAGGGACATCTCTACACGTAAAACCAACAGTAAGGTTGTATATTTATTTAATATTTAGTCCCAGATATTGACTGTAGAATGACATGGTATCATTTTTAAAAACTTTTTCTCGTTTATTTCGTTATTCTGTGAGCAGCGTTTTCACTGCTGTATTAGGCATACCTTAGGGCTATTGTCGGGTTTATCTTGTTGCTATGACGGAATATGATTTTTTAGTGGTGAAAGAATATTTTTATGAATGCCAAGATAGACATTATTGTCCATTATGTCAAAGGTGGGGGGTGTTTTGTAGATGAGACTGCAGGATGGGGGTGCGTGTTAAATGAACGACCAGAGCGACAATGGTGGGGCTGCGAAACAAGTATTTGGCATACTTGTGTATCGTCTACTAATGAAACTAAAACAACGCTTTTCTGTTTTTAACTCATACTTTGGTTGCAGTAGCACGGAATGTCTGAGTTTAGTAATCTCGGCACGCCGGCGTGCCGACCACCAGGGGCTTTGCGCTAAGAGGTTAATAACTACAGACCAGTGTCCAGTCTTTCATTTTTAAGTAAAATTTTAGAGAAGCTTGTTTTTAATCAGCTAAATGATTTTATGAACTCCTATGATATTTTTGAAAAATACCAATCTTGTTTTCGGGCCAATCATAGCACTGAGACAGCACTAGTCAAGGTTGTAAATGACCTCAGGTCCAATATGGATATGAAAAAACATTCTATATTAGTACTACTTGACTTAAGCGCTGCCTTTGGTATGATAGATCACTCAAGTATTCTAGGTAGACTTCACAGTCTGATTGGCCTCTCTGGTACTGGATCAAGTCTTATCTTACCGATAGATAATGTTTTGTAAGCATGGATGAATGTTCATCTAAAAGCTATAAAATTAATTGTGGTGTTCCCCAAGGGTCAATTTTAGGTCCTACACTTTTTAACCTTTACATGCTGCCACTTGGAAATGTCATCAGGAGGCACGGCATAAATTTCCATAGTTATGCTGATGACACACAGCTTTATATTGCTGTGTCTCCTGATGATTCAGGGCCAATAGATGCCCTTTTTAACTGTATTTCAGATATCAAGTTATGGATGGCAGAGAATTTTCTACAGCTGAACCAGGACAAAACTGAAGTCTTGGTTATTGCTACTGAAGCTCAGAGAGACAAACTCAATGTAAAAAAGAATACAGCTCAATTACAATTACTGCAAAACTCAGCTGCATGTGTGTTCACTAGGACCAGAAAGACAGCACACATTACACCCATTTTAAAGTCTCTGCACTGGCTACCTGTTTGCTTCAGAATTGATTTTACTGTCTTTTTATTGGTTTATAAAGCTCTTAATGGTCTTGGTCCCATCTGTTTGCTTTTAGCTTATGAACCCTTTAGAACCCTCAGGTCTTCTGATAGTGGCCTTTTAATCATCCCTAAAGTCAGAACAAAAACCCACGGTGAGGCATCCTTTTATTACTATGGTCCACACCTCTGGAACAGCCTTCCTGAAGACCTGAGGACAGCAGAGAATGTTGATATTTTTAAAAGTAAACTCAAGACCTACCTTTTTACTCTGGTTTTAATTGAGTTTTATTCATTTATCTGTTTTTTTGATAGCATTTCCTCAGTTTCTGTTTCATTGAATGCTGTTATTATTATCGCTTTGAGTATGGAATGGGGGGGGGGGTAGGGGGGGTTTGTATAGTGTGAAGCACTTTGTGTTACATTTTACTTGTTTGAAAAGTACTATACAAATAAAGTCTGATTGATTGATTGATTATGGTGCCTTGAAATGGGGGGAACATTTTTAAAAAGTGGTTGTAATTTTTGCATAGTGAAACCAAAATGTATAAACATACTCATTAATAAAAGCTGAGAATCTGCACTTTGATCACAAGTGAATTGTTTGATTACTTATCAAAAATTGTGGAGTACAGAGCCAAATCAAAAAGCAGTATGTCTTTGTCCCAAACATTATGGTGCTGTATGTATGTCTATTTTGTTTGAATATGAGTAACAATTTTGTAAGCTCAGTTATTTTGATAACTGTTTAGTTTCATGTTGAAAATATATAACCTACTGCTAGGGTAGGTCATGTAGCAAAAAAAATCTGAGTTTGCTGTGTGTGTGTGTGTGTGTGTGTATATGTGCGCGTACGTGTGCATCTGGATGGGGAAGGGTTGTTTGGAAGGCAGGCACCGGGGGAAGAAATTACCAGTGCCTATGAGTGCATCTTGCAGTGAACCCCCTGAGGTTATGCCGGTGTAGGCTTCTCTCCATTTTAGTCTTTGACACATTTATGCCTACATCCTGAAGAGTGTTCTTGATCAATTCCACACTTGAAAAACGTAGGTTTGAAAAACCAATGCCTTCTTGCTTTATTGCTTCAAATGAATCATGGACGCTTCAAATATTTTGGCTATGTGCTCAAATTATTCAGATTTTTCCACACCATGGTGGCCTGCTTTACTGTTATTCATACTTCCCTGGCCCTCATGTTGAGAGACAACAGCAACAGAGCCAAAATGCAAATTCAATATTTAGAATTAACTCAAGGCCATTTGTTAGGCTTCTTGTGCATTAAATAATGTTGCAACAATGCACAGCTGGTCAAGAATCACCTGTATAGCCAATTGTGCAATTACTTTTGCTCCCCAAAAACTGGGGGCTAGGTATAAAAATGGCTGCTACTCCGACATGGTTCACTGGATATTGATGTGAATACCAGCAACTTAAACCTGACAGTCTGCATTTTAACCTCATATTCTATTGTTTCTTTTCAAATCCAGTGTTCTGGAATACTGTACAGAGCCAAAACAAGAAATAATTGCGTCATGCTGCAACAACAACCCACAGCTGACCAAGAATCAGCTGAATAGCCAATTGTGCAATTACTTTTGGTCCCCAAGAATGGGGGGCTATGTATAAAAATGGCTGCTATTCCTACATGGTTCACTGGATATTGATGTGAATACTAGCAACTTAAATCTGACAGTCTGAACTTTAACATCACATTCTATTGTTTCCTTTTCAAATCCAGTATCCTGGAGTACTGTTGTTGTAGTCTGTATTAGTATCTGTTTGCTGTTAGTGTTTATTTTATGTTTCTGTAAGTTTATTATTTTTCACATCCTCTGTCCCAGTATTTTCATTCTCCCGGTCACTTGTCTGCCCAGTGCCGTCTCGGTGTTCCCTGAGCTGCTTCACGCCCCTTTATTTGCGTGATTTCACTATTCGGGTGGTTCCGAGTTTTCGTGGTTTCCCCCCTTCTTTCCAGTCTTGTTTTACTTACTTCCTGCTTATATCTAGTTTTACTCATTTCTACTAATCCTTACTAACTTATAGATTGTAAAGTACTAACCTCATTAATATACCAACATGTTAATATTACTAATGGATTAAAAAACACTAGTTTTGGGTTTTTGATAGTTTAAATCACTGTACTAATACATTAACCATTCTCCCCTTTTCCATGCTGTGCTGTAGCTCCGCCCCTTTTCTTTCTAGTCTGCCCTAACACTGAGTTCTGCAATTTCCTGCACCTGTCTCTTGCTCTAACTGCACCTCTCTCTCTCTGCACGTGTTTTACCTGCTAAACCCAGGCCGTCTGTTATCATTGTTGTCTATGTGATTCCAGTCCGCGTTTTGTCAGTCCCCTGTCATTTAATTAGTTATCCTAATGTTCTTCACCTGGATGTTGTTTGTTACTCCACCCTCACTCACATAACCCCTCCTTGATTGTTACCTTCCCCAGTGTATAAATGTCAGTCTTTTCCACCAGCTCCCTGTCAGAACGTTGATTGTATTCACTGTGCCGATGTGTTGTAAGCCTTTGTTTATCGAGATTCCTGAGACGCCTTTTCCGTATGACTTTGAGTTTGCCTGCCCCTTTTGTTTGATTGCGTACTGGTTTGACCTTCGCTTTGTTTTGATTTCTCTTTTGCCTGTTCCTTTGTACCTTCGCCTATCTGATCTCCTGGTTTTTGATTTTTTGCCCGTTTACCACTATTCTTTTGGAAACTCGATTTTGTACCGTCCTATCTCTGATTACCTGGCTTTGAACTTTGGGCTGAATAAAGACAACCTTTTTTTGGATTTCCCTGGTCTGCGTTTGGGTCCTTGCACAGAACATAACTGTACAGAGACAGTACAAAAAAGTGTCTCTCAAGAACTTATGGACTGCACTGTAAATGGATAATTTCTAACACAGTTGCCACTTGTTTAATGGGCTACTTTTTCAAATGATCCTAATTTATAAATCCAAAACCCAGACTTACCTGAACATAGGAAGGTTTTACTGTTTCTTTTAAGCTGTTTTTTTTTTTTACATTCTTTTGTTCTTATCAGATATTTTTCAGCTTCAAAGTGACTATTTTATATGAAGTCTACTAATTTGTAATTCCTCACTATGAAGAGGAAAGGAAGAGGAAATGAAGAGCTTTAAAATGATAATGTTGTAAGGCCACTCAGCAAGGTGTTCATATCTTTCCACTTCACAGTTTTCACAAGTGGGGGAAATAGACAAATTATTGTTTGATGAGCTTTAACTGTGAGAAAATCAAGGAGACCTTAATCCAATGATATTAAAGGTGATAAAAGTTTCACAAATTCCCTTGGGTTTCAATCAGACAATCAATTTTTCTTTGTATAGTGCTTTTAACAAAAGAGCTTTATCACAAAGCAGGTCGCCTAGGGCAACAGTGGCAAGGAAAAACTCCCTGACTGATAACAGGAAGAAACCTTGAGCAGAACCAGACTCAGGGGGAACCCGAAATGGCTTGAAAACAGATTAATTATAATACATAAACAGCCAATCCAGTATTAATTAAGTCCAAGCAAAGGTGACTCCGGTCACAATTTCTTTTTTTTTCAAGGTTTATTTCCTACATCAGCAGCAGATGTTAATTCAAAGTTACAGGTGACAGAGGTGACAGAGTGTTAAAAACTCAAGCCAAATTTTCACAAAGACGAGCTAGAGGAGCTTGTGCAGGAAGTGGCCACTCCATTCTATATTTTGCACACCTTACACCTGAACCATGTCCACAAATGTGGGTCAAAATTGCAGACGAGATGGAAAGTAGACAGCCTGAAACATAATTGGATAAACTTGTGGACAACCAATAAAATAAGTTGGTCAGCCACAATAAATCAGTGGGCAGAATTGGTGTCCCACCCATACATACATGCATTAGTGTATACACTTCATGGCTCCTACTTTTGGTTGAATGTATTATTAGGGGTCCAAGCAGTGAAGCTGGTGGAACCCTATTGTATCTGTTAGGATTATTAGGGGTCCAAGCAGCGAAGCTGGTGGAACCCTATTGTATCTGTTAGGATTATTATTAGGGGTCCAAGCAGCAGAGCTGGTGGAACCCTATTGTATCTGTTCCGATTATTATTAGGGGTCCAAGCAGCGAAGCTGGTGGAACCCTATTGTATCTGTTAGGATTATTATTATTATTAGGGGTCCAAGCAGCGAAGCTGGTGGAACCCTATTGTATCTGTTCGGATTATTAGGGGTCCAAGCAGCGAAGCTGGTGGAACCCTATTGTTTTTGTTAGGATTATTCTTATTATTTTTCTCCGCTAAAAGTGTCTGAGGCTCAGCAACCATAAGTCCTAGAGCAACCAAATTTGGCAGGTGGGTTTCTATGGCCTCCCACTACTCAGGCACTAAAAATCACCTATGTCGGCCAGATGGTGGCGCTATAACAAAGGGTCATGCGTAAAAGGCCATAACTCCCACACCATAAGTTAGATCAACACAAAACTTCATCGACCTATGCATTTGAACGTGCTCTACAACTTTGTCATTGGCAACACCTATGTCCGCCATATTGTTTGCCCGTCATTTAGACTGTTTCGTTGGGGCGTGGAAGCTTTCTCCACTAAAATGTCTGAGGCTCAGCAACCATAGGTTGTAGACCAGCCAAATTTGGCAGGTGGGTTCCTATGGCCCCCCACTACTCAGGCATTGAAAATCACCTATGTCAGCCAGATGGTGGCGCTATAACAGAGGGTCATGTTTAAAAGGTCATAACTCCCACACCGTTAGTCAGAACAACACAAAACTTCATCGACCGATGCATCTGTATGTGCTCTACAACTTTGCTTTTGAGAGCACCTATGTCCGCCATATGGTTTGCCCGCCATTTGGACTTTTTCATTAGGTGGGGTGCAGAAGAGCTGGAGCTCTAAATCTAAGTGCTACGACATCTAGTAAGCTTCTTTACGGCAAGCGACATCCATGACGACGCAAGTAATCCGACACCATAGGTCTAGTTTTTAGCAGTGAGGGGAGGGTCTGAGCGTCGCGGAAGCAATGGAAGACAGTTCTTGAGCCTGCATCCATTTGAAGACAGTATCAGGTGAGTTCGTTTAGTCTTTGAATCTGTCATTATGCTGAGAAACAGCTAAACCATTTTATTTATAGGTTCTGAGTTTCTGTGCAAACGCGCGAAAACACGCTGGTATAATGAAACAATGACGGTAGCCTAATACATATATAGTCCGCTTCGTTCCGTTGCTACCATAACATAACGACCTACAGCTGCAGTTTCTCGCTGCAATTACTAATATTGAATATAAACAAAAGACGCAATTTATGCTGTAAATCGTATTCTCAATTTAATCTCTAAATCACCTGTAAGCTTAGGGTTGTAACTAGGTAGTTGTTTCGTAGGTGACTTAACTCGTCTTAACTATTGCTTGTATTTTTGCATAGACTGCGTTGTTGCTGTTCTTGTTTGTGTTAGTGTTAATCAGTTTAACCTACAGGGTCCAAGTTGAACTATGCGCTTGTTCCCTGCACTCGGAACGGTAGGCTACTGCCCTCTAGGGTTTTCGACACACTTGTTCCTGCTTATGGTTAAACACTTTGTTGTACGTCGCTCTGGATAAGAGCATCTGCCAAATGCCTGTCATGTAATGTAATGCAATATTCCGTAGCAACAAGATAAATCCGACATTAGCCCTAAAATATGCCAATACAGCAGTGAAAACGCTGCTCACTGAATAACGAAATAAGCGAGACTAACTTTTTTAAAAATTATACCATGTCATTCTACAGTCAATATCTGGGACTAAACATTGAATAAATATACAATCTTACCATTGGTTTTACGCGTAGAGATGTCCCTTTTGCGAATGAGTGGTCATATATTGTCTTGGACAATCCGTTTGCGAAACATATGTGCATCTGTGACGCCTGGGTCTGCTATCTTAAATAATAGCTGTGCGTAATACCACACCTATTGCTTACGGCGTTGTCGCCCTTTTTAGTGCAATTTGGCTTGATTGACAATTCATTTATTCAGTAGGTGAGAGTATAAGCTTTCTAACGATGTATAACATGTCTGATTTTGCTTTTGGAATAGCGTTTTATAGGTCAGCGTAACCAAAATTTTTCTTATCTGCCAATGTCTAAATAAACGGTAGGCTACTTTGCGCGCAGCACGCAGATCGCGAGTTGATATTATGTCTTTTATTTCCGATTTTTCTCAATGTCGTATTTATTATTTGAAATGTGCATTTATGTGTTATTATTCTATCTGTCTCTGTGGCGCTCTGAAATGTGCATTCTCTGCTAAGCTGAGCAATGGATTGGAGTATGTGTCTGACGTAGTGTTGCACGGTATACCAAAACTTCAGCACTTTCTCGGTACTTAAAAAAAATAAAAAATAAAAAAAATAAACGGTTCGGTATTAGAATATTCAGACGTTCGGTAGTTTTGAGTCAAATGTAAAACCCAGGGGAAATTGTCTCCCGCATTACTGATTGAGAGGATGAAAAGTGTAATTTGTCAGAATCTTCGCTAGAAGGCAGTAGCAACTAAGGTTGCCAAGTGAGGTGACTTGCGCTTGTGTACTCAGCTCTTTGATACAGCGCAAGCTTTGACTCAGTTCACTTCAGTAGCAATAGGTGTTCCAATTTGGAAATATTTTATTATAGATAGATGCTGTATTGTTATTAAAATATGCTGTTTTTAGATCTATTTAAAGGTGAAAGACCTGTTTAAAATATTATTTAGTTTACAACTGTTTAATTTTTGAAATATATTTAACATATTTTTCTATTGTTCAGTGTTGTAACACTATAGGCCTATGCATATTAATATGTTGAAGAGGCTTCAACTTAAAGGTTGTTAATGAACCAGGTTGTTAATAAACCATGAATTAGAAAATGAGGTCAACCCTTGTGGACATTACGTTTCTGATCTATTAAGGTAATTTCAGTATCGTTAGGTACCGAGTATCGAATTAGCATCGTTTAAGTTTCAAGTATCATTTCAGTATTGAGTATCATAATACTAAACCTGGTATCAGTATCAAAGTCAAAATTTCGGTATCGTGACAACACTAGTGTGATGCCTTTTTTTTGGTTGCGGCGCAGAAACACTGCAGCTGTGCATACACACCGGACCATCTAAGTGTTACGACATGCCATCTAAGTGTTACGACATAGTAAAGGCCTTTACGGGAAGCGGCCAGGACACATCCATGGCGACGTAACTATTTTATACGATCATCATGATATTCAGTAGATATGTTTGGTGAAGGCATATGATCATGAGGACAAAGCCATTTTAAAATCACTCCATAGGGGGCGCAATGGCGCCAATGCTTGGACCCCTCCCAACGCCGCTTGCGGCTTTAATTTGCTGTAGTAATTCATTGAGCATCAGTCGTGTCGTCCCGAGCTTAACACATAATTCAAATACAGCATCACTGCTTTGGAAACTGGAAACTGCTTTGGAAATTCCTGAACAGGAGTAACATACACTACCAGTAAAACGTTTTAGTACACCCATAATTTTCAAGCAACCAGAGGCAAAAATCTATATATATATATATATATATATATATATATATATATAAAGCAGATGGGCTACAGCAGCAGAAGCCAATCCGGTACTAACAAGGTGTACCTAATAAAGTGGCCGGTGAGTATATATATATGTGTGTGTGTGTGTGTGTGTGTGTGTATGCTATTATCTAAATCTTTTTATCTAACGTCACCTTTTGCAGTAATAACTGCTGAGCATATTTTTTTTTCCTTTTTTCTACAAGGGCAGTCACATACAGTAGTTCAGAAAGTTCACACTAACAGACCTGTAGAAGTTTCCCATAGATGTGCTGCACTTGTGGGTTGTTTCCCTTGACCTTTCTATGAAGGTATTATTGGAGCAAAACAACTGAGCACTTATGACATTGGAATTTGTAGTCACAGAGAAAAATGCTTTAGGAGTTGCAAACTTGTAGAATTTTTGGCTGGACCGCAACAGCGGGGCCAGCCCTACAAACGCAAATGTCTGTGACTGACTGACTGACTGACTGACTGACTGAGTGATAAAGTTACACCGTGCATGTCTGTGACATCGGCTGGTTCAGTCCAGCCATATACTAGGTTTTAACCTGGTTCAGTTTTAGTTACCATTTAAACTGACTATGACGGGAAGATATTTAAATGAAGAGGAATAAACTAGTAGTTTAAATTGAATTCGAGAAACACATGAAAGAAGCTCAACGTAAGTCATTTGACACTACCCCCATAAACAGCTTTTCTTTTCTTATGTGAGAAATAAACGGCAAGTTAACCAGCAAACCAAATTTAACGACAAACATGTTATCGCTAACGTTAGCCTTTAAAAAATGTATTTGTGAGAAAATATTCTACAGGTGTGCAACTCTCATTGCATGAATTCACATACTGATTTGCGGATGTGCAGATTTTGTCCATGACTTCACATTTTTGATACGGGTGTGTGAATCTGTTTTGCACCATATTCACTGCAGCAACTGTAGCAAAAATGTGAGCGTATGAGTTTCTAGATTGTGATTCATAGAATAGGATTTGTGCGCCTGCAATGAAGAATTTGAGAAGGTGTAACTGTTGTGTTGTGTTTGTGGGAAAGAAAAAAATTCTACAAATTTGCAACTCCTAAAGCATTTTTCTCTGTGACTACAAATTCCACTGTCACAGGTGCTCAGTTGTTTTGCTCCAATAATATCTTCACACCTTTCTGTCCAATTCATCTCAAACTTGTTTGATTTTACTTCACTTGTTTAAAGATTGAAAGAATTTGTTCACCTGTTTATTTATTTTTTAACTCCACAATTTTAGGTCACTATCCAGTGAAGTAAAAGATTCTTTTTGACTTCTGAATATTCACTTCATACCTTGTACCATTTCAGGTCATTTACAGCAGTTAGATTGCTTAAAGTTCACTCAAAACAAAAGTACAGTACAGTAAAAGTGCAGTTCATAAAGATTTTGACCAGTAGTGTACATCCACAAGTCACAGATTACTTATTGAATATGTTTTTAGATATTTTAGCAGAATAATCAAATATATGTTTTCATATTTGCAACCTGTTGGTCAGAAATCACATATAAAAAAAAAAAAACCACAATTGAGACTAAAAATAAAGTGGTGTGTTCATGGAAAACAAATTCTCTGATAACCTCTGTTAGGCTTTGTGTAATGGAAAACAGTTATCAAACAATTTCAGAGAAAATGTAAACATTCCCTCTCTTTTTAAAGGAAGTATACTCTAAATATAGTTTAGCATTCAATTCTAGTTTGATCTTTACTAAGGAATACATGGATTTCTAGTTTATAGTGTGTATACTGATCTTGACCATTGTGCTGCACTGACCAATATGGTCAGTGGATATATTGGATATTTTTAATGTGTGAATTAAAAAATAACATGCCAATACTAATGGAGAAAATGAGAAAAAGGTATCTGAAAAATGTTTTTACCATCCTTTCCTGAGTTTTGAAGATGCTCTGTCAAGTCACAGCCGAAAGCACCCACATTTAGTTTCCTCTTAGATTTCTGCTTAGCAGCCTTGTTCTTCATTTGGACTCCCTGTGTTCTCCCAATATTACAAGTAAAATAAATCCCTTAATTTAAAACCACTGATCAGAACATTCTTAAGGGAGGAATAAATATTTAATTCAACAGAAAGTACTGTATATAAAACAGAAAATCTTCTTAAATTCCAAAAAATTATCCAGTTGTTCACATCCTGTCTGACACACTGCCAGGAAAACAGAGTGTCCTCTACCAAGTGACCCAACACTGCTGACGTCAGTTTCCCATCCTGTTTTCCTTTAAATAATCTTTTGAGTCATTTTGGGCTATATGTTTTCTTCTACTCTTTTAGCTCTATAGAGTTACCACAAATGTGGATTGAGAAGCATGAAAGTCCTTGAGAAAGATGTGTGTTGGAAGAAATACCACAAAACGCAGCAAAAAAATAAAAACATAACTGTTTCCTGTTTTTTCCCCAACTGTTTTTTTTCTCCGCCCCTTTTTCCTCTCTTCAGTTTCTGTAGTCTGATCTTGTGTTTGAGAAAGTATAGGAATTAGGGACTGAAATGTATTTTTTATTTTTTTTCTTTACTTATTTTTTCTTGACTTCAACCAACTAAATGTTGAAACAACAGTTATGGTTTCGTACACAAGCTAGTCTGAACGAGTGCAGTGCGTTTGGGTGTGGTAGGAAGGGGTAGTATAAAAGGGTAGGGGGACATATAAATGCAGCTACTCTTCTGGTGAAGATATACCTGCAAATATTTCCCTTTAAAAAATTAATTTTACTTCATTATTACTAACAGAAATTCTATACCCATCCAAGCTTGATGATGCCACATTGCTTAAACAAAGTGCTTAAAATACATAAAAGTTAAGGCAGAAAAGACATAAGAGAAAGACATGTAGCAGGTTGAAGAGATAAAACTGGGAAGTAGTTCACTATACTTTATTTTCTGTGAGTTCTGTGTCTCTGGAGGAAACATGGCTGGTTTGGGATTGAGACTGATTGGCATACCCAATTCAAGTACTTGTGTGTGTATGCAAAATTTGTTCAAATGTGTCAATGAAAGCCATGCAACAAATATTTTTCAAACCTGGCATATGGCTTTACATAAATGACAATTATAATGATCATTTATTCGTGTTTATGTATTATGAAAATAGAATGAGCTCCATGTTTGGGAAAAGACATTTTTTCTTTGTACTCCACAATTTCAGATTTGTAATCACACTTTGTGTGATTATACACATTGGTTTCACCATGTAGAACACCCCCCCCCCCCATCTCCACCAGGGTACAATAATGTTTGGGACAAATTAATGTTTTGTAAATGAATGTAGTTATTTTTACTACTTTGTCACATACCCTTTGCATGCAGTGACTGCTTGAAATCTGTGGCCCACAGACATCATCAGATGCTAAGTATCTTATTTGGTGATGCTCTGCCAGGCCTGTACTGCAGCCATCTTCAGCTACTGTTTGTTTCAGGGGCTAGTTACCTTATGTTTTATCCTCAGGAAATGAAAAAAAAGAATGTTACTTTGGATTCAGATCAGGTGAATGACTTAGCCAGTCAACCAGTCAATGATTTTGTTGTTTTTGGCTTTTTTTTTAACTTTAGCAGTATGTTTGGTATCATTGTCTTGCTATAGATAAGATAAGGGGGGGGGGGGATACTTTGGATGTTTGGCAGTTCCTTTTGGCCTCCACACTGTTCTTGACATCACACTGATATAAGTGAATCTTGGTCTCAACTGTCCATAACAGAGGTGGAAAATCCAGGTTCAGAATGTGAAAGTCCCCCCCCTCCCCAGTATTTTGTTGATCACCTGGATTTTCTCATTAGCATCAGCCAGGAGGTAGAACTAATTAGTGAAATCAGCTGACTGCGGTCATGGGTGGGATAAACACATCACAGAACTTTTACTTTCTGACCCCTGGACTTTCTACCTCTGGTCCACAAGTCCTTTTTCCAGAACTGTGCAGGCTCTTTTAGGTACTTCTTAACAAACTGCAACCTAGCCATCCCATTTTGTGGCTAACTATTGATTTACAGTGTAGCCTCTGTAGTTCAGATTATGAAGTCTTCTCCGGACCGTAGTCATTGACACATCCAAGCTGCATAATGAATTTAAATGTAAATTAATTATTTATTCTATAGCTACACATTTAGCTTTTAAAATATTTTCTCATTTGTCTTGTTTAACAAATACAAGAACATTTATGAAACATTATTTACAGCAAATGACACATTCAGTGCTTTGTAATTATGATTTCAGGTGGAATGTTTTCCAAATGAAATAACAGATTTTACCCAGATGACTTTGCCCTGTTATCCCAGTAGACTCCTCCTGTAGAAACCCAGTCTGTGTTTATTCACACACTCCTATCACTGATCACCCACCACAAACAAATGAGTTTCATGCAGGCATCACAATCACACTGTTTATGGAAACCATTCAGTTTCTGCTGATAATGTTCATTTCCACTTGTACCCTGTATGTTTACACAACAGCACTGAGGTGCCTTTAAATACAGTTGCAGATGCTGCTTTCAGCAGGACAGAATAACTCTTTGCCTTGGTGTTTGGCTGTATCTATACTGGTTGCATGGCAGACTCACGCTACCCAGTTCCCCCTGAGGAGTACAGCTGTCCCCTCTGTGCAGACGTCCTGCGGGACCCCGTCACCATCCCTTGTGGGGACACATATTGCCTGGAGTGCATAAAGATCTACTGGGACCAGGCTGACCACCTGGGTGTGTATAGCTGCCCCCAGTGCAGGGCCACCTTCACCCCCCGGCCTGTCCTGAAGAGGAATGTTCCAAATGTGGCGCAAGATTGCCACCAACTACCTGAACTCTCCCCCTTCCCTTACCTGCAGCGTGATTCCCTTTGTGACTTCTGCATCGGCCGCAAGAGCAAAGCTGTTAAGTCCTGCCTGATGTGCCTGGCCTACTACTGTGAGACCCACATCAAGCCACACTATGAGTCTTCCACCTTCAAGAAGCACAAACTGGTTGATGAGACGGGACACCTGGAGCGCAAGATCTGCCCACAGCATGAAAAGGGCCTGGAACTCTTCTGCCGCTCCGACCAGATGTGTATCTGCGTGCTGTGCACCGTGAGAGAACATCGCAGTCATAACATTGTCTCTGCAGATGAGGAGCGTGCTGAAAAACAGGTGAACAATTTAATATGAAGATAAACCTTTACTGTGAGGGTGAATCTTTGATGTGAGGGTGAAAGATTTAGAGTGTTTGACATCATTCCCCTCTCTGATACTGAATTCTTTTTGAGTGTGTTTTGTTATTTATTTAAACTGTAAACACGTTTTTTAGTTTCAAAATTGTAACACTGAGCAACTGTACACTAACATTAGACTCTATATAAGCCTCAAACTCTGGATATTTTATCCAAATAAATAAAGTCTTTGATTCTACATTGTTTGAAAGGTATTTAATTGTCACTAATTCACTGTAGGCCTACTTACCAATCCACCGTGTCCCGGGAAAGTGGGCACTGCAAATACTAGTATGGTATGAGTTGTTGAAATATTGCAGTGGCCTCCAGAAATAAAACCCATTTCTTGTGGGTCTTCATTGTTGTAAAATAAAAAAAGTGTATTGCTTTCTCCACATCCAGAGAAGGGGCAATGACTAGGCATTTTCAGCTTAGCTTGGTTTACCCACACAAAAGTGGCAAGAGAATCAGTTACATATTACATGAAGAAAGGGTTTCAGTGGACTTAAGGTTTTTGTTAAGTAGCAACCACCCAGTAAACCATGCCCACTGAAAACCTGGCGCTTAGCCAAGGGGGAATGCAAGCCAATTTTGGTGCAGGCTTTTATATGTTGTTGTTTTGTTTTTTTTGCAAGAATCATTTGAAAATATTTCTTGGCCATTTGTGAATGCAAAAAAAAATTAAAACTACACTTCAGTGAAGAATTCACAAATTTCAGTTTCCTGGACCTTTACATTTAGTTAACATTAGCTAGCTAGCTAGCAATGTCAAGCATCATGTCCATCAGCTGGCTTTCTTTATAAATCAAGGACTAATACAAAAGTATTCACGTTTTATACATTTATATTTATCACGCGTTTTATTATTTGTCTTCAATAAACAAAGATGCTGAAGTGTGTCTAAATTTTTTTCCTCTTAGGAACATCTGGCTAGCTTGAGTGCTTGCAATACAGGCTGACATATGATATGAATGATACACACATATATTATTAAATATAAAAATATATTCTTGATTAATCTTGACAGTTGACGGTTGTCAAGGCTATTTCTGAAATGTTAGTACAAGCTGGTGCTGGTGACATTTTCTCACCCATTTGTTTGCCTAGTTTTATTTCCGGCGCTGGCCATTGCTGTGATTCTGAAACCTTTAAGAAGTATTCAACAGACGTTTGAAGTGTGCTGTAAATTAAGGTTGTGCAAATTTGCCATTTGTACGCACTCATTTGGAATGGTGCTGTTTCAGCCTTGATGGGGTCTTAACCGATTAACCCCAGTTTTCTTTAGTCTTAAATTCTGCAGAGAGATTATGGCATTATTTGTAGGGCACATGTGGACCTCAAGACTATGCATCAAAATGTAGGAGATATGTGAAGAATTACTCATAGTATACACACAATATACTTAAAATGCACCTCTACTGTTTATTTCACAAAATTCCCTCCAGCTTGTGGCAAATCATACATAGTTCTCCCCATAGTTTCCCACCAATGCAAAATACAAGAAAAAATAAAAATAAAAAAATGTGCAGATAACTAAAAGTAATGTTTTGCAAGGGTTTTGTCAAAGATGTCCAAAACCTCTCCAAATTGCACATTTTGGATAATGTTTTGAAGACATCTACACCACACAAGTTCATGGTCCATGACCATGAAATGCACTTTTGTACGTCACTTTGGATAAAAGCGTCTGCCAAATAAATCTAATGTAATGTATTCTTCAGTCTTTGATATCTAGTTAACAGTTAACTGAGGACTGAATTCTAACATGTTTTTGAGTTTCATTAGTGTCATTAATTAACATTATGTTGAATGTTGAAATACATATGTTTGCTGGGAAAAATTATTACAGAAAACTAACAATAGAATTCACTTTGCAGCTGCTAATGTTACTGCTGCGAACATTGTTGTGTGTGTGTGCGTATGCGTCTGGTTTGGAAGGCGTGGAGCAAAAATGATCTGTGCCTATTTAGCTATCTGCGCCAGTTGATATGGATTGTTGTTTTATTTCATTGTCATCAATGTAAATAACTACAATAACCTGTATAAACCATGCTTTATCAGTAACAACAGTAACAGTAACAAACAAAACAATTTTGAAGCATTGTAGTATTGCAACTGCAAACTATATGCTCTGCAGCCATACTATACTCCCCTTAAAGTCAAATTATCCTGAGCATATCTTTATGTAAGCATTAGAAATGTAATACTACAACTGAGAAACTGAGTTCTGAAGGACTTGCATGCGCAGTAATATTATAAGCTCCTGTGGAGTGCAATCCCTGCTATAAATGGGGTAATGACATTCCTCACTGTGCGCCAGTGTTTTCCTGTTGAACATGCTGGTGGTGATGCAGTAATGATGTACGTGCCTCCTGCAGAAAGTACTGGTGGTGACACAAGCTGAAGTTCAGCATATCATTCAGGACCGGATGAAGGAGCTACAGGAGCTAAGACACAATGTGGAAGTTCTTAAAGTAAGTTCCATTTCAAATAGCCCTTTATTCCCAATGGACCTACTCCCAATTTACCACAGACAACTCAGCTATTCCTCATTTTCTGCAGGCATTTTTCCTATTTCTCACTTACCATAGCCAATTCAGCTATTCCTAATTTACTACAGGCATCAAACCTACTCCTCATTTACTATATGCATCACATTTTGTCTATTTACCACAGCCAGTTCACCTACTCATTTTTTACCATAGGCAACTGACCAACTCCTTTTGCCATAGCAAAGTTACCCACTCCACATTTACTGCAGGCATCTCACCTACTCCTCATTTACTACAGGCTTCTAATTTATTCCTTATTTACTACAGGCAACTACCTTTTCCTCCTTATCATTGCTGCTCACACCTCTCTACTTTTTCAATGCGTGACAGAGCTGTTCACAGAGAACCATGTCTGACTGCAATAAGATCTTCACTGAGATGGCAGGGGCTGTGGAGCGCTGGCGCTCTGAGATCAACAGCTTGATTGAGGCCAATGAGCAGGCAGCCATGTCCCAGGCAGAGGGCTACGTGGAGCGGCTGGAGCAGGAGATCATGGAGCTGCAGCGCAGAGATATGGAGCTCCGACACATCCTGGAAACTGAGGACAACATCCACTTTCTGCAGGTAAATTAATCTACTTCCTATGGGTGAAGACATCTACTTGCTGTAGATACAACACTTCATGCAGCTACAACATTCACTTCCCGCCAAGACAATATCCATTTCCTGCAAGTACAAACATCCACTTCCTGCATATACAACATTCATTTCCTGTAGGTATAACACCCACTTTCTACAGATGGAAGCATCCTAATGGCAAAAATTAAAATGAATATTCTTATATATTTATTTCAGTCCATTTCAAGTTATGTATAGACCTACTGTGTGTGTGTGCATATTACTGCATTGTATGATTAATATGGAGTCAATTTTGTGCCAAAAGTATTGTCCGCATAGGAAAGAAATAGCACAAGTGTAGATGTGGAAATGTTTCTCGTGATCAAAAAAAATAAAATTAAACGCATTTTTCTGAATTGTAAACGAAAAAGTTATGTTCACAAATGTAAAAAATAAAATTGCAATTGTTTTTTCTCACTCATGTTTATTTTATTTTTTACAAGTACAATTTCATTTTTTATGATTACGATTCTTTTTTTTCTCGCGCTTGGGGTTTTGGCATGATTTTGAAGTGGAGGCGGGGTGAAGGGAAGGGGGGGAAATTATTGGTCACTCGGACAAATGTGTCATTGGTATGTGCTGTGTTTACTTCCCCTGACGGAAGGCAAGTACATCATCATTTACCCCGGAACATGGCGGAGCAACGACATCCTACGATTTTTTTTTTTACGCGTACAATACTTTTGTCACAAAATTGACTCCATAGGTTAATGTCTAAAATCTAATACTGAACCTGAAAACTAATTTAGTTATAGAAATAGAGATGGGGTCAGCTGGGGATGGGGTCAACGAATAGCATCTGAATTACATATCCAATGGATCATCAAGACCTTTTTAGGTGTAACATGTATCACCACAAACTGAATTAGGAGTGAACTGCTGTGTGTTTTTTATCATTTGACTGATACAGAATTTCCCTACCCTGTGTGTACCTCCTGAGCCGATGGTGCCGAAGGTGCTCATAAACTCAGAGTTTTCCTTCGGAGAGGTCTCCAAAACAGTCACTGACATGAAGGAGCACCTAGAAGACATCTGTAAAAAAGAGCAGAGCAAAATCTCCAAAAAAAGTAAGAGCTTTCACTAAAACTCACTGCAAAGGTCATGATAGCATTTTGGAGCATGGTGTCCGAGAACAATCAATCACCCAGCAAATGCATTTCTAAGCCACCCTGATCAGTCTTCATACACTATTTCCAAAGCAAAATTCCAGGGTAATGCAAGGGACTTCAAAGACTTCAAAAGTTTGAAAGGACCTCAGAGTAAGAACTTTTGTAAAGACACCATATCTTACTTAAGCCACCGCCCTCATGCAGTGACTTCTGGAATCTGGAGATTTTCAAATTTTGGAAGATGGTATGATGATATCATTCACTACATAAGTTTGAATTTAGATTTTCCACTTTCTAAATAAAGCACTTTGGCTGGAATACAAGGGTAGTGTAGTTGCCTCCAGATAAAACATAGCTGATTAAATGCTAGCCTAGATATGAATAACCACATCCACGAATGTTCCCCTTTACAGTCAGTGAAACTCCAGTTTATATTTTGCTACCCAGGAATGGAGGCAGGAACTTTAAAGGTAAGATAATTACTGTGATTACTGTGTACATGTAGCAGCAGTCGGTCTGTTCACAAATAATTATACAATAATTCAATAATACAGATGTATTTCACAGTGACAGTGGAGCGGCATTCATGGACATGTGCATGGATGGGTGTGAAGGAAGATATGGGAAACACTGCTGGCTGTTTTTTGAAAATAGTAATTCATACAACATAGTAATTTCAATTTATAGGTCCAGTATATGAATTACTAATTATTTGTGAACAGACCGACTTCATTTTACAGGTCTGGCACAGTGTAAATACATATGAATTATTATAAGATAAATGAGAATGGACTTAATTCATTGTACAGGTTCGGTATTATGTAACTACTTATGAATTATTATACACTGCAATGAAAACAAAAGAAAACATTTTTTCATGTGATTTTCTCAATGGAAAATTTTTCAAGACTCGTATTGTTCACAAGTTGTTATTGGCTAATCTGGGTCAAGCATAAAAGTATTTAAGGTGTTTTAAGTCTGTGCAACTTAAGTGCAAATCGAGTACGAGTCAGCAACTGAAGTCCCCATCTCTGGAGAGCGCAAGTATACAATATGTAATAAGTATTAACATTGTGATGTTTTGTGATTATTGTAGTGTTTTCTGTGGAAGTTCCTTGAATTTATCATTTTTTCTTATTGTTTCAAAGCTCCATCTAGGAAAGAGCTTCAGGAGCCTCAAACCAGAGCAGACTTTCTAAAATGTGAGTTGATGTGAAATTCATTTCCTGCAACAAAATGTTTGTCTGTGTGTGCGTGCGTGTATTTGTGTGTATTAATATAAATTAACTAGATCTCTTCTAAATAGGAGTTACTTTCTGAATTCTAATGTTAAGTACGTGGCTTCTAATCAAAATCTGGTAACAGATCTGACTCTTTTATTCCTTGAAATAAGTGCTGCTATTCAGACGCGTCATGCCCATTCAAGCTGGGCGGGCACATGCCCCAGATTTTTGATATATGGTTTCTTATATTTTTATTTTATTTTATTGCTATTATTTTTTATAATATGTAATTATGATCATTTTATATTATGAGTCAAACGCATTCTTCTAATTATGTCATAGATCATACCTCAAAAAGTCACACACCCCCTTTCCCTATTAGTTATACACACTTAATTGCATTTGACAAATATAGGCATAGTTTGCTTTGCAACATAGTTGGCTTGTACCAGCTAAAGTTAGTAGCCATCCCTCAATCCGGTTGTTTGGCCTTCTGGCCCGCTAGCTAGTCGTGACTTGTGATAGCATAGCATCCTATTTAATATTGGTAAAGGAGAGCTGTGTGAATCTTATGGCAGTGAGCTGATGAGTTTTTATCACCACTATCACAGGTTATAGTTAGCAAAACACTGAATTCCATTTGATATCTCCAGGTCAAGATGCAGAGGAAAATGTTGTCATTCTTTAAAAAAATGACAGAAAGCCCTAGCCCTGTCCTCAGTCAGGAGGTTGATAGTGCAAGAGGTAGGTTATCTTAGGTGAGATTTATAGTGATAGGCTATGTTTCCTTCATGGAAATGTATGCATGTAGGCTGATCTGATGGTCATTGCAGTTGAGGCACAGAGGACCCAGGAAGTGAACTTGGAGAGAGTTAGGGATTCCTTTGGAGTCTTGCAGACAGACATGAAAATCCTACACTTGGCTATTATTGCTTCCCCCCCCATAGTTATATCAGTGTGTGAAGGTGTGGTTACAGGTTATATGTACTTAGGCTAGTGGTGATGATGGATCTTTCAAGGAGGCTGAGCAGTTTGGAAAATAGGTTACTACTGCTCAGTCTGAGCTTTTATTGGCAATGGAGCAGACACTGCTATGTGATGTCAGCACAGTCTCATCTGTACTCATGCTGCTTCCTATGCATTGTGTTTGAAAATACAGCTGTTGATATGTTGGCATGTTCCTTTCATCTGTGGTTTTATCTATGTTCTCTAAATTAATTTGCATTGTGGATATAGTCTTTTTATGTGAATTTATGCCCCTTAAAATTTTTGGGTGAAGCAGACAAGATTTAGCTCTTTTTCAAGGAAAGTGGCAGCAGTGTAGAAGTGAGTGAATAAGTGAGTGTCATTTTCAATAACCATAACAGCACATGAAAATCTCTAAATAAATATACAGTATTTACCCTAATATAAAGTGGGAGATTACTGAGCTACAAAAACTGATTTAGTGAAGTTTTAAAATAATCCCCCCAAAGTCTTTGAATATATGTCAGTTGCCTCATTATTTTCTTTTTTCTGGGGAAGGACCCCCATGCCCCCTGCTCTAATTGTGCCCCCCCAGAATTTTGGCTTGCATGATGCCCCTGCTGCTATTGTTGATGTTTTAAGTGAGGTACAGTTGAGGCTTATTGTGATTGTGCAAACAGTGTCCTCTTGTGGTGAAATTTACCCTTTGTCAAGGCCTGCCCAAGAGCTGCTCTCCTTAGTCACTAATTGTTGCTAATCCTGCTTTTTCTTTGGAAAGCAAGTTTTGCACAGAAACCTCATTGAAAGAACCTGTAAATTATATTCCTTTGTATTTGCATAGAATTGATCAGTTTCCATTGGTCAATAATTTGGTCAGTTACACACATGCTATCCAATCCAATCCGGGGTAGGACTCAAAGGCAGACCCGAAAAATCAGGGAAAAACTTGGCAGTTTATTATCAAACAAATAAGCAACAGAATCAGCGAACAGTCTTGTAAACCACAATCCAGGCTAAGGTCAAAATTCCAAAGACAGTCAAAATTTTCCAGGCAGGCAAAGGCACACAACTGGAACAGAGGCAAGAACAGCAAGACAGGCAAGAATTCAAAAAACCGAAGCAACAGTAATCAGAGGAGTCAGGCTAAAGGCATAAATGGCAAACACAGGCAAAAGTAAAAAACCGTATTTACTAGGAATAGAAAAAGGCTTGAACGGCACTAAGTTACACAAGGCACGATCTGGCACAGACTAACAGAGCTAACAGAATATATAGCTAGAGAAAATGAGTAACAGATGAGTTGCAGGTGGGGACGGCGGCAGAGGCTTGATTGAATAATTCAGCTGAGGCAGACAGGCAGGAATGGGGGGCAGAGCGTGGGTGGGAACCAGGAACCTGAAGAAAAAGCAAACACCATGCGCGCACACACACACTCATGCATACATACAAAAAACAAAAAAAAGGAAAACACAACGGAAACTCAGGCAGATGTCCTGACACCCTTAGCTATGAATAACTTTAGTTTGTTGAAGGCAGTGCTCGAAGTGAATGAAATAAGTGTGAGCAAATCATGTGAGCAAAACATAGAAGTCCCAGTATGGCAAACTGGTCCGTTCCGGTCCGCTTCAAGCATTGGTTGTCAGATTTATACCTTGTGTTGTATGACTTGTGTTGTTATGTTCGATAATAAAATGTGTTATTCTCTATTTGGATTTTAATAGAAAATAGCATTTTCACTAAATAGCATCAATTTGCAAATAATTTAGCCAAAATTATTGTCATTACTGTTGTTGTGAAGCCTAAGAAAAACATCAAATGATGATTGCACAAGTAATGTGATTTCCTTTAAATATTGTTTTTGATTTGTAACCCGAATATCCAGGCAGAGTTAAGGTCCCATAGGCCATGTAACCAATAACATAAGCTGACGTTTTGATTACCTCATTCATATTACCAGTATAGCAAATTATTCCAGCAGAACACAATGCAAACATTTGGTAGGTTCAGCATTGTATTGCAAACATGAAATTATGGAACTTACAAAGTAGAGCCATGACTGTACTTTCTTTACAATGTTGATGGACTTCTCTTTCCTGTTAGGTTCAATATTGATTTTCTTTGGTTTGATGATACTGATAAAATCAAATTGATGTTTAAAATTTATGTTTTTCCAGGTCTAGAAAAGTATGGAAATTTTGGTGTAAGTATGGAAAAAGTATGAACCAGACCTGGGTCAAGTACTTATTTGACCCAGGTCTGGAATGGACATTTAGCTCTTACATAAACCGATCAGCCACAACATTAAAACCACCTGCCTAATATTGTGTAGGTCCCCCTCGTGCCACCAAAACAGCTCTGACCCGTCGACCCAAGTTTTTTAAATCATGTGGAAATAATTCACCGTCTAACAATACCTTAGCTTTTTATAGCCCTGTAGAAACGAATAATGTAATAAACTACCAATAGTGAAATAACTCCCAATAATGTAATCCATTTCAAAAAATTTATGTAATAATCCAATAATGTAATAAGTAGTAGTAGTGTACTTAATTGATCCCCGGGGGGAAACACAATCAGATACACATTTACAGTAGATACAAAATAGCAGATACAAACATACAGTAGATACAAATATATACAGAAATCATATACCAGAGGACACCTTCAGAGGTGGAGTCCATGCCTTGACGGGTCAGAACTGTTTTGGCGGCATGAGGGGGACCTACACAATATTAGGTAGGTGGTTTTAATGTTGTGGCTGATCGTGTGTATATACACTAGAAAGTTCACAAAGCGCAAAAATATACTAAAAGGAATAAAAAGAAATGCTGTGTCTTGTTAAAAAAAATTGTCCAAACGGGCACTCTAATGCTCATTCAAGATGACTGCCTGGATGTCAGTTTGTTCAATCTGGGAAACAAAGAGCTGAGTTTCTAATTGAAGAAGAAGCGTAGTGATATTAATTGCATTTAGTCCAGGGTGCAGTTGTAGGCAGTTATTAAAAATAAAAACCATGTAAATGTTTGTATTTATGCATTTAAAAATATAAATAAACAATTTAATTCCAACTTAAATACAAAGGGGGAAAATATCAAATATCCCTGGATTAGCACTTGCAGCCCAGTAGAACTGAACAAAGTGTGAAAATAGGTTGTAGTTTAATCAAACACTAAAGCATTGTGCAAAATATGCGCCAAAGAAATTGACATCGCCAGCATGTGAGAGGCAGTGTTAGCCCCCTGCAGGGCAAAAACATGCAAGTCTGGTCCTTTTTTTTCAAGAACGATCTGCTTCTCAGGTATTGTTTTTATTATTATTAGGGGTCCAAGCAGCGAAGCTGGTGGAACCCTATTGTATCTGTTAGGATTATTAGGGGTCCAAGCAGCGAAGCTGGTGGAACCCTATTGTTTTTGTTAGGATTATTATGGGTCCAAGCAGTGAAGCTGGTGGAACCCTATTGTTTTTGTTAGGATTATTCTTATTATTTTTCTCCACTAAAAGTGTCTGAGGCTCAGCAACCATAAGTCCTACAGCAACCAAATTTTGCAGGTGGGTTCCTATGGCCCCCCACTACTCAGGCTAAAAATCACCTATGTCGGCCAGATGGTGGCGCTATAACAAAGGGTCATGCGTAAAAGGCCATAACTCCCACACCATACGTTATATCAACACAAAACTTCATCGACCTATGCATCTGAACATGGTCTACAACTTTGCCATTGGCACCACCTATGTCCGCCATATTGTTTGCCCGCCATTTAGACTTTTTAGTTGGGGCGTGGAAGTTTTCTCCACTAAAATATCTGAGGCTCAGCAACCATAAATTGCAGACCAACCAAATTTGGTACGTGGGTTCCTATGGCCCCCCACTACTCAGTCACTACAAATCACCTATGTCGGCCAGATGGTGGCGCTATAACAAAGGGTCATAATTTAAAAGGCCATAACTCCTACACCATAAGTCAGATCAACACAACACTTCATCGACCGATGTATCTGAATGTGCTCTACAACTTTGCTTTTGGGAGCACCTATGTCCGCCATACTGTTTGCCCGCCATTTGGACTTTTTTATTAGTTGGGGTGCGGAAGAGCTGGAGCTCCAAATCTAAGTGTTACGACATCTAGTAAACTTCTTTACGGCAAGCGACATCCATGGCGACGCAAGTAATCCGACACCGTAGGGTCTAGTTTTTATCAGTGAGGGGAGGGTCTGAACGTCGGGTCTGAACGTCGGGGAAGCAATGGAAGACAGTGCCACCCAGAGTGCATGCTAGGCTACCAAAAGTTTGTTAGTAAAAGCTTTTTGAGAGGATGAATAATTACTTTTCTTTGGCATGGATCCATTTGAAGACAGTATCAAGAACAGTTTAGTCTTTGAATCTGTCATTATGGTGAGAAACAGCTAAACCATTTTATTGATAGGTTCTGAGTTTCTGTGCAAAACGCTAAAACACGCTGGTATAATGAAACAATGACGGTCCGCTTTGTTCCGTTGCTACCATAACATAACAGACTATCTTGTATCTACAGCTGTAGTTTCTCGCTGCAATTACTAATATTGACTATAAACAAAAGACGCAATTTATGCTGTACTCTACCAATGTCTAAATAAATAATATGGTACTCTGAGCATAGGAAGCAGTTAGCATGGATGGCGAGTTGATATTTTTTGCTACTACAAGTTTGTTAGTAAAAGCTTTGAGAGGATGAATCATTACTTTTCTTTGGCATGGATCCATTTGAAGACAATATCGGGTGAGTTTGTTTAGTCTTTAAATCCGTCATTATGCTGAGAGAAATCATATTCTCAATTTAATCTCTAAATTGACTGTAAGTTTAGGGTTGTAACTAGTTAGCTGTTTCGTCGGTGACTCAGTTAATGCACTCGTCTTAACTATTGCTTGTATTTTTGCATAGACTGCGTTGTTGCTGTTCTTGTTTGTGTTAGTGTTAATCAGTTTAACCTACAGGGTCCAAGTTGAACTATGCGCTTGTTCCCTGCACTCGGAACGGTAGGCTACTGCCCTCTAGGGTTTTCGACACACTTGTTCCTGCTCATGGTTAAACACTTTGTTGTACGTCGCTCTGGATAAGAGCATCTGCCAAATGCCTGTAATGTAATGTAATGCAATATTCCGTAGCAACAAGATAAATCCGACATTAGCCCTAAAATATGCCAATACAGCAGTGAAAACGCTGCTCACTGAATAACGAAATAAGCGAGACTAACTTTTTTAAAAACTATACCATGTCATTCTACAGTCAATATCTGGGACTAAACATTGAATAAATATACAATCTTACCATTGGTTTTACGCGTAGAGATGTCCCTTTTGCGAATGAGTGGTCATATATTGTCTTGGACAATCCGTTTGCGAAACATACGTGCATCTGTGACGCCTGGGTCTGCTATCTTAAATAATAGCTGTGCGTAATACCACACCTATTGCTTACGGCGTTGTCGCCCTTTTTAGTGCAATTTGGCTTGATTGACAATTCATTTATTCAGTAGGTGAGAGTATAAGCTTTCTAACGATGTATAACATGTCTGATTTTGCTTTTGGAATAGCGTTTTATAGGTCAGCGTAACCAAAATTTTTCTTATCTGCCAATGTCTAAATAAACGGTAGGCTACTTTGCGCGCAGCACGCAGATCGCGAGTTGATATTATGTCTTTTATTTCCGATTTTTCTCAATGTCGTATTTATTATTTGAAATGTGCATTTATGTGTTATTATTCTATCTGTCTCTGTGGCGCTCTGAAATGTGCATTCTCTGCTAAGCTGAGCAATGGATTGGAGTATGTGTCTGACGTAGTGTTGCACGGTATACCAAAACTTCAGCACTTTCTCGGTACTTAAAAAAAATAAAAAATAAAAAAAATAAACGGTTCGGTATTAGAATATTCAGACGTTCGGTAGTTTTGAGTCAAATGTAAAACCCAGGGGAAATTGTCTCCCGCATTACTGATTGAGAGGATGAAAAGTGTAATTTGTCAGAATCTTCGCTAGAAGGCAGTAGCAACTAAGGTTGCCAAGTGAGGTGACTTGCGCTTGTGTACTCAGCTCTTTGATACAGCGCAAGCTTTGACTCAGTTCACTTCAGTAGCAATAGGTGTTCCAATTTGGAAATATTTTATTATAGATAGATGCTGTATTGTTATTAAAATATGCTGTTTTTAGATCTATTTAAAGGTGAAAGACCTGTTTAAAATATTATTTAGTTTACAACTGTTTAATTTTTGAAATATATTTAACATATTTTTCTGTTCAGTGTTGTAACACTATAGGCCTATGCATATTAATATGTTGAAGAGGCTTCAACTTAAAGGTTGTTAATGAACCAGGTTGTTAATAAACCATGAATTCGAAAATGAGGATAACCCTTGTGGACATTACGTTTCTGATCTATTAAGGTCATTTCAGTATCGTTAGGTACCGAGTATTGAATCAGTATCGCTTCAGTATCGAGTATTGTGATACTAAACCTGGTATCAGTATCAAAGTCAAAATTTTGGTATCGTGAAAACACTAGTGTGACACCTTTTTTAGTTGCGGCATGGAACCGCTGCAACTGTACATACACGCCGGGCCATATATGTGTTACGACATCCCATGTAAGTGTTACATAGTAAAGGCATTTACGGGAAGCGGCCAGGACACATCCATGGCGACGCAACTAAGTCATTCGACAGGGTCTCTTAGCACAAAATTGGCCATAAGTCATCCATTTTTATACAATCATCATGATATTCAGTAGATATGTTGGGTGAAGGTGTATGATCATGAGGACAAAGCCATTTTAAAATCGCTCAATAGGGGGCTCGATGGTGCCAATACATGTACCCCTCCCAACGCCGCTTGCGGCTTTAATTATTATTATTATTATTATTATTATTATTATTATTATTATTAATAATAATAATAAACCTTTATTTAACCAGGTTAGTCCCGTTGAGATTCAAAAATCTCTTTTTCAAGGGAGACCTGGCCAAGAAGGCAGCAGCACAAAAAGTTACAGACAATATAAAACCATAAACATAAAAACATATCCAAATCAAAATGTGTGAAAGAGCATAATTGAGGAATAAGAGAGCAACAACAAAAGCAGAAACACAAAGTATGTACAGTCAAAAGCTAGATAGCAGCTTATTCAAAGCAATGACAATTTCTGAGTGACTTTGTTTCCATAGGCCTAACAACTGCTTTGAACTCAGTGAGAGGAACCAGATTCTTAAGCTTCAGCTCTTTCTGTAGGCTATTCCATGTGGAGAGGGCAGAGATCATAAAGGCTTTCCTGCCCATCTCTGTCAACCTTTAAGGACAGTCAGCAGAATGGAGCCTCGGGACCTCAGACTGTACTGTCCTCCAAGTTTCTGTGTAATATAAATACATAAATAAGAGGGAAACTTACCCAAAATAGCCTTATAAATAAACATATACCAGTGACTGAGCCTCCGCAAAGACAGAGATGGCCAACCAGCCCTGGAATACAGTGTGCAATGATGAGTAAGGGCTTTACAGTTTGTAACAAATCTCAAAGCACTATGATACACAGTATCTAACATGTGAAGACAAAGAGCTGATGTATTCATATACACCAGGTCCCCATAATCAAGTAAAGGTAAAAAAGTAGCAGCAACTAGTTTACTCCTCGACTCAAATGTAAAGCATGATTTATTCCTAAAATAAAACCTTAACTTCAGCCTCAACTTTTTCACAAGGTTTTCTGTGTGGCTTAAAAGAAAGACAAGTATCAATTAAAATGCCCAAATATGTGTAACAAGATACTACCTCAATCTGCTTGCCTAGAGTAGTTACAGTATTTGAAACATTCAAATGTTTCTTCTTGGAGTTAGTAAACATCATTATTTTACTTTTGTCTACATTCAATACAAGCTTCAATTGACAGAGTTGGGACTGTACAATATCAAAAGCAAATTGCACGTTCTCAAGAGCCGTATTGAATGTAGAAGGGCCACAATATATGACAGTATCATCAGCATAAAAATGTACATTTGCATTGGGTACAATTTGTCCCAAGCTATTGATATAAATAGTGAATAAAAGTGGGCCCAGGACAGAACCTTGAGGTACACCCTTACACACATTAATAAGTTAGAGGTGAGTCCATCAATTTTAACACATTGGCCCTCATTTATCAATCTAACATAGAAACCAGCGCAGATCCGAGCGCAGAAATCATCTTACGACAGGATTCACGTGTGATTCATGAAACGTTTGTATCTCGCCAATCACAGCATAAGAATGATTGGGCGTTGATATATGTGGCGACTTAAAACAATCGTCATTTAAATATCATGCCCCTATATATTCTCAGTTTAGAGGCCTCGCCCCTAGAGTTTACGACATAGAGAAGCATAATACGGCCAAGAAGAGAAATTTCTCCGACCTAGAAATAGAATCTGAACCAATTAGTTCTATTTGGCAGCCTGAAAAGTGGCATAAAAGGAAGTCAGAAAAATGCAGTGTGGAAGGAAATCACTGCTGCGGTCAACAGCGTTGCCGTGGACAATCGAACTCCAGCTGAGGTTGGAATATTTAATTTATACATCCGTGATATGTATAGCCTACATATATATATATATATATATATATGTGACGGGTGCTGGAGAAAAGGTCCGCAAGTCGCAAATCTTGAAATCACGCTAGGAGGCAAAAAAGGTTTTTAAATTTTTTTTTTTACTCTTTTTTAAGTGTTGAAGAAGTCACTCAATAGAATAAACAGCATTTTTATGGTCACTAAATACTTATAATTTGTCAGCAAAGTCGGCTTGTTTTAGTGATTCTTACAGCCGGGTTTTGGAGCTGTGATGGGGGTGCAGTTTAATTAGCATGTTTGATTTCGTTGGCTATTGTCACTTTGTTTCAGTCAAGCCACCGCCCATAAATAAAGCCGTGTGGTAGTAGCCTATGTTTGTTTACTCTGAGCATCCGCCATTGTAGCAACCTCACAATCAGTAGGTGAGAGTATAAGCTTTCTAACGATGTATAACATGTCTAATTTTGCTTTTGGAATAGCGTTTTATAGGCCGAACATTTTCTTACTATGGCATTCGCTCTATATATGGTAGCATTAAAAGACGTTGCACCTAATGACACATTGTCAATGATTTTTCGTAATTTCTTGGAAAATACCATTATTATTGAGGACTTCTGGGCATAGCAAAGCCATATGTTTGCTGATAGACCTATCTGACATCGTTTTCTGGAGCAAAACAGAAGCGGCTAGAACTGTCATTGATTTACTGTCTGTGTCTCCATCTACTGAACATAGATAAGATTTAATCATTGCTATGTAATTATTACTGCTCAATATTTCGGTTATATACGTTATTTTAGAAATTGAGTGTCTTTAAATAGGTTCTACATATCCACCCTTAGATTTTATGAACTTGTGGTCAAGAAGTTTTTGATCCAGGACATGTATACTTTAACCCGCAATCTCACAGTATTTCATTGCGAACTAAAAAAGGAGCAAATTCATTTTAGATTTTTTTCCTTGACCATTTCATTTGTGGCACTTTATTTCTTACAAAATTATGAATATAAAGTAATCTAAGCTAGTATTATAAATGGTACAAATGTATTGCTTCATTTAAGACATTTTTCTAGTCTCTGTGGTGTTCACATCTGGAGTTATAAAGCTTTAAATAGGGTAATCCCTAAATGGACAAGGATTTACAGGTACTCTAGCGGGGGAGTGGTTGGGGTGGAGTTAACTAGCTATTGTTCCCACCCATTATCTCCCTGTGAGAAGTGTGAAAAGTTCAAGATCTTTCAAGGGGAAACACTTTTCTCTGCTACTTGATTTTAGGAGTACCAACATTCAAATAAGCATATCTTCTTCAACTATTTTCAGATTTCAATGTATGACACATCATTTGAAAGTTTATAATCTGCACTTTCATAATCTGTAAAAAACTGAAAAATGACCATCCCCTACTTGAGGACCAAAACACCAGCACCTGTCACACATATATATATATATATATATATAATAGTAATTAGCTTATATCGTCATTCTTTACATTTGGGTGAAGAAAAAATGGTCAGACCTCAAACTCGCTACCAAAAAGCTGCAGCCCGTAGGCGCAGCACCCAGCTGACTGGAGGAGGTCAGCTGGATTCCAGCCTTGCATTGACGCAGACTGAGGAGCGAGTGTCTGCGCTTATCGGGTCTGCTTCCATTTCGGGCATAACAGGTGGCGGAGCAGACACAGACGCACCTGTGTCTGAGCTGGATAATGGTAAAAATTTAATAGCCTAGGCTACTAGTATTTAAATAATTACACGGTTGCAGGGTTAATTTATTTCTTCATTTAATGATGTTTTAATGAGGTTATAAACATGCTTTCTTTTCATTCATTTCATTTTCGTAGAGGTCTTCTAACAGAGCCAGATCTGCCATTGCCAAGATTTGATGACTGTCAAAGTTCTTGTTTAAATAGGTGACTGAATAAGCATCTAATCTAATTCCTTGTAATTATGTCACCAGTAGCGTAGCCTAACAAGTAGGCTATCTCAAAATGAAAGAGAAATGAATCTCATAGCCTACACCAAAAACCTGTTAAGCCCGTTAATTGCAAACAATTTGAAAATAACTATTTATGTTAGGGATATGACACAGTCGATGTAGGCCTTTACAAAATAGAATATTTTACCATAGGCTACATATTTTTAAGTGATGAATATGTGGCTGCATGTGCTCAGATGCCAGTCAGAATATGGTCTAATAACAATTCTCTGACTCAGCCAGATTTACTATGCTGCACTGCAAGTCCACGCTGACATGGAAACTTGCGTACATGACTTGAGACTTGACCTGAGATTTGATCGTGGCCTCCGCTCGCGTCCAAATTGATAATGTTAGCTTTACGTTAGGGAGCATAGCACAGAGCCGAATAATCAATGCTGTTCACAATATGGCTGATATTCCTGTTTGGGTGCTATTAATCTGAATGAGGCATTCAGCCTCAGCCAAATAACCAGTTCAGCTACCATTACCTGTGATTATATTGATGTCCAAAACAATGAGATCATCTAGAAAACTGACTGACCGTCTTATCAGAGGGTAAACGCAGTAATTAATTGGCTCTGATAATATTAAGGTATTTATTATATTCACTTGAAGAACAAATAATCAGCCAATCGATGCTCTTGTTTTAACATCGCTGTTAAGGGGGGAAAAAAATTACAAGATTCACTTTTGCATTTTAATAAAAATTAACATATGGCTCCAGATGTTTTCCATTTCTTCCCACAATAGGAGAGTAATACTGCTTCTATTAGATTTGTATGAATAGAAACCCATAAATTACAGCCACTTTGATGAAAACAGTCCATTGAACAGAAGCCTGTTGAATAAAAGGCGTAGAACACCCCTTCTTTCCATAGCCACAGAACTCTTTGGAAATGTCTTTACAGATTGTGCCACATTCTGAACTTTTTGAGACCTGGTGTTTGAACAATGTTTGAATTAATGGAATACATAAATAGTGCACAGTTTAATACCATGGACATGCAATAAACAAATTCCATTGTTGTCTAAAATACAGCTTGGATAATAAATAAATAAGCTCAACATCATTGGGATGGCAGGTATGCCATCCAGCCAAGTTACGCCTTGGCAGGGCATGCCCCATACCTATACAGCACCGAGAGTTTGGCACTTTTCAGGGTTCCCCAGAGAAATAACCACAACAGCCACAGACTCTCAGCCCTTAAAAACATTAACCATGACAAACAACCCAAGACCATTAATCCTCCACCACCAAACTTTACAGTTGGCACTATTTGGGCCAGTACAGTAGGCATTATGCATTCTGCAAAACCCAGATTCATTCATCAGACTGCCATGTTGTGAAGCGTGGATTCATCGCTTGGAGAACACATTTCCACTGCTCCAGAGTCCAAAGGTGGTGTGCTTTAAACTAGGGATGGTGATTTCCATTTATTTCAAATCGAGGGATCGCATAATGTGCTCAATCCGAAAATCGATTTCTAGAATGGAAAAGAATCTTTAAACGTATCTTGGCTGTACACTGGTCGTATAGGCAATGCATGAATGCACAACAACGCACATCATTACCCAATTCTTTCCATTATAGGGAGCGATCTCGTAACGTTATTTCCAAACCGCTATTGGTTGACCCGCTGTTTGTCCGTGTTTCCCTGTCAGTGCGAACGCCATCAGGAGCTATAGCGAGTGCCGGACGAGGCTCCACGGTTGTTGACTACGCGCTCAGGTGGATTCAGTTCAATTGATGTAGGCCCACCTTGTGGATTCAGTTCAGTTGGTGCAGGTCCTCCTTGTGGCTCTGGCTCACCTGGTGGCTCCAGCTCATAACTGGCTAGCTCTGGCGCATGATTGACAGGCTCAATAGTGGGTGCCGGGGCTGGGCGAACTAAAGGGAAGCTCACTAGTGGAAGCCAGAACTGGTCAGCGGGGATGACGGAGCAGAAAGCACCCCAGGGGCCCCTGGAATCCCCAGCAGGACAGACATGCAAATTATTACGATGCATAGTGCGAGTGGGACCATCTTTGCCCTCTGGACGGACGACGTACACAGGCTGTTCTGGCCATAATTGAGTTACCACAATGAACGGAGTCGGGACCCAAAAGGGGCTCGGGCTCTGTGGTTATAACGGGCCTGGTCTCGGGCTTGCCGACGTGCAGCGTCATGCGGGGAGACTGACCCAGTTCACCATACTTACCGAATCTTTAGTCTGCTCCAGTGACAAATTCACTTTGGGCAATTTCGTTCAGTGCAGGGCATTCGAACTGTGTAATTCTCAGCTGCTCTGACATTATCCCACTTATACACTGGCTCACCAACAAAAAGCATAATTGCAATCAAAACATTATATTACAGGCATTTAGCAGGGTGACTTACACAACTTTTTACAAAACATGCGTTTAAAAATACATATTTGCTTTATTCTGTTTATATTAGATTACGAAATACCCACTATTTTATGTGTTTCTTCTTTTTTCACACAATCTACTGTATGGTAAATTTATAAATGGAACCAAGTTCCAACACATAGTACATTGATAACCTTTATGAGAAAATAAAAAGATGGAATAGGCATGTATCCAACGAGTACTGGATCAGTCCACTACTCGTACCCATCCCTACTTTAAACCACTCCAGCCAATGCTTGGCATTGCACATGGTGATCTTAGGCTTGTGTACAGCTGCATGGGCATTGAAACCCATTTCATGAAGCTCTTGATGAACAGCTCTGGTGCTAACATTGTTTCCAGTGGTAGTTTGGTAGTGAGTGCAACCGAAGACAGATGATTTTTACGTGCTATATGCTTCAGCACTCGGCAGTCACATTCTTTGAGCTTGTTCACAATAGCACTCACAGTTGACTGGGGCAGCTCTAGCAGGGTAGAAATTTGACAAACTGACTTGTTGGGTAGGTGGCATCCTATGACAGTGTCACGCCTAATGGGTGAGGAAAAAAAAAAAACTATTGCAATAAAAAAAATAGAATTCCTGGCTATGTCGATGACTGCACTCTGTTCCATTGGTGAGAGCACAGTGAGGGCTGTCACTACCCAATTTGCCTAGGGTCCATCTTGCCAAAATTAGGTTACAACATTTAAAAAACATCTGGTCCATAGAACTGTATCTGCGGGCCAATGTCAGCCGGCTCTAGAGCTAGCTACCTAGCTCCTGTGAGTTTTATTAATATTCAAATTTGATTGTATGATGTAGACCTGCACACAGCTTGGGTCGGCACCTGAGAAGAACTGAACAGAGCTGAGTAGGCAATATCCAGTGACATTGCAGGGACTAACAGGTTAATTCAAAACAGGTTCACATTCTTAGCTGTTCAATCAATCTCCAGTGGACATCCACATTAGATGGTGTCTCTGCCGATCTTGACCAAGACCATAGGTGAATTTTAAAATATTGTTAAATGTGAAACTTAAGGGACTTCCGACAGACAACACAGCAGTGTTCCATGTCGCTCCTGTCACTGCTCCAGGAAGCGGTACATTCACCCGGGATTGCAAGCTTACTGTGCGTTGGGCCAGTGTTGATTTTACGTCCTCACTTTGGTGAAGCTTTTTGTCCATCAGCCCAACATTGGTCAAATGTCGACGAACTGACCAGAAGTGTCGGGCACAGCTTGGTTTTAAACTGATCAGTCAACTCTTCCCCAGTGATCCAATGTTGGTTAATACCCAATACCAATGTTTTTGATTTAGTTGACATCTATGAAATAGGCAATACATTCCTTATATTCCAATGTTTCTGTTTGTTGTGCACAATACATGGCCTAACTAAACAACATGATACCAGTGTAAAAGAAGGAAATGTATGGTTGAATTAAGAAATGTATTATGAATCTCATCAAAAACACGTTTTCAGTGTACAAAAATGCCAAGTTACTCACACGTACAAGACATACACCATCTATAACTCATTCATTCAGACTGTCAAAATCCAGGCCAGCCATTAAAAGTATTGATATCAAAATGACGCCAAGTTATGGTACTACAAACAATATAGGCTATCTTGCCTCACCGAAATTAAATAAGATGTATTCCAAAGCAATGCTACCCAATATTTCCTCAATTCTTTCAAGTCACTTGGCCCTGTGTGTATAAGCATGCAGTACATGGACAGGCCAAACATATGTGTGGATGGCTTTCTCACAGTCAAGATTGATTGAAGAGGCATCTATATGTCCAATTTGTATTGGTATGTATGTATTTCGGTGCCCAGCCTTTCTGTTGCGTGAACGCTTGTATGTTTCTTGGTATAAATGTCTGTTTATAAATGTGAATGTAACATGCTGCGAGGGAAATGTCCCCATGGGGATAAAGAAGTTGTCTATGTATCTATGTACAATATGCATTTTACATGCAGCATTTATTGTACGTAGCAAATATATAATCACTTGTACATTTACTCAAATTCAGTGCAGAAGCAAGTATAAATATATGTTTTCTGGAGAAATATGCTTCCTGTAGTTACTCACCTGCAGTTTTCTGCATGAATGTGTTCCATGAGGCAATGCAAAATATAAAAATTAAATAAGATGTATTCCAAAGCAATGCTACCCAATAGTTCCTCAATTCGGTAGCATTGCTTTGGAATACATCTTATTTAATTTCGGTGAGGCAAGATAGCCTATATTGTTTGTAGTACCGTAACTTGGCATCATTTTGATATCAATACTTTTAATGGCTGGCCTGGATTTTGACAGTCTGAATGAATGAGTTATAGACGATGTCTTGTACGTGTGAGTAACTTGGCATTTTTGTACGTTGAAAACGTTTTTTGCAAAGCGTTTTATTATGAGAGTGAGAAATGCGAAGTGACCCTGTAAGAAACGGTTGTGGATTATGGCTGTCCTTGTGTGAATTTGTACAGTCTGATGAGCGTGTACCTTGTAGCAGTTTCGGTTTGCTATATATGTAAAACAGTGGCTGTGACAAAGGGTGCGGTGGCGTATAAGTGTAAACGCGTCAGAAACGCAGGGGAAATATGGCCAGTGTATGTACGGATTTGACGGCCATCCAACGAGCCTTGATTGACAAAAGAATCAGCAAGTCCGTAGAATTAGAGCTCCCTAGGTCGCAACTTGTGTACCCTTCTGTCCTACTCCGTTGTCTGTTATTTCGTGGAGATGCACTTTTAGTGTTTGTAAGGTTTATAAGGCATTTTGATAGGCTTATCTGCAGGTGGGAATCCTCTTCGCTGTTTTGCTAAGCTAGAACCGGAAAACTTGATAGTGGAGAATAGGAGCAGACGCATATGTCCCAGCAGGCTTTGCATATGAGAAAATAACAACAGTGTGAGAGAAATTAGGATGACATTATGAAATTGCGTAGTTGAAACAATAATGTTTTTAGTAGAATGGGCATGTAGGTGAAGGTTGACATGATCACGGAGTATAGTGCGAAGTAAATGGAGTGACCATGAGTGAGCTTATGTTCCTTATCGAACGGTATATATAACAGTCGCTATAAAACATTAACCGTTAAAGTGGAGGGTTAAGTAACGTGTGAAATCTATTGCACTGATGTATTTTTCTCATGTTCAGTACTAGTAGTTATAATTATGAGTGAATCATGATTTTAAATGTAATGTTTTAATGGGGAGTTGCAGAACGTACATACGTAGCAATTGTTTGTATGTGGCTAGATAGAGAACAGAGCGAGGTAACATGAATGTAGAAACGTGGCGTTTGCTGATAAGAAGGTTTTGTACGGTAGCCAAGTGAAGAAATATAGTTAGTAGAAATGGCACAGCGGTGAACTGGTGTAACTTTTTAATAAAAGGAATACATTTGCCGTCATGAAATGCATATGGGTGGCCGTGAGTGAGTTTTGGTAAAGCAAATATAAGCGTAAGAAAACATTGTAAAAGTGTAAAAGAGGAAATTATCTGGCTGAGGACGACGCGGGATTCAATCCTTCAACCGGAGGTTTAGCAGTCCGTGAGTTTGTTAGGGCAGCACCATGACATAGCTATGCAATGCGTGAAATATCATAAGCAAACATGTCCGTGGTTTTAAAGAAGAGCACAGGCAAGTAAGCACAGAAGAGCTCCCGTTGAATCCATATGGCTTTGCAATATTGTAGCCGGTTAACAACTGAACGTGCAGACGGTACGTCATAATGCAGTGTATACGTTTCGGGGAACGGCTGGTAGATATGGTGCAAAAGCAATAATTGAGAAGTAGTAGACAATTATTAGTGAGGGTAAAGCAGGTTAAAGAAACGCGTTTCTAGCTGGGCTTGAACCTCGGACCCTGTATTCCCAAGACTGGGACCTTACCCACTAGGCCACAGGCAGACTAGCTGTTTGTACTGAAAATGTATAGTGAAGATTTGGCTGCTGTAGGTAAATTGTCCAATGGGGAGATATGTTATTAGTGGGATAGGCGGCAGGAAAAATAAGAATGAGAAGAAGAAGAAGAAGAAGAAAGAGAAGAAGAAGAAAACACAAAATCCCGAACACACTCACACACATAGAATCAAACACATGGCTCCAGAATCCTGGCATTTACGCTCCAGTTGCCGATCAGTACTGCGATGTTCTGTAAGGCAAAATGCATTTTAAGTTGATTAATTTCCAGGCACAAAATTCCTGGGTGTACACAATATCTAATAACATTAATAATTTCTAGCTAAAGTTATCTAATCCAGAAAATTAATGTGTTTAGATATACCCATATTAAATAGACTAGGTGTACATTGGACGTGAAAAATGTGTTTTGTTAAGGTTAAATAAATATAAGGTTGCCAATACTTAACAAACTGTGCTTTATTCAGTGACAGTGAGAGACTGTTTCACGTGCAGTTTACAAGTTTCATTATCCTCGTGTTCGTCACTCTGGTTCAGAATGACAGCTGTCACGTAGACATTTTGCTTCCTAAGCAGGTGTGACTGGCAAAGTTGAGAGTAGGCTGCGCCACTGGCATGAAATGAACCCCTTTAGCGGGAGCTCACATATTCAATGCCATTTGAAAAATTTGCATCAATAGTGCTCCAAAAGAATAAAATAACCATCAAGTTGTTTAGAGTGTGGTTGTTTAGAGGCTAAACAATCTTTATATTTTCATTTTTTTTAAAACAACAAAAAAACAGGCTACATATAACTGTGAGATTACTAGGCTAAATAATTTTCAGCCTGTGGCTAGCTGCTGATTGATGGAAAGATCAAGCCATCGGCAAGTCAGCCAGTGCTGTTTTAACATTGGTACCATGGTGGAATTTCAGTGCCAACCAGTGCAGACGCTGGGCCAAGGTATGCTTGCTATCCGGTACCCTGTTAACCAGGCACTGAGAATAGATGGTTTATGGCATTAACCCCACAAGCTAGTTAGCAATCAAAAGGTCTTAATGGTGTTTTATAGCTAGTGGACTTTAGTTTAGTGTGCCAATGTGGGTAACTGGTGCCTAAATTGAGTAATCTGTTGGTGATTTTAATGATTTTTATAGAATTCCATTGACTGATGATTGCGAGTGCCATTTCCTTTTAAGTGTATAGACCTTTCTGTTGTTCATCCTTTGATGAACGTAGCATGCTTGTCATGATGTAGCTTAACTTGTGTGCTTTGTGTTTTTAAACTCACCAAAATGAAGAATGAAGTATTTGTATTCATTCAACAATTGTTGCAGTTAGTTTTCAGCACTACAGTCCTGTCCACTGCCCTCTGACAGTTGTTCAAGTTTTTTGTGTTCCGGGACCTCTAAGATGCTTCATTAACCTCCCTCACTTTTTGTCCCAGCACCTCCTGTTTTACAAATTAAGCACAGAGGTCTGAGTATGTTTTGTGTAAGTTATACTTAGAGTATAATCAGATCTAATTACGTCTTGTATTTATTGTTTTTTATTCAGATTCATGTCGGCTTACCCTGGATCCCAACACAGCATACAGAGAGTTGGTCCTGTCTGATGGTAACTGTAAAGTGACCAGGAAAAGGGCGGTTCAGTTCTACCCAGACCACCCAGAGCGATTTGACAGCTTTTCACAGGTGCTATGCCGGGAACCCCTGGGTGGGTTCCGGTATTACTGGGAGGTACAGTGGAGCGGGGAGTTTTCTATCGGAGTGGCTTACAAAAGCATCAACCGTAAGGGGAAGAACTCCAGCAGCCTGCTGGGCTACAATGACAAGTCTTGGAGCCTGCTCTGTTCTGACACTGGATACTCTGCCTGGCACAACAAGATGGACAAAGACCTGCCATCCTCCTTGCAGGCCTCCAGGATTGGAGTGTACCTGGATTATGCTGGGGGATTGATAGCCTTCTACGCTGTGTCCGATTCCATGCAGGTCATCCACCGCTTCCAGGCTCACTTTTCTGAGCCACTGTTTGCTGGGTTTGGGGTTGGCTCATCTGTGTCCATTTGCCATTTGAAGGCTAATCCCACCCTGTATTAGAAACACCATGAAACATAGAACAAACAGAAAATAAAATATCCATATAGAATATAGAAAAAGGCAATATTAAAACACAAAGAATAAAACAAATAACTAAGCACAATACAAGTAAAACATAAAACACAATTTTAAAAAAACATAAAACAGTAGAGTTAAGACCCAACAATCAAAAAGGAAAAAGCACAAGCAAATAGCAAACAGTCATTACAGAAGGCAGTTTTTAAAAAAATAAAAAGGTTTTTAAGCTAGTTTTAGAAAGCAGAGAGTGTAGCAGTAATCCTAATATTGTATGGAAGGCTGTCCCAGAGCCTAGGGGCCATTACAGCAAGGGCTCAGTCACCTCTTCATTTTAATCTATACTCTGGAACAGCCAGAATGGCAAGGCTGGCAGATCTCAGAGGCTTCTTGGAACAATAAGGAGTTAAAAGTTCACAAATATAATTGGGTGTCAAACCATGTAAGTCCTTGTAAGTAATTCATAAAACGTTTTAATAGATTCTAAAAGCAACAGGCAACCAATGCAGAGAAGCCAGAATTGGGGTGGTATGGGAAAAACGGTTACTCCTGATCAATAGTCTTGCGGCAGAATTCTGTAGTTTGCAGCTGAGCTACAGCGCGACAGTTGAACAAAGCATTACAATAGTCAAGACAAGGTGAAATAAAGCAAGTATGATACTTTCAGTGGTGGTAAAAGACAAAAATGCTCTAATTTTAGAAATGTTCTTAAGTTGTTAAAAAACATTCCTGAACCAGTTTTAGTATGTTGTTCAAAATTTAGATTACAATCAAAGATTATACTCAGATTCTTAGATGTAGACTTGATGTTTGAAGCCAGGGGACAAAGCAAAAGGACAGCAAGTCTTCTGGGAATTACCTTACCTTCTGGGTCTTACCTGTGATTATCCTCGTATAACTGAAAAAGTGCTATCAAAAAGGAACAGGTCTGCCAGGTAACAAAGTATAGTGAAAATAACGGGTGAAGACAACAAACAAAACGGGCAGCTCCGACGTGGCGGACAACCATTGGAGCCGCCTTTCCCCCACGAGTCACAGATCCTTATATAGGGTAATCCCATTTTGGTCCTTTTAGCGTGCTGGCAAAAGCAGTGCAAGCCAAGTAGTTGCTAAAGCACGTGAACTGTAGGAGGGCCTGTATGGTTGACGATGGCAGTGTGGCAATGCATTGGGTTATTACTAACATTTGATCGGAATCCACAATTACTGTGACAACAGATATTATGAATTGTCTGAGATTTCAATAGCTACTTGCCATACTATCAAGATGCAAGGAAGCTACTCGCCTAACTATCAAGGTAGTTAGAAAAAGCTTCTTGCCTAGCTATAAGGAAACAGACTGATGCCATTTTCGCACTTACACAGTTCTGGTTATTACAAGCTAGTTTCAAAAACCGTGGACTGCAAAACCTGCATCCATCTATTTCCTGTTCAGGTGTCATTTTCAGCTAGCTAGCTGGTTACAGAGCCTTGTTAGCTACCTTTGTATGTAATGAAGCTACAGCAAGGCTAATAAGCACAGTTCTGTGCTACTATATGAATTGAACCAATTTTAATGTGGCTTTATCATTTGGCAAGTTCACAGCTAGCTAGTTTGCTGTGAAGGTATCTATCAAAGCTCTGTAGCTGGCTTTATCATCAAGCAGCTAGCTGCTAACTTGCCAGACAATAAAGCTGGTTATGGAGCCTTGTTAGCTACCTTGATAGCTAAGAAGGCTACATTCCAGGCTACCAAGTTAACTAATGTACCAGGATCCAAATGTACCAAAGTCCACAATCATGTGATCGTGTTTTAACCAATAAGGGGTTGATATGTCCAAATGACACCATAACTGGAAACAGAGTGATGCTGATTGCAATAGAGACATAGTGCAATTAAGTCCACACCGGAGGGGAAAACAATTAATCGCTCTCCATTGACTTTGTATTGCGTGAGGTGCCTCCTTGCCACTTCGGTTTGCTAACAAACAACAGAAAAATGCCTAAAAGCTGTTGTGTGGTGGGATGCACTACCAACAGGGTAAAGAACCCAGAACTCAGTTTTTATAAGCTGCCGAACCGAAAAACTGCTGTTCTCATTCGCTTTAGCTTACAGATGGCAGAAATGTGGGTGTGAATTTGCGAGGCTATCAACATTTCTGTAGTCACAACTAGCTTGTTATCGTTAGAAAGTTTAGAATGAATAGCCAGTTCGTAAAACAAGAAAGCGAGGTAGCTTTAATGGTAAGTTACTATCTGTCCTAACATTGGAGTCTAGTGGGGTGTCAGCTAGCAAGCTAGCTACAGGCTACAGTAGCCTATGTTACTGTCATTCAAATTAAGTTGGAGGGACACTGAGATCTGAGACCGACAATATTGAGTTTGTCAATATACCTTTTCCTCTCTGGTAGACATAGGGTGCTAAAATAATCCTTTGACATGCTTAAATCTAATGTTTTTAGCTAGCTACAGGCATTTTGTTAGCGTTTCAGCCCTTGGTTGCATGTTGTGGCGCCGACTGTTTTCCCCTCAGGTTTTCAGAGTATCTTTATTTCACCATCCTGGTAATTACAACAGCCAATAGAAACCTATAGGGAGCACATAAACAGGAAGTATCATTTTTTCGCTCAGCAGACATGCCTAGTTGTGTCCTTAGTCACATGCCTAATCACACGTACAACAAGGATGGCGCAGAGTATAACTCCATGAAGCTTCATCGTTGCTTTGGATAAAAGCATCTGCTAAATAAATGAAACAATTAGACTTTCTGTATATAACTTCGGGTGAAAATTTCCGGTGAGTTGTCGCCCATATTCTACCAATATAAAAGCTGCAAACTAGCATTAATAGCGTTCAGTAGTCCCAAAGAATCACCTCACAGTAACCACTTTTTCTGCGATTTCATTTAGACTTACCTTTATTTAAATAAATTTCAGATAAAATTTGTACACAATCGCAATCTACTAGCTTTCTATTTGGCTGGCTTAAATTGAGCCTGGAATTTAACTTTGTCCTTATATTTTTAAAAAATTCTGATGATATAGGATCACTACAATAACTTTTAATACATATGCTATGCATCATGTATGGCTGCATGGAAACAGCCACATTCGAACATTGTGTTACCATATACACTACATGGCCAAAAGTATTTGGACACCTGACATCCAGCAGCTCATTCAAAATTATGGGCATTAATATAGAGTTGGTCCACCCTTTGCTGCTATAACAAGCTCCACTCTTCTGGGAAAGCTTTATCTTAGATGTTGGAGCATTGCTAAAGGGATTTTTTCCCATTCAGCCAGAAGTGCATTAGTGAGGTCAGGCACTGATCGGGCGATTAGGCCTTGATCGCAGTTGGCTTGCCAGTTGATCCCAAAGGCGTTTGATGGGCTCTGTGCAGGCCAATCAAGTTCTTCCACATCATTCTCGGACAAACCATTTCTATATGGGCCTCACTGTGCGCAGTGTCATGCTGAAACAGGAAAGGGCCTTCCCCAAAACTGCTGAAGAAGCACAGAATCGTCTAGAATGTGATTGTATGCTGTAGCATTACGATTTACCTTCACTGGAACTAAGGGGCCTATCCCAAACCAATAAAAACAGCCCCAGACTAAGAGGTGTCCAGACACATTTGGCCACATAGTGAACATTTCATAGCACAACTATACAGCAATGTTTAAATTATCATCTCTAGTTTGCTGACCTCTTGTCAGTGCGAATAGTGAAATAGTAGAAAACATTTAATTGTAACTGGTTTATCTGTGTAACTTTGTAACTTTAGGTTTTTGTCAGGTCCCCTGTGCAAAAGATATTTTGATCTTCCAGTTAAATAAAAAAATTTTAAAAATGTAATTCCTTTCCATTCATTGTTTATTCCAGCTCCACCCATCCTATTCAATCAATCTTAACTCTTATAAACCTATCCACACGTTTGGCCGGTTCATCTACTGTATGCTTGTATACACAGGGCCAAGTGTATGGAAGAAAATCTGTCTCACCAGATTTTGGAATTTAAAAGCCTTAGAATTTCTAGCACTGAATTGTTTTGCATTGTAATTATGTATCTGAATTGTTTGCCTGAATTCAACTCTTCAAATTTTCAATAACTCATAGTTCAGAAATTCAGAATCAAAAATTCAAGTTTAAAAAATTTCAAATAATATATATTCAAGTTGCTCAGATTCGATAGGCCAAATTCAGATCCCAAAATTCGAGTTTAAAAATTCAGATTAAACATCTGGGATACCAAGGATAAGCAAACGATTCTGTCTCTAATCGAACCAACAGCCAGCCAATCAAGTTACGCACTGTTGGTCATGTGACGCCGATGCTTGAAATTACAGGAAGGCGGTCAGCTATGGCAACAAACCCAAAGGATGGCACTTTGATGAGTGTATTAACTCTTTTATTTGCCTTTTTGTGTCATTTGTTTTTGTAAGATTCAGTAACAGGTAATAGGGTGATTCTCTGGATCGGGTGCCCTTTAAAGTTACAATCTCGAAGATTTCCATTTCGTTCTCTTTGGCGGTACCAATGGTGAGAAGCGGTAATTGCAGGTGTGTTTTTGGACCTCACTTCCCATAGATCCAACCGGATCCAACCTGTGTGTGTCAGTCAGTTGGCACCTGGGCCATGCCAGCTACAATACTTACTATTTACTGAATAAAAAATGGTTGTTATAAAAGTAACGTTATGCACATACTCATTCATTGTCTAACATTAGGCTAACTTAAGCTGTCTTTACACTGCCGAGCCGGGTTAAAATGCTGTAGCAGACCTGGGGTACAATCGTGATGATCAATTTCCACAAACATTCTTTATCCACCTTTTGCCCGGTACGAACATCTTTACACTGCGGAGAAGAATTTGCAGGATTCGCTGTGGCTCGTGCAATTATGTATCTCGTGCACAATAAACAGTCGTGAATGATTGTTGTGTGATATTTTTGAAACAACTGCCTTGAAAAATGTTACCCCTGGTGTTTCTGGTTTTGCTAGATAAACTGTTTGAGAATAAAGCTGAGCTGGGTGTTAAATTAGCAATCAGAACAAGAAGAAAAAAACAAAAACAAAGGAGATTTCATCAAAAAGGGCATCATGGCTGAAGGAACATATGAGGAAGCGTAATAAAATAACAACAACGCTAATTAATCCATACTGCCATATTCTTTTATTTAGTTTTCTCCAGCTTGACATCTTTAAAGGCCAGTTCATATCAATGATTCGCAACGAGACGAAACGGTTTTAGAATGTTGCAGAGAAAATTGCAGCGGTGTGAACTGGTTAGTTGCAGAGCGTCTGAAGCCGTTGCCTGGGGTCTCAAAAGACCCACCTTGTCAAATCGCCAAGTGCAGTTTTAGAACGTTTACAATCAGACGTCTTGGAATTTTGCAAGTTGCATCTAGTCTCGTTGCGAATCATTGATCTGAACTGGCCTTTAGTTAGCTACATTGCAACGTTGCAACAAGGTAGCATTGCATTCGAGAGACGGTTTGCGAGGTCGGTACCGGTCGGTAGCGTTAGCTAGCTTTTTTTCTAATTGTTAGCTGACATTAATGGTAAATGGACTGCATTTATATAGCGCTTTTATCCAAAGCGCTTTACAATTGATGCCTCTCATTCACCAGAGCAGTTAGGGGTTAGGTGTCTTGCTCAAGGACACTTCGACACGCCCAGGCCGGGTTTGAACCGGCAACCCTCCGACTGCCAGACAATCGCTCTTACCTCCTGAGCCATGTCACCCACATTAGATTGTGTTAATTACATTAGCTAGCTAGCTAACGCAACATTACTTGATATGAGCGATGGATACTGCCGGAGAACAGTACGCCGCTCACACACAAGTGAGTTGAAGAACGAGCCTGTTGCGTTAGCTCCGCCTACCCTCTCTGACGGACCAACCACTGATGGGTGATGAAAACGCGTCACTAACTATGCGCCACTTGTGATTTTTTCCCGGGAATGTCGCCATAGACACCTAGTTCTTTAATCATAAATAATAATAATAATAATATAAATTAATATAATAATGGCTCAATCACCATTGTGTTACCTAATCGGGCGATAGATAGTGACTTAACAGACATTTATTTTAATGAAAATCTTTGAGATTATTACTTTAACTAAAAATAATTTTTTTCTGAAAAAATACATTATCTATGAAATTGCAATATTGACACACGTCCCCCAGTTTGTTTTCAACCCTGTCACGCCATACCATTTTCCCCCTATAAAAATAATGGATCAGTACCTGTGACATCAGCATTGAGGAAGTGACATCACACAAGTCTTTTGAAGAACATTCTGCAAAGAAAGGCAAGTGTCAGCATCTTTTCTTACCTATATTTCATTGTGTTTATTGTCAGATTGAGTGTCAGGCTCAACATTTCAACTCCGTTTCATGAATAAATGATAGTAAACAATTGTTTAGGAAAAATTAAACAACAGTGTTGCAAAATATTACAATTTTATGATGTCCTAAATGCCATGTGGTGCTAATGTCTTAGCTAAATATGGAGTCATGGCTACTATTTGCCAAAAACTTCAATTCCATCACATTCAACCCTGTCACATTTTTTATTACAAAAGGGTTGAATCATTGTGACAGGGTTGAATGTTTGACACTTCTTAGTAGATGACTCAGTTGTAAACTTTAATGTGAACTGTCTGAAATAATTCTTAATGCTATTTTATGTTCAATATGTTCAGATATCACAATTGCAAAATCAGCAGCAGAGAGGCAAAGAGAGTACAGGGCAAGAAGGAACGCAGACCCAGAGAGAAGGGAAAAATATCTCAGGAGTGAGCGTGAGAGGTGGAAAAGAGATACTGAGGCAGGAAAAAATAAAAAAATCAGGGATCTGAGTGACAGAGCTAAACGACAAAAGCGCAAGACGTGGAGGAATGCTATAAAAAGACAGAAGAAGAAAAGGGAAGCTTTGAGCAATATCAACACCCCTCCACAAAGTCCTGATAATCAGTATGCAGAGCAACCCAGACCTGGGTCCTCAAGGTGAGGGAAATATGTTGTTAGGGGTTCATTTATAGCAGATGAAGTTGGGAAGTATAAAAAGATATTTTATCAGGGTGGGTGGGTGGGTGAGTGAACGTACATATAGGTGTTTGTCCATGTGAGATTTTTATGTTGGCTGCAGTTTTGGTAATTATTTATTGCCTGGTTTTGTTTTAGGCAACATTTAGAGGCCAAAAAACAATCTCGAAGCGCAAGATACAAACTGTACAAAGAAACAGTACAACTCAAACATTCATTCAGAAAGGACAGAAAACTTAAAGAAAAGTACAAAAAGAGGCGCCAGCAATCAACAAAACAGAATGAATCTCCAAGTCCGTGAACAGGTCAAGAATTGTACTGTGAACAGCAGAATCAGAAAATCTTTACTACTCCATGAAGCCCTTATTACTGACATCAAGAAAAAATACCTGAATACCAGAAATGAAAGAGATAAGCAAATCATAGCTAAGGTTACTGTGGGAAATGTTGTCAAAAAGTATAGGCCCCAGAGATGGTCAGAACAGGCATTTGGGTTTTCAAAGAAATGCAGGAACCTTTTGAAGAGGAAAAGCCTGAGCAATTTTAACAGAAAGATTGTTAACAGGTATGCAGATACATCTACTGAGAACAACGTGAAGACCTTCTTTACAAGAGATGATGTCAGCAGGATAACTACAGGAAGAAAACAAACCATTACAAGAAACAAAGTAAAGATGCAGAAAAGGTTCCTGTAGACACAATGAGAAACCTCCACAGAAAATTTCTAGCAGAGAACAATGTGAGGATCTCATACCCTGCATTTTGCCAGCTACGTCCCTTTTGGATTGTGCACCCCTCCCTGTCTGATCGTGAGACATGCATGTGCAAGATGCATGAGAATCTAAGCTTTCTGGCAGAAAAGCTTAGTCAGCTAAAGCTGATTGAGACCTCAGATCTTGAGAGACTTACTAAACTTGTCTTCCAGCAAGGGCTGCGTTTCCCAGTTTCGATGTACCTTAACGTTCTACGAAGGTTTCTAAGGTATACCTTTCAAAGGGAAACCGCTTTTTTACAATTTTTTCCCAAACTATACCTTAAGTTGCCTTAAGGGACACTTCCAAAGGTATGTCGTAAGTTGGAGCTGGCTTTCACTGTGGTGTTGAAAAGTTTATCAATCGATGCCAAGCAAATCGATTGTCTCACTTGTAAAGGCTTATGAATGACATTTTAATATAACAAGTGTTGTCATAGTAATTTTACATCAATATAATATTGCAAAAGAGGAAGCTATACCTACTAAAGATCATCTGCTAATCTCTTTAAGAGTCAAAACGAGACCTGTTTCAATAAATGCATGTAGGCTACAAAAGATAAAATAAAGAGCATTGATGGGGACATATAAGCCATAGTCTGGGACTTCTTGGAAGCCCAGGAAAAAGGATATAGGCTACAAATGGGTGAATTATTTTGTTCTTATTGAAACAAAGGTCTAATGTTACTTTGTTTTTGTCACACAATATATAGGCAACTGTAGCAGCATATTCACTGTTTCCAGCGGACTTTTCTCTGCAGTGCAAAAATGATCGTAGATGAAAGGCAAAAGCGCGTCTGTGGAAATTGATCATGATTCATTTTATACCAGGTATGCCTTATGAATAGGCCTACCTGTTAAAGTGATATGTTCATCCACCTTGATTTGCTGTTGGATAGTTTTAAGTTTAACCAAGAATATCATTATTGGGTTGTTTACTGAAAGTCGTAAAACAACATGGTAAGAAAGAAATGTTGTAATGCTGTAATGTTGATATTTACCTAGTGCTATTTTGTTTTATATAGGAGGTGTGAGCTAAAGGAAAGGGATGTAGATCATTTGTCGTGTTTGTTCATTATGAGCCACCGTACCTGTATGTGTGTTTATGGCTAAGTCAATCAACGTGCTTTAGTTCCGTCTAGTTCAGTCATGCAAGTATACTCACTCAATGCTCACACGGGTTTTATATTCTTAATAAACTGGCGGTTTGTTCCAAGTCAGTGTGATCATTGACTCGCAAACAAACTAATTTCTACAGGGTATGCAGTCAGAAAAGCCATATCCTCAGTAAGCTCCAGTACGTAAAAATAATATAAGCTTATTTTTTTCAAATTGGATTAGTATTATAGATAGGCCCTATACTTAATTACCATCATGATGGGAATAGATAGGTGAAACGACAATCTTCTCATGACGTGCTATGCACAGAAACGCTGATTGGATACTTAATTTTCGTAAAGTTAATATTAAATTGTCTGTCATTTTTGCATGCAGATGTGCTACTAGATGCGCACTGTGGTACAACTGTCGATTTGAAAAGCAAAATGTTGGCATAATAAGGCTAAAACTGTTAAGTATTAGCGGAGTGCATCGCTAAGGGACAGCTTACGAGTGCCTCAGACCACCCTTTTAAAGGTATACCTTTCAGAAGGTATACCTTAGCTAAGGAGGCGCTGGGAAACAGCTCGAGACCTAAAGGAAGACCTTAAGGAAGAGCATGGTCACTAATGAATGCTTAATTCACATAGATTTTTCTGAGAACTTTACCTGCAAGTACAGTTCTGAAATCCAAGCAGTGCACTTTGGATCATCTCACCAGCAGGCAACACTACCTACAGGGGTTCTTTATGTAGGTGGTAACCAAGAACCGACCTGCTTCAGCACAATATCCCCATCAAAGCACAAAAGCCCCACAGCTATATGGGAGCATCTGAACCCTGTATTGGATTATGTGCAGGCAACATACCCAGAGGTTTCTGTTATACACTTCTTTAGTGATGGTCTTTGTACCCAGTACAAGCAGAAAGGCAATTTTGTCCTTTTTAGCACTGAGCTGGAGAAAAGAGGCATCAAGGCAGGGACTTGGAATTTTTTTGAGGCCAGCCATGGTAAGGGAGCACCAGATGGTGTTGGAGCAGCCTTGAAGAGGACTGCTGACATGCTAATAAGCCATGGCCGGGACATCCAAGATGCACATGAGCTCTTCAAGGCCCTTTTGGAGACCAGCACATCTATCAAGTTGTTCTTTGTTGATGGTGATACTGTTCAGCAGGCACTTGAGAGGATGCCATCAAACTTACCAGCAGTCCCAGGAACCATGAGAATACATCAGGTGGTAACTCTTGCTCCAGGAGAGATAATATCTCGTGATGTCAGCTGTATGTGCTCGACCCACAAGCAGTTACACTGTGAGTGTTGGAATACACAGCATTTCAGCTTTGTCAAGAAGGTGCCAGCTGCTGTGTCACAGAGGCAGACACAAATCTATTGGGAAGACCCAGAGGTGCTAGGGCAGTGGTGTGTGCTCACATACGATAAAGATCTGTATCCAGGAATAATCCTTGCCATGGATGAAATCCATGTTCAAGTTAAATGCATGCACCGTGTCGGACCAAACAGGTTCTTTTGGCCTGTTTGTGAGGATGTGCTATGGTATCTATTTAATGATGTGCTTGGGCTTGTCCTGTCCCCTCAACCTGTGACATCACGACATATGGAAATTCAGAAAGAAATGTGGGCCAGGCTTTCTGAATAAAGGATGTATGAATCAACACTTAACAGTCACGTTTTTAGAGTTTAATGTTATCTACTGAATACTAGTTTTAATAAAAACGAGATTCCAGCAAGGTAGTTTTCTTCACAGTAGCCTATGCTGTACATTTTATAAGGGATTTTTTTTACTGCTGACCATATGGACAAATCCATTCCATTGATGTCTGTGATGAATTTATGCTTGATGAATTAGATAATTGGCCAGGTTAATTTGACCCGGGAACAGGAGTGGCTGCACCTGTGCGTAGTGAGGTAATCAGTGCGCACAGATTAAATCTGCCATCCCCACTCACACAAGGGAGAGCCTTGCTGTCATGACAGTGTTTTACATCTGCTCCTTGGCTGTAACATCTTGCCATCCTCGAATAAATGTGGACTGGTTTTAACATCGTCTCCCTGTGTCTCTATGCTTGAGGGCCCTTGGAAAGCCACTTCGGTGGCCTGTGGCAGGTGTGTTTGCCACAATGCTGAATATACTGCTCTGGCGAATGAGAGGCATCAATTGTAAAGCGCTATATAAATGCAGTCCATTTACCATTTACCAATGAGGTTAATGTTTGTTGAACTGTGTGTAAAATTTACAGGATAATCAGAAAAAATATGAAAGCATGATCAAATCCTAATGTTAATGCATATTTGATAATATGCATTAACATTAGCAGTTAGATAAAGTTCTCATGACCTGCTTTGGCAGTCAAATGGTGAGTATTTTAAAATAAAAATTCTACTTAGAATAAGTGTAATCTTAATCTTAGTAATCTTAAACAAGGGACATCTGATTATTAACCCCTTAGCGCACAAGCCAAATCTTGCCAATCCTTGCCCATTTTGGGGTACCCTATTTAAAGCTTTATAACTCCAGATGTGAACACCACAGAGACTTGATAAATGGCTTAAATGAAGCAAGACATTTGTACAATTTACAATACTAACGCAGATTAGTTTATATTCATAATTTTGGAAGAAATAAAGTGCCACAAATGCAATTGTTTTGACAAAAAATCAAAAATGAATTTGCACTTTTTAAGTTTGCAATGAAATACTGAGAGATTGCATATATACAGCAGGTTAAAGTATACATGTGCTAGATCAAAAACCTCTTGACCAGAAGTTCATAAAATCTAAAGGGGGATATGTAGAACTACTATAGATGCATGAAGCAAAAACTAAGCAGTGTACCCAGCGTCTCCAAATCTATCCAAAATGTCTAAATTATGCATTGCTGTAAATCACAACATATTCACGTATTTCACTACAAATCAACTGTTTTGACTCAAGAAAATCACTGTTGCATAATTTTCAAGTGGGAATTACAAGCTTTCAGTCAGTACAGTGGTCTAAAATATCTAGGGGTCCAGAAACAAATCCAAAATCTCTCCAAAATTGAATAAAATGCTTTTTGTTCATTAGAAAGCATATAAATGAGCCCCTTATGAAGGTTTAAGATGGAACATTGCTATCAGATTTAAAAATTATGCAAAAACATTGTCACACAATGCAGTACAGTACCTAAATGTGCAATGGTATAATAATGTTCGTTCTTGTATGTATTTCTATACTCTGTGCTCTCGTATGTTTTCTTGCATGGGGATGGGACGACATGAAAACAATTTTCAACCGTGCACCATGTTTTGGCAGTGTTCCAACTCTTACGCCATCACTGTTGCATGCTTCACAAACACTACAGTCCTAACTCACGCTTACATTACAGTGTGAAATATCCACATTGTATAATACCACGAACCTATTTAAAGACTCTCAATTTCAAAAATAACGTATATAACCAAGTGTAGATGCCTAAATGCAGTTTGTTGATAGACATTAAATGATCTGACTAATTAGCGCAGAATAATTTAAGTTTGTATGTAAAACTAGAGTAATTTACATGATTGGTTGATTCAGAAGATATTTTGATTGATGTATTTACATGTATTTACAGTTCATATTTACAATGATGCAATAAGTTAATTTGATTTATTGTGCTTAAAATGTGTGTGGATAATTTAAAATGCATAAAGGCTCATTTACAATTACTTTTGTAACATTTGGAGATGGGATATTGTGACCGTTACATCCAAGTAGCTATTTGGATATTTAATTGTTTTTGGCACGTCTTGCGTGAGAAAAAAAAAAAAAAGAGTTTTTGGGGCAGTAATTTCTGGTTAGTAAAAAAATCCAAGTAGAGAGTGGAGCCACACGGTCTTTTGACCTCTCTCTCTCTCTCTCATTTTGATAATTCTCTCTTGTGAATTTAATTGGAATGGACAATCGATCTGTACATATGAAGAATCATTGTTTTGACAGTTTGTTTTATTAAACATTTTGATTTTTTACCGCGTGGTCCTGTGGATTTATCGTTTTGGATTTAAACAAGGGGAATTGAGAGCGTCAACCTAAGGCTTCACTGAATGGAAACCTACAAGAAGTAATACTTACATAGCAATGAATGAAATCTTATCTATGTTCAGTAGATGGAGACAGAGACAGTAAATAAATGATACTGTTCTATTCGCTTCTGTTTTGCTCCTGAAAATGATGTCAGCTAGGTATATCAGCAATAGTATTTTCCAAGAATTTATGAAAAATTGTTGACAACGTTTTGTTAGCAGCGTCTTTGTTTTAATGCTACCACAGAGAATGCGTAATTGAATGCGATGATAAGAACATTTTTGGTTACGCTGACCTATAAAACGCTATTCCAAAAGCAGAATTAGACATGTTATACATCGTTAGAAAGCTTATACTCTCCCCTACTGAATAAATGAATTGTCAATCAAGCCAGACTGTACTAAAAAGGGTGACAACAGGTAAACAACAGGTGTGGTATTACGCACAGCTATTTTGGAAGATACCCAGGCATCACAAATGCGCGTATATTTCCCGAACGGATTGTCCAAGACAATATATGACCACAATGACCATATGATGATTCAATATTTTGTCCCAGATATTGACTGTAGAATGACATGGTATCATTTTTGAAAACTTTTTCTCTTTTATTTCGTTATTCAGTTAGCAGCGTTTTCACTGCTATATAGGCATATCTTAGGGCTATTGTCGGGTTTATCTTGTTGCTATGACGGAATATGATTTTTTAGCGGTGAAAGAATATTTTTTATGAATGCCAAGTTAGACAGTATTGTCCATTATGTCAAGGGTGGGGGGTGTAGTTGCTGATGAGACTGCAGGGAGGGGGTGCGTGTTAAATGAACGACCAGAGTGACAATGGTGGGGCTGCGAAACTCCGTTTTCGGCATAGTTGTCGTGTATCGTCTACTTAAAAACAGAAACGCATTGTTTTAGTTTCTTAACTCATACTTTGGTTGCAGTAGCACCGAATGTCTGAGTTTAGTCATCTCGGCATGCCGGCGTGCCAACCACTAGGGGCTTTGCGCTAAGAGGTTAATGTGCAACGTGTCAGGTATTGGGTGATTCACTGAGACAGGTGCCTTTTGGGTCGTACCATTTTTGAAAAAAATACCTCAAATAATTGTATTTCTGATCACTACATCTGATAGTGGACTAGTTAAACCTTTGAGAAAATACATTTTCCCACCTCAGGCATGAAATACCAATCATTAGGCATTTCTTTCTCACTAAAAGTCGTTTTGAGTTCAACCCCGTCACAGACAACTTGGACCCTGTGTGAATATGATTTGAAAAGATATTCAAGTAAATTCTTGTATAACCTTAACAGAATGTATTTATCTCGTGCTTGATTGTTGCTAAGAGACGGATTTAAACAGTTACGCGGCAGATGGCAACTCCACGCTAATTATCAACACTTGACTCTAGTCTCCTGCAAATACAATTGCAAAGAGGTGACATTTATGAATGAATGACGGCGAACGCTTTTGAAAGATGTGCTCGTGACACAAATGCGAAACCTATCACGGCAAAACACTTCTCCAGAGCGACTGACACAACTTTTTATTTATTTTTTATTATTTTTTTTTTTTACATAGCATTTTACATTGTATCCATTTATACAGCTGGATATATACTGGAGCAATGCAGGTTAAGTACCTTGCTCAAGGGTACAACGGCAGTGTCCTACCCAGGAATCGAACCTGCGACCTTTCGGTTACAAGCCCAGTTCCTTACCCACTGTGCTACACTCCGTCCCTAAACATTTATTGAAGTAAACTATAAGCATGGAAGATGAGATGAGACTGGTGTACTCTTGCAATGCCTGCGTGGCCTCTTAGCTAGTGGTGAACTAGGCCGTGTTTCCTGATCAGCATCTCTGTAAATATAATAAAAACAAAATTGTTAGGAAATGTGACATCAAATCAAACTTTATTTATATAGCACATTTCCTTCAACAGGTGAAAATTAAATGTGCTTTACAAAAAAGGGGCAAACCACTAACTAATGAAAACAAAACTTAGGAAATGTGACATGGTTACATCATATACAAACAAAGAACCAAACAAACACAACCAGACACAGAGAGGTAGCCTATAATTTTGAGAAGCAATGGTTAGAATCGTTCGTAGTGTGGGAATTTACAAGCACGCATATTAGTGAATATTCCTACAAACACAGAGAGAATGTAATACAGCACACATTTACAAATAATGCAAGCTATCAACAAAACAACATTAGCTAAACTTAATAAACATTGATATAACTGCTCAACTACACGCAACTCATCAATAACAATGCCTCAATCTGAAGTAGACTAGGTCTGTTTAGCGAAGTGGTTATTTTATTGCTATTTCCCGAATTTACTTACAGTATGCTAATATCGATTGTGCGAGGACATCAGTTTTAGAATCCTAGCCACGCCACTACACGCCAGGCATGGGCTATTTATTACCAATATGATCGAAAAAAATACAGTCTACCTGCTACTTCTAACACAACCAGACGCAGAGAGCCTAGCCTATAATTTTGAGATGCAATAGTTTGAATCGCTCGTAGTGTGGGAATTTACAAACGCGCATATTGCTGGATATTCCTACAAACACAGAGATACGTTGCAATACAGTACACATATTTACCAATATGATCATAAGAAATATACTTACTCATGAAGTTGATCCTCAGCTGGATCAGTTCGCTGTTCGAAATGACACCGCTCTTCATCAGTGTCAGCTTCCGGACGGACCATTTTCCAAAATTAAACTAAATGTTTACCTCAAAAGAAGTGAATTAGGCTACACTTTGACATTTTATCCCGCTTTCGCAGGCTTGGCATTTCTCACATGGATATCGCATCGCCACTCCCCTAGTCTCCTTCTATGGAAAGTAATTATAATGTTGTTAACATGTGAATGCGATTTGGGCGGACGTCCTTCTGAGCGAAAGTAGTAATAGTAATGAGTAAGGATTAACGAAGCATACATGGTTGAATTAATAAAATTTAAAACTTTTAAAACAATTCATATTATTTGCCAATGGGCACATTGGAAAGTCGCGATTCTAAGGTTTCTGTCAATGTTTTTGTTGCATCTGTATGATAACAACTCGTGAAGTTAAGGCCACGGCGGAAGATGGGTAGAGAGGGGGAGGTTCGGAGAGGGACAGGGAGTTCGTTCCACCACTGGGGAGCTAGGGTGGAGAAGCTCTGTGATCCCTTTGCTCGGGTGGGAGGGGGTACAAGGCGCCCTGCTGCTGCAGAGCGGAGTGATTGAGCAGGTGTATAGGACCGAATCATGTCCTGCAAGTAGATAGGGGCTGTCCTGTTGACTGCAGTGTAGGCGAGGGTCAAGGCTTTGAACCGGATCCTGGCAGCAACCGGTAGCCAGTGGAGTGATCGCAGCAGAGGAGTGACGAGGGAGAATTTGGGAAAGTTGTAGATGAGTCGGGCAGCGGTGTTTTTAATCATCTGTCGTGGCTGTATGGTACAAGCTGGCAGGCTTGTGCCATACAGAAGAAGAGTGATATGAAGCTGCTATAGCGAGCAGCCCCCTCTGTTGGCTAAACCAAGCACAACGCGATTGAGACGTCAACCAGTAGGTTCTGCTGCCCGGTCTTTCTTGCCACATAAAATATTATTTTACTTTGCAGTCTGTTTTTAACGCACAGTTAAAAATGGGGACATTTCCAGAGACAGCTCCAGCCCGGGACAGGCCACCAAAAACGGGGGCCAAGTTTCAACAATAAGGCTTGCCCGATTGCCCGGAGCAAGTAAAACGGCAAGTAGGGCTAGTAAATTTAACAACCCACTTTCCCGATCGGGAAAAGTGGTAAAATAAATAAATAAATATAAAGTAAATATATAAATATAAATATATAAAGTAAATTTAACAACCCACTTTCCCGATCGGGAAAGTGGTAAAATAAATAAATAAATAAATAAAAAAGACAAAATTTATGAGCTGAAGCGCAAGCAAGCATTTCAATTATCCTGGAAACAGGTTTAGTTGGGTGGCGTTAGAGGATGTGGGCGAAACTCCAACTATGCACTGCGCAGTTTGCCACAAGTTTGAGAGCAAGGCGGATAAAACGGGGTTAGCTTTTCAAAGGCACATCAAGTTTCCAAAAAACATCGTTGGAGTGCCATGACAAGAGCCGACAGCATCTCACTTGCATGGCAGCTAAGAGGGCTGCCTACAACCCCTCCTCCGGGGCCTCATTATTATGCTGAGAAAAATCGTATTCCGTCATAGCAACAAGATAAACCCGACATTAGACCTAAGATATGCTAATACAGCAGTGAAAACGCTGCTCACTGAATAACGAAATAAACCAGACAAAGTTTAAAAAAATTATACCATGGTCATATATTGAAATATATGCACGTTTGTGATGCCTGGGTACCTTACAAAATAGCTGTGCGTAATACTGCATGTGTTGACGCCGTTGTCGCCCTTTTTAGTACAGTCTGGCTTGATTGACAATTCATGGCTCTATGGGGCTCCCATTTTAGGAGCATCTGCTCCTGAAAAATGATGTGTGCTAACTGGAAAACAATTTAGGAGCACAAATTATAATTGGGATGCATCAGTGTGCGCCTAAATTTTTCAACTTAGTAGCACACGTGCTCCTTGGAAAAATACGTTAAATAGAGCCCTGCAATTCATTTATTCAGTAGGTGAGAGTATAAGCTTTCTAATGTCTAATTTTGCTTTTGGAATGGCGTTTTATAGGTCAGCGTAACCTAAAATTTTCTTATCATCGCATCACTTACGCATTCACTCTGTGGTAGAAGACGCTGCTCCTAACGAAACGTTGTCAACGATTTTTCATAATTTCTTGGAAAATACTATTATTATTAAGGACTTCTGGGCATAGCTAAGCCATATGTTTGCTGATAGACCTATCTGACATTGTTTTCTGGAGCAAAAGAAGCGGAGTGAAGTGTATCATTGATTTACAATCTCTGTCTTCATCTACTGAACACAGGTAAAATTTCATAATTGCTATGTAAGTATTACTGCTCAAAATATTTCAGTTTTATACGTTATTTATGAAATTGAGTGTCTTTAAATAGGTTAGTGGTATTATATAATGTGGATATTTCATACTGTAATGTAAGCGTTAGTTAGTAGTGTAATAGTTTTTGTGATGCATGCAACAGTGATGACTAGAGTGTTGGAATATTTCCAAAATGTAGTGGATGGTTGAAAATTGTTTTCATATCATCTCATCCCCATACAAGAAAACATATGAGAGTGCAGAGTATAGAAATACATACAAGAGTTAATTATTACACAGTTAGGTACTGTACAACATTGTGTGGTAATATTTTTGCATAATTTTTATCTGATATCAATGTTTCATCTTACACCTTCATAATGGGCTCATTTATATGCTTTGCAATGGACAAAAAACATTATATTCCTTTTTGGAGAGATTTTGGACATGTTTCTGGACCCCTAGCTATTTTAGACCACTGAACTGACAGAAAGTTTGTAATTACCACTTGAAAATTAAGCAACAGTGCCTTTCTTGAGTAAAAACAGTTGATTTGTTGTGAAATACATGAATATGTTGTGATTTACAACAATGCATAATTTAGACATTTGGGGTGGATTTGGAGATGCTGGGTACACTGCTTAGTTTTTGCTTCATAGATCTTTAGTAGTTCTACATATCCAACCTTAGATTTTATGAACTTGTGGTCAAGAAGTTTTTGATCCAGGACATGTACACTTTAACCTGCTGTATATATGCAATCTCCCAGTATTTCATTGCGAACTAAAAAAAGAGGAAATTCGTTTTAGATTTTTTGCCTAGAGTATTGTATTTGTGGCACTTTATTTTTTCCAAAATTATGAATATAAAGTAGGGCCGGTTTTAGCCTGCTGGATTAGGGTGGGCTGGTAGAAATAATAGGTGGGCAACTTGGGCGCAGTTTCGTCACTAGGATTGATGTCACCCAGTGCGCTCGAAGGGGGGATGGGGGTGGGGGGGGTGCTGTTGGATGCTGTCCGGTGGGAGGGGTGGGGGGGGGGGTGGTTGTTGTTGGCAGGCGTGGGCGCGTGTTATGTTTGCTGATAGACCTATCTGACATCGTTTTCTGGAGCGAAACAGAAGCGGATAGGACTGTGTCATTGATTTACTGTCTCTGTCTCTATCTACTGAACACAGATAAAATGTTATATTGATATTACTGCTCAAAATATTTCGGTTATATACGTTATTTTTTAAATTGAGTATCTTTAAATAGGTCAGTGGTATTATATAATGTGGATATATCTATAAGCTAATGCTGGTCACTCACCAAGACACCTGCCCACTTCTCGTACAATCGTACAATACCGGCCGGTTAGACCAAGGGGTAACAACTCACCTCTATTAGTGAAGCCTTTTACCCCAGTGGCTACTGCGTGAACTGCAACATCTGGTTGCAAAAAGAACTTGAAACCCCCCCTACTCAATGTTAAGTCAATGGGGAAAGCCTGAAAAGTGGCCTATATTCTCTGAGGAAATATGAAGTCAATAAATTTTTTACACACGAAATTATGGTTTAACTAGTTACTCCCATCCCTTGTAATATCTCCCCTGGGTCTGATTTTTTAAAATAATTCTGACAAAATTCCCAAATCTGGGTTAATTTCAGTGCATGCAATGTGGCTTGTCCTACTACCGTATTACCATATAAGGATTTCCCCATCCTCACAGCCAGGCAGAGTGCTTCAGCGGCAGTTGTGAGGCTGTGTCATTTTATTCTGATTAGCTACATACGATTTCACCATTTTAAGTCCAAGGTCCAAAAATGTTGTGTGCTGCATTCAACTGTACTAACCGCTATTCTAAGGATTCTTCTCTCCAGTTCTTTCGGTTAATACATTTGAGACTTTTCAGATAAACAAGGTTCTATGTCAAAATGCAATTTCTGACCATTTTGGGGTTTCAGTTGATTCTCATAAAGTCTCGTCTGTTATAATTTGTATATGTTGTTGGTGAAATCAGATTTGTAAGCAGTTTTGAAGCTTCTTTAAGAAGACAAGCTAGGGGGATTTACTTAGCTAGGGGGAGCAAGCTTACTGTCTTGCTATCGATCTATCTGTCTATCTAGCTAACTTGCTAGCTAGTTATCTCGTGATATATCTTACATTACATTACATTCATTTGGCAGACGCTTTTATCCAAAGCGACGTACAAAAAGTGCATTTTCATGATCGTAGACAACTGCTGAACACGGGTTCAGTAAGGTACAATTACTTATTTTGTACGGCTATTTCTAGCCGAGAACAATGAACACTATCCTGGTCTAACATCTGCAAAGCCAAACTAGGCAGAAGAATAAGCTACAGTATTAGGACAAATACAATTTACCAAGAAGTGCAGGGATGGGGCAACATGTAACAAGTGACAGGGAAAAAGGTTTTTTTTTTTTTTTTTTTTTTTTCAATATAGCGTGGTGGAGGTTATTCTAGGTATAGTCTGAAGAGATGAGTCTTCAGGCCATGGCGGAAGATGGATAGTGAGGGGGAGGTTCGGAGAGGGATGGGGAGTTCGTTCCACCACTGGGGAGCTAGGGTGGAGAAGCTCTGTGATCCCTTTGGGCGGGTGGGAGGGGTTACAAGACGCCCTGCTGCCGCAGAGCGGAGTGGTCGAGCAGGCACATAGAATTGAGTCATGTCCTGCAAGTAGATGGGGGCTGTCCCGTTGGCAGCAGTGTAGGCAAGGGTCAGGGTTTTGAATCGGATCCTGGCAGCGACCGGTAGCCAGTGAAGTGATCGCAGCAGAGGAGTGACGTGGGAGAATTTGGGGAGGTTGTAGATGAGTCGGGCAGCGGCATTCTGAATCATCTGTAGTGGCTGTATGGCACAAGCTGGCAGGTTTGCAAGGAGGGAGTTGCAGTAATCAAGGCGAGAGGTCACTGTAGCCTGGACGAGCAGCTGGGTGGAGTGCGTCGTCAGGTATGGTCGAATCCTCCTGATGTTGTATAGGAGGAATCTGCAGGACCGTGATGTTGCCTTGATGTGCTCCTTGAGGTCCAGTTGGTCATCCAGGACCACCCCCAAGCTCTTGGCAGAGTGAGAGGCAGTCACTGTGGTGCCATCAACCGTGATTGAGAGTTCACGAAGCAAGGAGGTCTTGTACGGGAAGAAGAGCAGCTCAGTTTTGTTGAGGTTGAGCTTCAGATGGTGGCTGGCCATCCAGGTGGAGATGTCAGCCAGGCAGGAAGAGATCTTATCATTGACCTGTGTGGCCGAGGGGGGGAAAGAAAAGAAGAGTTGTGTGTCATCTGCATAACAATGATAGGAAAAGCCATGTGAATTAATGACTGAACCAAGAGATCTGGTGTATAAGGAGAACAGCAGAGGACCCAGTACAGATCCCTGCGGCACTCCCGTAACAAGTGGATGAGAAGCAGAGGCAGACCCCTTCCAGGTGACCTGGTAGGTCCTATCTGCAAGATAGGAAGCGAACCAAGACAGGGCAGTCCCGGCAATTCCCATCCCAGCCAAGGTGGAGAGGAGTATTTTATGGTTGACCGTGTCAAAAGCTGCAGACAGGTCAAGAAGGATTAGGACAGAGGAAAGGCGTGAGGCTCTTGCAGTGGCAAGTGCCTCCGTCACAGCTAGGAGTGCAGTCTCTGTTGAGTGCCCGGATCGGAAGCCAGACTGGTGAGGGTCTAGCAGGTTGTTCTGATGGAGAAAAGAGGTTAATTGTTTAAGAACTGCTCGTTCAAGGGTTTTGGACAGAAAGGGTAGAAGGGATACGGGTCGATAATTGGTTACATCGGAGGGGTCTAAGGTGGGTTTTTTGAGTAGTGGGGTAACACGAGCCATCTAAAAAACAGAGGGGACATGACCAGAGGAGAGAGAGGAATTAACAATGGAAGACAGATAGGGAAGGAGCTCGCTGGAGATGGATTGGAGAACTTTAGATGGGATGGGGTCAAGTGGACAAGTGGTTGCGCGATGAGAGGTGATGAGTTGTATCTGTCTAGCTATCTAGAGTTCTGTTATCTACCTGTCTATACAACTAGCTAGCTGCTAGCTAGCTAGTGATCTATTTTATCTATTTTTTTATGTAAATATCTTAACACTAAACGTATCTTGCACAATTAATTTTTTTGAAATGTTATGACAGTACGATTCTGTGGTTGCAAGGCCACGCTTGTTGTCCAGACATGGGCGTGTCTAATTAAGGTAGTCAGGGTGGATTTTCCTGTAATCGTGGACTCCACTCTTTTGCTCCCCTGCGCTTGTGTTGGTTGCAACGGGCAATGGCTGCACCCTAGTTTGGGCTTCATGCGCCAGTGAGCACTAACCATAGCAAATAACTGGGTGACGTCATGAAGCACTTCGTCTATTTTTATACGGTCTATGGGTTAGACACAGCAACAATCAAAGTCTCCTCCATCCTGGTTCACCAAGAAAACAACAGCCAATTACAGCCAATTGGGGTCAACCACACATACTTCTTTGCTATTGACTGAGGTTGCGAATTCGCCGGTCAAAGTTCACCAAAGTTGAACTCCACACGAAGCAAAGATGCGAATTTGCTTAGCCACTGAAAGCGAATGTTTTATTCGCCCCTTCGCTCGCGTAGAATGGAAGTGAACGGGAGACGAATATTCACCAATGTTAATTTTGCGCACGTGTGACCACGCCCTAATGCAACGCTAATTTCTCCATATAAGGACGGCCCTGTTGCAGGCTCAGAGCATGACTGAGAGATAGAGAAGTGAAGAGAAAAGGTGAACCATGGCCCCTAATGGTTAAAAAAAAAAAAATTTTTACTAAGGGTGCAGTCACACATGCGCGAAATTGACATTGGCGAATATTCACCTCCCGTTCACTTCCATTCTATGCAAGCGAAGGTGAGAATAAAACATTCTCTTCTGGTGGCGAAGCAAATTATAGAAGTGATTGTTTCAGAAGTTGAATCCAGAAAAGGCGTTCTTTTTCGTAGCGTTTCCACTGGAGTGACTGGTGCGAGGAAAAATGAGGCTTGGGCTGCAATAACTGAGGCAGTGAATGCCATGTCTGCTGAGGGACGCAGTTTGGCTGAAGTAAAAAACAAATCAGCTCATCTTGAATGTTTTTTTCCAGAATATTCAAAACAGCATATGCACACTTTACCGACCATACGAACAAATTACAACTGTGGTAAACTCTGCTTCTTACTTCAGATGAACACAGCTTTCCGTGAATAAATAGCCTAAACACAAATGATTCAGGTAATCCTCAGTCTGTAAATGCCAAATTAAATTTTAGCTGAGTAGAACAGATTTTGGAGTTACTTCAGCGGTTCTTCATGTTATCATTCAGCCCGCTAAGATTTTGAAGACTCGCCTCTACTTTAGACAGACAAGAATAACTTCCATTTTTCTGGAATCCTTCACTCGGTTGCGCAAGAGGGGCACTGCTGCATTTTCCACGTATTCTACAGTTTCCCCTGTGATGTATCACCCCTTATCAGGCGAGCTGTTTGTATTGCTTGGGAAAGGTCCCACGTCTGATTTGCAGTGGTGTAGGGTCTGTCTGTGCGGGGTCCAGAAATCGATGAAGAGCATGCTGCAAGAGTTCCCAGTCCCGTGCATTCTCTCATTATACTGGTGTCTGAATGCAGTGACAGGTGTAGAAGGGAGCCAAACTGGGACCCAGAAAAGGCTGGCATTTGAACGAGCCGGCACGCTGGGACTCATCCTGATACTTCAAAGGACCCGAGAGCCTTGTGGTAAAACAATAAGTTACTCGGACTTCCTCTGGATGAGCAGGCCATTTGGCTCTCTGGACTGTTACCCTCTGGACAAGACTGAGATAAGGGGAACTGGACTGGTTGTTTATGGTTGTGTGAGCAAGCCGTTGGCTCTCTGGAATGTTGCCATCTGGACACAACTAAGATAAGGGGAACTAGTCTCTTTGTCTGTGGTTGTGGGTGTGTGTGTTTTGGGGTCATAAAGGGTGAAAAGATCATTAGGCCTCTGGCAAAATGGTGGGGCAACTGCTCTTAACAGTACCACGGTGCCCTTATGTGGGCCCCTCTGCCATTACACTTTTTATTTATTTTCTGGATCTGGACTCTAAACCATCTGTTTGTCATATTCAAAAACCCCGTAAAACCTAACAAACCATGCACATGTTTTCATTATATTACTGTATTATGCCTTATGTAGTAATAACATGAACCATTTTACATGCAATCCAACAAAAGGGTATTTTCATGACAACTGCACCATAATATTACATCCACTTGACATGTTTGGTATGGACGTATTCAGAGAAATTCAGGCAATTGAATGAAATATGTTTCATACCAAATAGAATTTGAAAAAACATAGTTTTAGAAACTCAGGGAAAAACTATCACAATGGAATGTCCTCTCTGGTAATCATCTCCTTTTCCCAATTTCCCCACTAATTGTTTTAACAGCAGCCTCCAAATGGTGGGGGCCGAAATCTGGGAAGATCGTAAACGACTTCCCACATTGCACATACTCTGTGCTCTGTGTGTAGATAGACAAGGAAGATCGTAATCGACTTCCCGCATTGCACATACTCTGTGCTCTGTGTGTAGCTAGACAAGGAAGATCGTAACCGACTTCCCACACTGCACTGTGTTCTTTGCGTAGCTGAACAGGGAAGATCGCAATCGACCTCCCACACTGCGCAGACTCTGTGTTTTCGTGTGTAGCTAAACAGGCTGGGTAAGAACTTTTTACTCTGTATTTATGTTTTTAAACCTTATAATTGATTGTGAATTTGAAGCTAATGACCTACCTACCTCTAATCCATTTTATCTTCTTTTCAGCCGAAATTCCGATTAAATACTCAGGGGGACAATTATGACTAGGATCTACTGATCAGGGGTCTAGTACAGCGAACGTCTTTAGTGAGGTCTTCAAGTTAGATAGGCGACCACGATCTGCCCGCTAACTTGGATTGGTGGTATTGGTTCTGGTGTTTTGGCTTAAGAGGACCCATGGGCGTTATACGCCGGTTCTTGCCAAATTCGCCTTAAGGAGCCCGATAGATACACACTGTCCTGGGCTCATAACTATCTATGCACTATCCATGCAAGGAAGGCATGTATTATGGTGGTCAGCCTCCTACCCTCTGGGTTCTTCACCGAACTAAGATTTAACAATAGTGCTAAACCCGGGAGCATATATTGAGGAATGATGGCACAAGATAGAGTCGAGTGTAACCACTCCCAAGTTCCACGTATAGTTAAACCCAAATTTTAAAATTATAATTCAATATGGAGTCAGATTATCACAAGGGTAAAACCTAGTAACTGTTACGCTTACTTGCTGTGGTCATGGATATATTTGATGTGTTGTTCCGCGCATTTGTGAATATTCTGATGCTCCCATTGGAATATTGACAGTCCGGCGACAGATCAGATATATCTCTGATGACAGCATAGCCCCGTTTGCGAACGGAGAGTAACCAGAATCCGACTGGTCCGTTTCAGGCCAGTCTTAAGCGGGATATGAAGCAGCGCCTTCATATCTGACCCGCGGCGACAGAACCAGTGCATTCTTAAGTATAATTGTGCCCTGTTCTTACGAACAGAGGGAAAATAACTAACATCTCCAGTTTTGAATCACACCAGCCAAGGGAAAACACGCGGTGCCTTCCCCTCCAGCTACAAACCCTCATTGGTCTAGCTGTGAGGTGGTTACACAGGGGAAATTTCGGCTAGGGTGCTGTTCTTCAGCACCAGGAAGGAGAGTGCAGTAATTCAATGGAGTGTCCGATAATTTGGTTATTGCACAATTTTGGGAATACTTGCATTCTACAAAGCTCAATACTGGAATGCCGGTGTAAAGCTAGAGAGTGTTAATGCTTTTTTTGGAGGGGGGAGGGGGGAGATTAAGGAGAACCATTTTTCTGGCTATGAGTGGGAGCAAGACAAATTTTTACTATTAAATATGATGTAAATATTATTATTCTTATATAGTTAATTATTATTATTGCAAGTAATACTTATGATAAGATTATTAATTCATTTTCTTATTAACAACATTAGTAGGTATTATTAGTAAATATTATTTACAATTTCAAATATTGAATATTTACCCATTTATACTATTTGTCTAAGATGAATTTACAATTTCTAAATAATTTTTGAAGACTTGGGGCCTTCATGATTTTTGCGTACGCGTGGTCTGAGGCAGCTCTAAATTTGTTCGCACAATAAGAACAAATTCAAGTAAGAACATATTGATGAATCCCACAATTGTGTCTAAAACGTGCATACGCAGGGTTTATGCACAGATTTGTGCGTACGCAACGTTAGTGAATGTGGCCCATTGTGCCTGTCATCCCTCTAGTGGGGGTGCAGTGGACAGAATGAATCAGACAATTAAGACCAAATTGACTAAGGTTATGGCAGAAAAGAAATTGGACCGGGTAACCGCGCTTAACATTGTACTCATGAGCATGGGGGTAAAAACATACCAAGCCACGGGACTGTCCCCTCATGAGGTGCTTACTGGCAGATGAATGCGCATGCCTAATGCTTTACTCCCACAAGCAGGACTCACATTGATGAATTTAGATGATGTAATGATTGATTATTGTAAACAACTGAATCAAATTTCTAAGTCTATTTGACAGAAGTAAAGGGACTGGGCTCCTACACACCATACAGCCAGGTGATTGGGTAGTGATAAAGGACCTCAGATGTAAGCATTGGCACCAGCTGAGGTGGCAAGGGATGTTTCAAGTCCTCCTGGTCTCCAACACTACAAGTTGCCAAACGGAACACATGGGTCCACTCCTCTCATTGTCAGAAAATCGCCGCCCCAGTTGAATCATGAAGCTGCTCATCAAACTCCTGGGAGCCGTAGCGCTCCTGAGTCTTCTCATCACGGTCCAGCGGTGGGATCAAAATAATAACCACTCCAGGTGAGAACAGCATAATACTTATTTGTCACTCTGTAATGAATATGGGGAGGTTTTAAATGAATCAACTTGCTGGGTCTGCTCACATGTCCCGCATTCTTCACATAGCAGTCTCCCAATGACTGCTATTCCGTTCAACATGGATGAACATTTTGGGTGATTCATCGTTGACAATGCATCGATTGGACGTAGAGTTCGGATCACGGATTTGGGAAAGTGCTCCAGTGTATAAACAAACATGGGCATGAAACAGCATCATTTGGTGGATGATATCAGCCATCCTATAATCACTCCTCTAACCCCCCGCATTTTACACTGACAAATGCTGTGACAAAACAAAATTGTAACATTTGGCACACACAATTGTGTGAGGGGAGTCACACACAATTTATTAGTAACCGTTCATGTAACTATACAATGGATTGGGAAGGAAGTGTGAATATAACTAATAGCTCAGGACCGGGACAATCCGCCAGGCAGAAAACCTCTGGCCTGGCCAGAAGGGCTGTTTGGTTCCGGGGAAGCTTCTTTTTTTAAACGAATTATTCCCGCATTAATCGCGATTTTAGCAGTACTAATTTTGCTAATGTGTTGTTCTACTAGTTTTAAGACTGTAATACTAAAATGGTGAGCGCAACCACTATGCAAATGTATTCTGTTTTACCACTAAAAGATTATGCAAGGAAAAAGTAATGCATTGTAAAGAGGTGATGGTCTCAAGTTCAGTAGTACAATGGCTACTACTTACAAGGAGAGAAAGACTACATTATGGAAGGTCATTTCTGTTAATAGTTTTGTTAGATTCGATTTTATAACCAAAACAAATTAATTCATCACAGATTTTTTTTCTTACAATATTAACTCAGCAAATCCCCATATAGTATGGGATGCTTTTAAGTGTACCTTTAGAGGTCATGCAATTAAATTTTCTTCGCAAAAAAAAAAAAAAATTTTAAACAGAGAAAATAAATTGATGGAAGAAATTGATGTATTAAACGGGATTGTAGATGGGTTAGAACATATTGTTAGAACTAATGAGATGCTCGATAAATTGGATGAAAAACAAAAAGAAGTGGAGTGCCTCTACCAAGAAAGAACTAATAATAATTACTTTAAGAAAAAGGCAAAATTGATGGGAAAAGGTGAGAGAGCTACAGCTTTCTTTCTAAAACTTCAACATAGGAATACTTTTTAAAAAATCTAAATTAATTATTAATAATAATGTACCAGTGATAACACCTAAAGATATATTAGGGGAAGAAAATAATACTTCACAGAAATATATTATATTCCTTTAACACTCCCCCAACAGATGAAAAATGTAACTTATTCTTTCCTGACAATTACTCTAATAAAATTTCACAATCACAAAGAATTTCTTGTGAAGGGATTATCTCTGAGGTTGATCTATTCAAGGCAATTAATTCGCCAGATGGAATTCCAATTGAACTATATCAGACCTTCTATGAGACTCTGAAAGGTCCACTGCTTACATGTTTTAATTATTCATATGAAAAAGGTGCCTTATCAGATACACAACAAGAAGGTGTAATCTCCATTTTATTAAAACAGGACCCTAATGGTCAATATAAAGACCCTGTACACCTAAAAAATTGGAGACCATTAGACTGAATTTTATATACAAATGTCTCAACTTGTTTTTAACTTTGGTGAATCCTTAATAAACTGGGTCAAAGTATTATATAATAATCCTGTCTGTAAAATAATTAACAATGGTTACTTTTCTGAAGGTATAAAACTGTGGTGTGAAACAAGGATGTCCACTGGCCCCATACTTATTTATAATGGCCATAGAAATAGTGGCCATAAAAATTAGGGGAAATAATAAGATTGATGGTTTAGAAATTAATGGGTTAACATCAAAATTTTCTATGTATGCAGATGATACAAATGTCCCAATATCTCCTCAGTTAGCATCTCTTCAAGCTCTTACAGAAGATTTGGATAACTTCGCTATTTACTCTGGTTTAAAGCCAAATTATGAAAAATGCAACTTACTTAGAATCGGCTCCCTAAAAGGTACAAATTTTGTACTACCATGTAGTCTTCCAATAAAATGGACTGATGGCCCAGTGGACATCCTTGGTATTCATATTCCAAGAGATATGAAAGAACTAGTAACTGAAAATTTCAACTCTAAAATTGGTAAAATAGATAAAATATTACAGCCATGGAAAGGCGTACACCTCTCTCTTTATGGAACAATTGCCCTGATAAACTCACTAATTGTATCTCAATTCATGTATCTATTTATGTCTCTCCCATAACCCTCTAATTCATTTTTGAATTTTAAATTCATTTGAAATAACAAACCAGAAAAAGTGAAGCGGAAGTACATGTATAATAAACATGAAGATGGTGGTTTAAAGCTCCTAAATCTTAAAGCAATGGACCTTTCCTTAAAAGGAAAGGTCTTTGATTCAAAAATTATATCTGAACCCTGACTAGTTCTTGTATAGATTATTATGTACTTTCCATCCAAATTTTAAAAACAAGCTTTTTCCATTTTTACAGTTAAATCCCCTGCACTTTCCTTTAATTACAGAGGAAATACTGCCTAATGCATCAACTTTTCTAAAAGAAGCTATGCAATCATGGTTACATTTTCAATTTTACCCACCAGAACACGTTGATGGAATTTTACAGCAGGTAATTTGGCTGAATTCAAGTGTTTTGGTAGAGGGGAGGCCTTTCGTGTGGCTGCCAATGGTTAATAGAGGTATAGTTTTCTTTACATATATTTTAGATGTAGATGGAGGAATCATGTCCTACAATAAATTTTGCATGGTTTATGTAAATATGTGTCCCCTGCAAAATTTTAATCAGTTGATCGCTGCCATTCCCGGTAAATGGAAGAAAATTGTTAAAAAGGGATCTGGCTCGATTCTTGTCTGTAGACCACACATTAGAAATTTTAGGTGGATCCAAAAAAAATTACAGTATTAATAAAAAATTATATGATTTTAACATGGCTTCTAGCGATTTAACGGCTCTTCCATATATCTTTCACAAGAGCTGCGAAGATTATATGGATACACCTATCCCATGGAAGCGTATTTTTAATTTAATATATAAAACAACACTATATACATTTACAAGATTTTTTCAGTACAAATTACTATATACATTTCTACCTATTAGAAAAATGTTAAAGATATGGGGACTGGAGCACTCTGATCTATGTAGATTCTGCAAAGAGGAGGTTGAATCATCGGTGCATTTGTTTTGATACTGTCCTGTCATAGCATTCTTTTGGATGGAGATACAGCACTGACTGTCCTATATTCAGGACATTTGGACATTTACAATATAATTTTGGGCGATTTGGATGACAAATGTCCTAATAATAAAAACATAATTATATTACTTGCCAAAAGATTTATAATTCAAGCATCAAACATAGAGGATTTGAGATTGCACAGATTTAAGAACAGGGTCAAACATCATTGTACGATGGAGGGAATGATTGCCATGAATGCTGGCAAACTTGCACAGCATACGGCCAGGTGGGAAAAAATTGTAACACAGGAGGGTTGGTCTTAGTTGTTTATGTTTTGAATTTCTTTACTTTTTATGTTTATTTGTGGCTCTAAAACAAGTGAGGGAATATGAATATATGTAAGTGTGCAAATTTGTTTAATGTATATATATTTTATGTAAACTCTGTAAAGTTTTTGGTCCTCCTAGGGTGGGGGAAAAAAAAAAGTTTTGTTAGAAACAAAAGGGTGAAGTGTGATAGAACAAGCTTGCTTACTGTGTTTAACTATTTTTATGGTTTTATAACAAGACTATGTATGTTACTAAATGTGCAAAATGGAGAGGTACTGGGAAGGAATGAACCTTCAAGGAGGAAGGAATGTGGATGAGCTAAGATAGATAGATAACGATTTGTGCGTACCACCAAGTTTAAACAGCAATAATTTTTGGTACCAAGGGGAGACAAGAGGCTGGACACAGGGGTCTGAGAAGGTCACAAATATGTAAACATGACTTGAAGGATACTTGGTAAATAGATAGGAATTCATAGTTAAAAGTACCTTTGCTATAAGCATATAATCAGGTGGTATATGTATGACCATTACTTGCAAAATGTCATATCCTAATCAGTAGCCTATGTATTTCTATTTAATACTGCATGTATTATGTATGATGTCAAATGAAGATAAGCTGTATAAAACAAGATGGTATGCAAGGGAGAATAAAAACACCCTCCCCCGCCTTAAGGTGCCAGGAACCTAGATGTTTCGTCAGGGTTTCTGGGATGAAGCAAAAAGGTTCTCAGGAAAACAGAAACGGTTTCTCCTATTTGGCCAAATATAAAGTTGCATTGCTGAATAAATTTGTGACCTGACTAAATAATTTGCTCCATTGCAGGTAAAATCCACGACATTAGATCTATGGAAAAGACATCAGTAAATAGGGTCAGAAATTGTGGTTGAAAGCGGACATTCAAAGACCGCGATGCTTGTCAATTTTTGCGATATGTAAGGACAAACAAAAGCAACTCTTCCTCAGGTGACTAAGAATGTCAATTCAGGATGTGATCAGAATGTGTTAGCAAGAACAGTCTGTCAACAACTACATTAAGAGGGATATTATAGTATTATTGCAAGGACAAATGAGAGTTCAGTGGTGCAAAAACCATTGGCACTGGTCTACAGAGATGTGGAAAAAAGTGATATGGTCAGATGAGTCGTCCTTCACTATATTCTGGACAAGTGGGCAAGTGCATGTGTGGCGTACACCAAGAGAATGGTACAGGCCTGAATGCTAGACCCCTACAGTGAGGGCGTCCAGTGGTTCAGTTATGCTGTGGGGGGTGTTTTCCTGCCATGGTTTTGGTCCACTTGACTCCTTAGAGGGAAGGGTCACTGCAAATAAATGCAAAGTTATTCTGAGTGATCACCTTTATCCTATGATGAAACATTTCTATCCTGATGGGAGTGGTCCTTCCTGGATGACAATGCCCCCATCCACAGGGCACAATGGGTCACTGAATTGTTTGATGAGTATGAAAATGATGTGAATCATATGCTATGGCCTTTGCAGTCACCATATCGCAACCCATTTGAACACCTATGGGAGATTTTGGATCAACGTTTTAGGCAGCGCTCTCCACCACCATCATCAAAACACCAAATGAGGCAATATCTTTTGGAAGAATGAATTTCCACCGGTAGAGTTTCAGAGACTTGTAGAATTTCAGCTGTTGAAGTGAATTGAAGCTCTTCTGGTGGCTCATGGTAGCCAAACACCTTACTAAGACACTTTATGTTGGTTTATCCTTTAATTTGTCACCCATCTGTTACTTTTCAATTGAATACCATGCTTTCATAAGTCTCAGAACTGGGACATTTTGAAGACAATGAACAATCAGAAATGTGGCCTATATGGGGCACAAAACATTCCTGTGTCGGACAGTGGTGCCTGCATGAATCTGCTTCACTCTGCCCATTAGAATTTGGGATGGGGAATTTGGCAGGTCACCTAAATATTTTATAATACTCTACTTATATTGTGTAGACACGTGAGCACGGACGCACACATGCACACACACCCCTTCCCAATACTCTCAAATAGTTTCCTCTCTGATCTAAAAGGACACGAAACATGACAGTATGGTGCTAGTTGGCTTTAACCAACAGTGCTCGAAATGGGGGGAGGGATGTGGGGCATATTCCCTTTTCTACTATAGTTCCAACTGGAGAGTGCCAGCTGGCTATTGTTAACTTAAATCTTATCAAGTTAACTTATCTAGTGTGAGTAAATCACCCACAGGGAAACTAGCAAGCAAATTAACTAGGTTCTACAGCTTACAGCAGGCTTACATAACAGGAGAAATACAAGGTTAAACAGTAGTCAAAATCATCCAAAAACTATAATTTCAGCAACTTTAGTAACTAGCTGACTTGCTCTAATAATCTCAGGGCACAGTCTCACACGTGTAAGGATTTAGCTATGGTCACAGGGAGAAACACAAGATTATTTAGATATGGTTTTGCAAAACACACAATATCCACATTACAGGTTAATGGTGGGGGGGGGGCTAGGGTGGCTGACTATCAAAAGTGAGTGTCTGGTTTAGATGTGATTTCTTTAGGAGTGCTTCAACCTGTAACTCTCACCTGCGTTATAAAAAACAGGTGTACGCTACCGAACGTAACACAAAGCTGGCTCAGTATTGAACACAACCCGAAAGAAGACCCAGTTAAGCACAAAGTGATACACTCACCAGCCACTTCATTAGGTGACAGGAGTGGCACCCGGTGTGGTCTTCTGCTTCTGTAGCCCATCTGCTTCAAGGTTTGACGTGGTGTGCGTTCAGAGATGCTCTTCTGCATACCTCGGTTATTTGAGTTACTGTTGCCTTTCTATTAGCTCGAACCAGTCTGGTCATTCTCCTCTGACCTCTGCCATCAACAAGGCATTTTTGCCCAGAGAACTGTAAACCCTCTGTAAACCCTAGAGATGGTTGTGCGTGAAAATCCCAGTAGATCAGCAGTTTCTGAAATACTCAAACCAGCCCACCTGGCACCAACAACCATGCCAAGTTCAAAGTCACCTTTCTTCCCCATTCTGATGCTTGGTTTGAACTTCAGCAGATTGTCTTGACCATGTCTACGTGCCAAAATCCATTGAGTTGCTGCCACGTGATTGGCTGATTAGATATTTGCGTTAACGGGTGCAGTTTGCAGTTGAACAGGTGTACCTAATGAAGTGGCCGGTGAGTGTATATAGAATGCAAGAAAGCATTTACAGTTGAGGCCAAAAGTTTACATACACCAAGACTAAAGATATTCAAACTCAGTTTTTCACAACTCCGCACATTTCATGTTACCATACATTTATTTTGGCAAGTCAGTTAGGGCATCTACTTTGTTCACATCAGAGGTAATTTTAAAACAATCGATTAGAGACAGATTTATTTCAGCTTTAATTCACTATATCCGAATTCCAGTGGGTCAAAGGTTTACATACACCAAGTTGACTGTCTCTTTAAACAGTCAGGAAGATTCCAGACATTGATGTAATGGCTTTTTTTTTAGAAGCTTCTGATTGGCCAATTGTCATAATTAGCAGTTAATTGGGAGTTAATTGGCACCTTTGGATGTATTAAGGGCCTACCTTTAGAGCCACTGCCATTTTGGCATTGATACCATGGGGGAAAAAAAGAAACTCAGCCATCTGTTTGGCCATAATGATCAGTGCTATGTATGGAGGACAAAGGGTGAGGCTTTTAATCTGAAGAATACCATCCCAACTGTGAAGCATGGGGGTGGCAGCACATGTGGGGGTTTTGCTGAAAAAGGGACTGGTGCACTTCAGAAAATAGATGGCCTCATGAGGAAGGAGGATTAATTAGAAATACTGAAGCAACACCTCAAGACATTAGCTAGAAAGTTAAAACTTGGTCGCAACTGGTCTCTTCCAGCAGGACAATGATCCTAAGCATATCTCCAAAGTTGTAACAAAACAGCTTACAGACACCAAAGTGAAAGTATTGGAGTGGTATATGTATATGCACTTTTGTACGTCGCTTTGGATGAAAGCGTCTGCTAAATAAATGTAATTTAAATGTAATTAAAGCCGCAATCGGCGTTGGGAGGGGTCCAAGCATTGGCACAATTGCACCCCCTATGGAGCAATGTTTAAATGGTTTTGTCCTCATGATCATATACCTTCACCCAACATATCTACTGCATCGCCATGGATGTCTCCTAGCCGCTAGGCGTAAAGGCCTTTACTATGTCATAACACTAAAGGCTGTTTTATACTTCTGCATAGTACATGTAAAAATGGGTCTGTGTAGGGGTTGTGCGCAATGTGTGGCATGTGCGACGGTTGCAGACCACGGCCACGTTGAAGACGCATACCTCTTCAAGAAATTAAAAATGCATAGTTAGTAACCAGTGCCCGCATACACCGTAAAGAAGATGATTGGTTGACTGCTGACATAAGGTCACTGGAAACGTTAAATATGCGACTAAAAGCGCTTTTGTCAGGTGAATGTCTTTGTTGCAACAAGTTACATCTAGCTGAGCATTTTTGTGGTCATTGGTGCAGTATTTAATAGGTTTGGAAATATGAATGAAGGTGTTGTCTATTGAACTATAACGGTCAGTAACAAAATCTGATTACGTTGCCTGCGCAACCTGTGCTATATGCCGCACATGTATAAATGATCTGGCCCTTCGCGAGTGCCGCACACAACGGAAATGCAGACTACACAAAAGTATAAAACAGCATTTAGATGGTCCAGCGTGTATGTAGAGCTGCAGGGCTTCCGCGCCGCAACTAAAACAGGCGTCAGACACATATTCCAATCCATTGCTCATCTTACCAGAGAATGCACATTCCACTCAGTCTCAAAAGGGACATCTTTTATTTCGTTATTCAGTAAGCAGTGTTTTCACTGCTATATTGGCATATTTTAGGGCTAATGTCAGGTTTATCTTGTTGCTACGGAATAATACATTACATTACATTACATTACAGGCATTTGGCAGACGCTCTTATCCAGAGCGACGTACAACAAAGTGTATAACCATAACCAGGAACAAGTGTGTCGAAAACCCTAGATAGAAATACCGTTCCAATGGCAGGGAACAACCGCTAGTTCAACTTGGACCCTGTAGGTTGAACTGGTTAACACTAACACAAACAAGAACAGCAACAATGCAGTCTATGCAAAAATACAAGCAATAGTTAAGACGAGTGCATTAACTAAGTCGCCTACGAAACAGCTACCTAGTTACAACCCTAAGCTTACAGTCAATTTAGAGAGTAAATTGAGAATACGATTTCTCTCATCATAATGACAGATTTAAAGACTAAACGAACTCTCCCGATATTGTCTTCAAATGCATCCATGCAAAAGAAAAGTAATGATTCATCCTATCAAAGCTTTTACTAAGACAAGTTTTCCTGCATAGCCTTCATTTCTTCTAAAATATGAATCGTTTTTCATGGTTAACGGTGTGTCTCAGCATCTGCTCCACTCGGAATGTGGCAGGAAAAGACATGCACATTTTGGGTTGATAGCCATAGTTGACTCAACTGCTGATTGGCTAAAAATAGTTGTATTCAATCTATGCTCGGTTGCTTTTACTGAAGTCCCCGGATGTCTGTCACACAAAACTGAATCTGAATTTGTGAGAACTGAATTTGAAAGCATGCTTTGAATTTTTCAGAGTTGAAATACAAGTTGACAGTCATTCAGTTTTGTGGCAATAAAATTCAATTTCAAACCAGTACATTCCAATTATGCTATTCAAATGCAAATTATGCAATTCAAATATTGAATGCAATTATTCAAATTATGCTATTCAATTTCAAATTATGCAATTCAAATTCGGAATGCAATTATTCAAATTGTGCAATACAAATTAAAGTTAATTCATTTCAAATTCAATTTCTGGTGGCACTAATCTCAGCCCATACTCATCTTTTACCACAAAAATAAGGTTGTATATTTATTCCATATTTATTCCCAGATATTGACTGTAGAATGACATGGTATAATTTTAGAAAGCTTTGTCTTGTTTATTTCAGTATTCAGTGAGCTGCGCTTTCACTGCTGTATTGGCATATCTTAGAGCTATTGTTGCATTTATCTTGTTGCTATGACAGAATACGTTTTTTGAGTCATAAAAGAATCATTTTATGAATGCCTAGATAGGCACTATTGTCTATTATGTCATGGGTGGGGGGGTATAGTTAAAGGGAGCGTGTGCTTGTTAAATGAACAACCAGTGCGACAATGGTGGCGCTGCGAAACTCTGTATTCGGCATAGTTGTCGTGTATCGTCTACTAATGAAACTAGAACAAAGAGGTTCTGTTTTCAACACATAGTTTGGTTGCAGGAATGCCGACCACTAGGGGGATTGCGTGAAGTGATTAAGATTGAACATTAAGAGTGAACATTACTCAGAACTAACCTGTGTGAACTGGAGTTGATGTGTTCATGGCTATGAATAACTGTACAAAATGAGTATTGTACCTTATCGGACCTGTGTTTTGTAGTTGTTCCAATGACTTTTTGTCAGGGGTGTGGTAGTACGGACCCAAACGCAGACCAAGAGTGAAGTCTAAAAAGTGGGTTTAATAAAGATTCAAAAATAGTCCAAAAACAAATCAGAATCCTAAAAACACAAAAAGTTCACAACCAGGAGATCAGAGGCAACAAATCCAAAAACAGCAAGCAGAATCTTAGTCAAAAAACAGGCAGAGTTCATAACAGGATTTCAGGACAAGAAGGCAAACAATACAAAAACGGCAGGCAAAAAAACTTGGTCTAAAACAGGCAGAGGTTGTAACAGGTCAGACTAGAGCAAGTTAACAGGCAAGAACACAACTAACAAACTGTGACAATCTGACACAGAACACAGACAACAGTGGAGTTTAAATAGCAGGCAGAATGAGGAGATAAGGAGCTGCAGGTGAGGTAGGTGGCTCTGGCTTGATTGAATAATTGCATCAGGAGCAGGGTGTGGCCGAATGGCTGACAGGAGCTGAAGGCGGAGAAGTGGGCCAAGGCACACATGGAATCTGTAAACAAACAAAAGCACATGCTCTCACCCACACACAATCACACAGACAGACAGGAGGAAAACAAACAGAAACAGAGGAGTTCAGCCTGTGGTACTGACACCTTTGGTACATATTGTACGTTGCTTTGGATAAAAGTGTCTGCCAAATAAATGTAATGTAATGTAAGTAGCAAAACAGTATCAAAGTAGAGCAAATCTACGATTCTGTCATGAACGAGCCCCCGATCTGTCACGAGCTGTAACTCACCTGCCTTATAATAACCAGGTGTATGCTACCGGACGTAACATGAAGCCACCTCAGTATTAACCAAAACCCGAAAGAAGACCCAGTAAGCACAAAGTGGGGGCTCGTTCAGGATCTATTGCTTTTTTGCATTCCATATTGTATATCACAAGAAATAATACGAAATAAATTCAGTTATAACTACACAATAACTATTTTTGGATGTTCACCGGGTGATGTTCATCAGCTGCCTCTGACTAACCCTCTTCCTGTATGCACTCATGATGAATTGATAAAAATAAAATTTGTATTTTTGGCTGGACCGCAACAGCGGGGCCAGCCCTACAAACGCGAATGTCTGTGACTGAGTCCCTGAGTGATGAAGTTAGACCATTGGTCGGCCGAGTTATGAAGTTACACCATTGGTCAGCCGGAGAGGTCCAGCCATATACTAGGTTTTGACCTGGTCTTGTTAATATGGTGGTTGTGTTCTTGAGCACTCAGTCCATAAAGTCCCTATTATGAACAAACCTGTTTACTAATTTTCTGTAAGGAACAGGCTTGCGTAGTCAAGTGCTGTCCCGTGTATTCTGAGGGGCAAATAAACAGAGGGCAGTGGTTACAAGTCATTGGGTTTTTTGTGTGAATATGTGTATTGACTTGAGTGTGCTGAAATAGTGGGTGGCAAGACTGGTAGTCTACTTACTTAGCTACACCACTATATCATATGTATTGATATAGTGGTGTAGATTTCGGGGGGGGGGGATACGTCCCCCTCAATATTTAGAACGCGTGCATTTGTCCCCCCCCCCCCCAAAAAAAAAAATAATAATAAGAAAGAAACATTTTTCAGTGGCCATGAGGTCATTTATCAATATCACTTAACATTTCCAAAACCATATTTGATTTGAAACCTCTGAAGACGAGCGTATTGCCATCTTCCGGAGGGTCTAACAAGCTCAGTTTTAAAGATAGAGCGAATATATGGGTATCATATGAAACTAGAGACCCAGAGGAATCTGGACATACCAGCCATGGTATGCTAAGTTGCTGGGAAACTAAAATTGCGCTCCATAGTTTTACATTTTCAAAGTGGCCTTCCTGCCAATAAAGTTGAGTATCCTGTTTTACATTATGATTAAGATTGCTCTTTTGATGTGATTGATGTTCATATTACCAACAATCATATAGATTCTTCCTCCCTGTATTTCAGGTTCTTGGAGTACAAGGCAGGGCAACGGAAAGATGATGTCACAGCCAACTGAAAAAAAATTAATCTAGTAAAATCTGTATTTTGGTTGATTAGAGACGCACCTTTCAACAGTGTTGAGTTAACTACTCTAAACCTAGTTTACTACGAGCTACTTCACAATGGAAAAATAGTTCAATCAATCAAATTTTATTTGTACAGCGTATTTTACAGCAGTTGTCACAATACGCTTTACAGACAACCCTGGCCTAAACCCCCACATGTGCAAGGCACAGTTAAACTAAATTTCAACTTTTCACTTAGCCAAGCACCATTGCATTGTGCTAAAATGTTTTTGTGAAATTGTTGTTATATTCTGTTCTATTATTAAATTATTTTTTATTTTTTACTGCAGGCCAACAGTAAACAAATTCAAATTTAAACTTGTTTCAAAATTTTGTTGAAAATTTAAATTTCAAATAAATATATATGTTTAATATAACTACTATAAACTGATGTTTCTGTTTATTAACAGCATACTCTCACATACAGATCCAGGGTTCCTTGCCCCGCCTTGGTCTTGGTTTCGGTCTCGCCCCCCCTTGGTCTTGGTTTCGGTCTCACCCCTCCTCGGTCTTGGTCTTGGTCTCGCCCCCCCTTTGGACTTGGTCTTGATTTGGTCTCGGATTAGGTGGCCTCGACTACAACAATACATCTCCCGCTGTGCCATACCTCAAGAAGTCAATTTTCAATTTGATTCAGTGGGGCAGAAATATGGAATAGATTTTCATATCTAGCAGACTCCTCTATCTCCCCGAATGTATTTTAAAGAAAAATAAGGGATGTTTTGATTTCTGACAGCTGCTAATGCTCTTAGCCATTCATTTAGTTGCTTACACTATTATTCTCCCGATTATCCTATCTTAATGATTTGTTAATATTGGTTGCACCTGTTTACTATCTCTACGATCTGTTAATATTTGTTGCACCTATTTTATTAAGACACCTCTATATCACTGTATTTCAGTATTTATACCTTTTCACGTTTGTATCACCTTAACATGAATATACAATACCTGTAAACATAACCTTATAACCGGTGAGGTTTCAATATAAGCTTTGGGCTTCTTATCTCACCTGCACATGTATTACTTTCTTTTACTTGTTGTATTTTTATTTATTTTTTACTGTGTGCAAATAAACTAAAGTAACTGATTTAGCAAACAAACCTGCGGTAAGTTAGTCTAGGTAAGTTGGCCTAGGTATATGGTACAATACTTTTCATCACCATATAGTCTAACAACACTTAATTTGAGATGTGAACCCATAATATTATTATGTACAAGATTTCATCAAAATTGCCTTTACTAGACTAGCTAACATTATCTAGCCATAGAACTAGTTAGAGCGCCTAGGCTATTTGCAAACTACCGTGTATCCAGCAGATTATAGATGCTGTTCTCCCTTACAGTAAATCATCTGACAACACGTAACTTGATATGTTCTGTCTATCGGAAATATTACTCACTTCAAAGCATTTGAAACTTTTATTAGCACAAGGTAAAAACGCCAAGGCAACAGTTGCTAGCTGGCAAAGTTCCTAACTGTTAGCTGAAAAGTAGTTAGTGAATATTTAGCTGTACCCACATTTTTACAAATGTAGACTGAATAAAATCAAGCCACTGTGCAGGGCCCCGTCACGTGATGTAGTTGTGACACTACTATGGTTTTCTCAAGACTTTAGCCGCGTTTCCACCGCAGGAACTAGGGTCTAAATTTAGTTCCGGGGGCTTTATTTTACCCCCCCCCCAAAAAAAAAAGTTCCTGCTTGATCCCCACCAGTCTGGCTTCAGGCTTGGCCACTCGACCGAGACTGCACTCCTCTCGGTCAGTGAGTCACTCCATACCGCACGAGCAGCCTCCCTCTCCTCTGTCCTGATTCTTCTAGACCTCTCCGCTGCATTTGACACTGTGGAGCACTCTATCCTCCTGTCCTCCCTGGCAGCAACAGGGATCTGCGGCACAGTCCTTGACTGGATTGAGTCTTACTCGGAGTGGTGATGGACAACAGGCTGTCCCTCTCCAAGAACATCGCAGCAGTAAGCCGGGCATGCAGATTTTTCCTGTATAACATCCGCAGAATCCGCCCCTTTCTCACCACCTACTCAACCCAGCTCCTGGTCCAAGCAATGGTTCTATCCCGCCTGGACTACTGCAACTCTCTTCTGGCTGGACTACCGGCATCTGCCACCAGACCCCTGCAACTCATTCAGAATGCTGCGGCTCGTCTGGTCTTCAACCTCCCCAGACACTCCCACGTCACTCCCCTGCTCACTACCCTCCACTGGCTGCCTGTTATAGCTCGCATCAAATTTAAAACATTGGTCCTAGCATACCAGGCAGTCAAGGGATCAGCCCCAGCATACCTCCACAAGATATTCAAACCCTACATGCCAGCCAGATCCCTCCGTTCTGCTACCTCAGGACGCCTAGCACCTCCCCCTCTTCGCACCTGCACTTCCAGAACACGTCTCCTGTCTGTTCTGGCCCCACGATGGTGGAATGACCTCCCTGTGGAGGTCAGAACAGCTGAGACACTGACCCATTTCAAAGGACGACTGAAGACTCACCTCTTCAGGCTGCACCTCTCCCCATCCCTCCCTACCCCCCTGTAAATGACTGTAAGCTTAGGGTTGTAACTAGGCAGCTGTTTCGTAGGTGACTTAGGTGCATTAACTGTCTTAACTACTGCTTGTATTTTTTCCATAGACTGCGTTGTTGCCGTTCTCGTTGTTTAGTGTTAATCAGTTTAACCTTCAGGGTCCAAGTTGAACTAGGGGGTTGTTCCCTGAACTTGGACCGGTACTTCTCTCTAGGGGTTTCGTCATACTTGTTCCTGGTTATGGTTATACATTTTGTTGTACGTTGCTCTGGATAAGAGCGTCTGCCAAATGCCTGTAATATAATGTCATGTAATGGGGTAGTACTTTCCAAAAGTACCGGAACCTTTGGGGTGGGGCGCAAGCGCTGAAAATTTCTGATTGGTCGACTACTTGCAGTGTTTTATTTCAACCGCCATGTTTAAAAATCTCCAGCCGCAAACCGATTTATTTTCGTAATAACTTCAAATCAAACTTGTATGTTATGCGGCGCAGTAGCCTAGTTTTGGTTATAGCCTGCCAACGTCTTGGAATTATAACGTGTGCTCTTCTGTTCTTTTCTTGCTTTAGTATTCATTTTATAAAATGCTAAGCATTCGTGCTGGGACAGCATATTACGTACCATAACATTCAAATGGATTAATTCGGTTTCTGAATATTTTCTTCCGGATTTCCTTTGTTAGCCCGTTGTAATTGACTCAGAACGTTTGATACAGTTATGTGAGGCATGCGGTAGTTCTGCGTAATTTACATTGGTGATACAGTAAAAGCAAACTGGAAATCACCTTCCGCACTTTTTGTCAGGGTAAAATAACAGGTTAATTCTAGTAATCGTCCCTTTTGCTTTTTCAGACTGCCGTAATTTTACTCTGCCATTCTTCAATTCCACAAAAAGACCAGGAAGACTATGGACTAATTTATGGTGCATGGTTCGCATCTGCATGGCACACTTCGCTGCTCGGCTAGCAGTAACTTCGAAGGAAGCAAACGGTGGCTGCTAATTTAAATTTTCACGCAAGTCCGAGTTTTCGTTCTATTCTTCTCATTTTGCGATTACCCTATGTGGAATTGACGATGAGAAAGTAATCAAACAGCAAATTGTTTACAACGTGTGCATGTTTTCTGCTGTTGTTGCCAGTTATATTGGAAATGTGAATGCATTCTGTCGCTTCGGATGTCAAGACATGAAAGTGGATGTTCGCATAAAAACATAATGAATGTGTTTGAGAGGATATAAAAACAGTTACAATCTGACTATTGGCCTGTTATATCCTATTTGTTGCATAACAACGGTCCAAGTTCAACTACCAACGACAGTTTTGCTTGACAACGGTAAAATATGCCCAAACGGCTGCAGAAGAATATTTCAATTCCAGGCGATTAAATCGATAAAAATCAATAAATACAAAAGTAACCATATATAGTCATTGTTGGTAACCCGTTGTATATAAGTGGAATAAACCACTCCGGGCTGTCCCGGTTATTAGAAAATAATGTAGGCTACTTCGGTGGTAGTATGGGGTTACAGAAGAAATTATAGGACAGATGGACCGACGACAACGTCGCTTTTTCATACGTCAGTGGGCTAATTTGCCTAATCTTCGCGGGACTTTAGACCGCGGTGGAAACGCAGACAACGATGGGCTGAAGGAACCTTTTAGTTCCTTGAAAAGTAGTTCCTAGGACTAAAAGTTCCGGGTACTTTTGGTGGAAACGCGGCTTTTGTTACAAATCTAATCGGTTTTGTTCTTAACCAATCAGAGATCAGTGCGCCTAGTCAACGCATCAGAAGAGTGATATTTGATCATATTTTTTTCTATTCTGTTCAGCCTTGAAAATGTTTTGATCCAGGCAGAATGTAAAATGTTATTGCCTGCTACTATTAATTACCAAAATATGAGCTTTTGGCACTAATTCGCGCTGGGGTGAGTTCGCTTAAGCCGCGTTTCCACCGAAATTACCCGGAACTTTCAGTCCCAGGAACTACTTTACCAGGAACTAAAAGGTTCCTTCAGCCAATGGTTGTCTGCGTTTCCACCGGGGTCTAAAGTACCGCGAAGATTAGGTAAATTAGCCCACTGACGTTGTCGTCGGTCCATCTGTCATATGAGTTCTTCTGTAACCCCATACTACCACCGAAGTAGCCTACATTATTTTCTAATAACCGGGACAGCCCGGAGGGGTTTATTCCACTTATATACAACGGGTTACCAACAATGACTATATATGGTTACTTTTGTATTTATTGATTTTCATATATCCTCTCAAACACATTCATTAACAGCAGAAAACATGCACACGTTGTAAACAATTAGCTGTTTTATTACTTTCTCGTCGTCAATTCCATATAGGCTAATCGCAAAATGACAAGAATAGAACGAAAACTCGGACTTGCGTGAAAATGTAAATTAGTAGTGGTACAGCCACCGTTTGCTTTCCTTCGAAGTTACTGCTAGCCGAGCAGCGACGTGTGCCCTCCAGATGCGAACCATGCACCATAAATGAGTCCATAGTCTTCCTGGTCTTTTCGTGGAATTGAAAAATGGCAGTAAAATTGAGTAAAATTACGGCAGTCTGAAAAAGCTAAAGGGAAGATTACTAGAATTAACCTGTTATTTTACCCGGATAAAAAGTGCGGAAGGTGATTTCCAGTTTGCTTGTACTGTATCACCAATGTTAATCGTGCAGAACTACCGCATACCTCACATAACTGTATCAAACGTTTTGAGTCAATTACAACGGGCTAACAAAGAAAATCCGGAAGAAAATATTCAGCAACCGAATTAATCCGTTTGAATGTTTTGGTAGCCTACGTAATATGCTGCCCCAGCACGAATGCTTAGCATTTTATAAAACGAATACTAAAGCAAGAAAAGAACAGAAGAGCACACGTTATAATTCCAAGACGTTGACAGGTTATAACCAAAAGTAGGCTACTGTGCCGCATAACATACAAGTTTGATTTGAAGTTATTATGAAAATTAATTGGTTTGCGCTGCATATTTTCAAACATGGCGGGTAATGGCGGAAAATAAATACAACACAAACGCTACGAGTACTCGACCAATCAGAAATGTTCAGCGCTGCAAGCTCCACCCAAAAGGTTCCTGTACTTTCGGAAAGTACTACCCCCCGAGCAGGAACGTTTTGGGGGGTAAAACAAAGCCCCCAGAACTAAATTTAGACCCTAGTTCCTGCGGTGGAAACGCACTGAGTTCCTCAAAAGGTTCCTAGTTCCGGGGTATAGTTCCTGCGGTGGAAACGCGGCTTTAATTTCTACAACGCTCATAGGAAATGCATGGTAGACTCTTCTCATTCTATTTCCGGGTCGTGGTAGCCTTCTTGCCGTGGTGCAATATGCGGAAGTATCGAATTGAATAGAATTGAATAGAATTGAATGGAACCACGTGACCACGCAGCCGTTCTAGTTCTTACAGTTTGTTGGTAAAACACGACATTGATTAAATTAAAAAGAGATGTTCCGAGTTTTGCTCTAGGGGTAACATATAGGGTTTAGCACTGAACTGTATGGGTTTTTTTAGTTATCCAGCTAACTCAGTAATCCTGCTTTGTGATAGTCAACAGGCCCCGGAAGTCTCTGATTGTTGCCAGCTTCACGGAGCTCCGACATAGACCTGTATATCCATGGCAAGGTTGCTAAACCTCTTGTATTGTTAGACAAATAAAACGGTAAGACTGTTGTATGTCACATTGTTACATATTGATTTCACGTGGCTTCGTTTGAGAAAAAAACGAATGCCATGTCCCTGAACATTCGGCTTTAGTAATTGGCAACTACAGCTGGCTGTTTTTAGTGCCTGCTAACGTTAAAGCTAGCTGAGTAACCGGTATGTCGAAAGATGTTGGTAGACATAGTCCAGGTGCAATTAAGTTGTAACGCTGATGTTAGTCTAGTTTTTGCCGAATTTTAGCTAAAATAATTTTGGTCCTTTTTTTAAATAACATCGTAATGTAAGTCTAGGGTAGTTGCTACACATTAAGATAGCCAGGTTTAGATAGTTAACAAAAATGTGCACCGTTAGACAGTTTTTTGATACCGTGTATGACTTACATAAGTGGATTTTTCTATTATTTCATTTCCGAAACACTAGATGTCATCTAAGTGAACATTAACATTAGCCTGGGACCTTAGATAGCTACAGCTACGACGCTAACCGCCTGATAACGATGCAGTGGAATGTTAAATATGAAGTAAATCTATCGCTGTTTCCATCGCAGCTCATTCGACATAAGCAGTATCGCACACTTATGTACCATACTTTCTTAAAATAGGGAAGTGTATTTGGTTAGTTTTTTTTAACTTTTATACACTGTAGAAAAATATACTTAGGTTTATACTTGAACTTTTCTGCAACTTTTAGTACATAAAGAATAATCAAGTAGAAGAAAATGATACTCAAGTACAGAAAATGATACTAAAATACTGAACTAGTTGTATGGCACTAATGCTCACTGGATGTTACTTTTGAGTTTTATTAACTAAAAAGGGAGCCAGTTTTGTCGCAGATTTGGCAAAGGCAGTCTAGTGGGTCTATTTAAACTTTGTGTAGCCTACAATTTTTCTTTCCTTATTTTTGTAAGGGGGTGCAGCGCTATATGGTGTTGAGCACTTTGTGCTATGATGGCATTATAAACAGACTGAGCAGGTGATTGATGAGGAGTGTGCTTTGTTAGCAACAAAATAAACATGTAGTTTCACCTTTTCAAGAAGCAACATGTGTTGATGAGTTTCTACACTGAATGGGTGCAGCTGGGAAAAATGAACCAGTGGGTGTGATTTTCAGCTCGGTTATATCAGAACATACAGCTGTATTTGGGTTTAAAGCACCTCTACATTTGACGCTTTCATAACTGCTGCGAGCCGGCACACCTTGTACTTCAATAAAAGGAGAATGACATTGCTGTCTCCTTGTGAATTTTAGTTCTGCAATTTTCCAGTGTATCCACCTCTGTTCTGTGCAGGAGCAGCCATGGATTTGGTGCAGTTTGTGGTGTCCCTGTTGGACCTGCACAAGCAGCAGCTGCAAGCTCTGGCTTGTCAGGGGGAGATCCAGGCTGCAGTCCTCTCACAGCTGCTGGAGGGGGAAGGGCCTGGGTGCATGGGGGAGGGCCTGCGGACGCCAAGATTGAAGCTAGAGGAAGGGAACCCAGAGGCCTACTTCATTGTATTTGAGCAGGCGGCTGCCTCCTGCAGGCTGCCCAGGGCAGAGTGGGGTGCCAAGCTGGCAAGGCTGATAGGCCAGGAGGTGCAAGAGGAGGTGTGTCCCATCTCCACATCGTCCACTTTACCTGATTATGATGCCCTTAAAGCCAAGATACTAAGCAAAGCGTGGGCAGAGGAGGACCAGAGCCGACTGGACTTCCTGTCAGTGAGGTACGACCCCCTGAAAGGTGTCAGAGAGCTGGGACAGAAGCTGGACGGGGCTGCAAAACGCTGGCTCAGGCCCGAGCGCAGGACTGCTGTGCAGGTTGAACAGCAGGTTGCCATGGAGCAGTTTGTCTCCCTCCTGCCAGAAGAGGCTGGGGCTTGGGTGCACAGGCGGCACCCTCGGGACATGGAGAAAGCCATCCAATTGGCGGAACATTTTCTGAGCCTATCCAGTGAGGAAAGCTCTTCTACCAGCGCCACACCCACAAGACAGATGGACACATCAGAAAGACAGTCTGAGCCAGGGGACAGAGGGTAGGCTATCATGTGTTTTCATTACTTACAGCTTAATTTTACACATTTATTGAGATGTAGATAGAGATGTAGTCTTTGTAAGATTTAATAATTTTAACCCCTTGTGTTTATGTGCATTCATTCTGATTCTTTTTTTTTACTCTGAAATTTTCAATCTATCTGGTCATACAACGCACTGTTTGAAAGTGTTAAAACTCACAGTTCTATATCTATAAACTATTTTACGATGCCAGTATTATTTTGTAACATGGGGTAGCAAAACAAGCTGGGGGGCCCTCACCTTCTTGGCGTTTTGGAAATCCACAGACGACAGACATCACAATAAAATTGGTATGCTTGTCACAGCAAGAATCCAGCTAACAAAGTCCATAGGAATTTTTAGTCCCAAAAATGTGCTAACTTGGAGAAACCTTGACAGAATGTCCTTTGTGTACTTGGAAATTCTCCGGAGGAATTATCATTGTCAGTTTCACCATTGTATAGCTACATGCTGAAAATATTGTGTACAAAAGAATGGGCCTCATTCACCAATATCTTCCTAAGTTTCTTCTTAAATTTGTTCTTGAGAATGTTCCTAAGAAAAGTCTACGTCAGATTCATAACGTGTTTTTAAACCGCAGAATTGTTCGTAACTGTGTTCTTATAATGATGCATCCCATTGCCCTTGTAAACTGAGAGTGCATGCCAGTTGTTCCTAATTAGCATAGGTAAACTCCCTGCCAATCCCCATAAAAGGGCATGAGACTGCAGGGCCGTGTGCACACACAGAAATGGAAAAGAGAAGCTGAGAGAGAAGTCAAGAATGCCCAAACGAAAATCTAAAGATGGTGGAGCACCGGACTCCAAACGTAAAGAAAACTTCAGTAGTTCTGAAGTGGAGGTATTGCTGCAGGAAGTGAACAGCAAACCACTTGTCATATTTAGTAGCGTCAGTAGTGGATATAAAATGACACACACAAAAAAAGATGCATGGGATGCTATTACTTGTTCAGTGAACACTGTATCCGGAGAAGGTCGCACAACTGATGAAGTAAAAAAAAAAAATGGTTTGATGCCAAATCTGAGGCAAAAAAAATGCTGGTGGGAGTGGGCACAAGGAATTGCATGTTATGCATTCAAACAATAAAGCGCTTCTCGTCACATTAATGCATCGGAGTAGGCTAAACCCGTCGCTGCACAGAACACTGCACAAAAAATGTATTGCCAGTCCAGGGTTTCCCCCAGAAAAGTTGTTAGGCCCGGTATCTTTTGACGGGGGCCCGGCGCGGGCCAGCGACAGACTGATGGTAGGATTAAGGTAGGGCCCTATAGTTTATGTGATAACAGAATCACGGACGGAATCGCGGAATTGAGAATTTAAAAAAGCTATAACACAGATTCCATAGGGCCCTACATTAAGTCAGTGCTAAAAGCTGACTGGAGATTTAAAAGTATGACTATGTAATGTGAATGTTGTTATAAATAAATCATTTATTCAACACACATTTTAAAAAATCAACAACTATTTACAGCATAGCAGAGTCTAACAAAGAATCTGACAACAATACACAGTCTTGGAATGCTGTGTTTTCAACAACAACAAAAGAAATTAAATTAAAATAAATAATATCAAAGTTTTTGCACTCTACAAAAACTTGTATTCAAGTCCTGACTGGCTACTGCATCTTACAACAAGCCTTGGAATGCTGGGCACATTTACGGGAAACGAGAACCGGTTCCAACTTGTCCTATTCATTGGAATCGTATGCCTCAAAGCTTATCGATTCTGGTTATCGAAGCCCACGTTTTTACGACAGCTGCGTATTGCAAAACAATGACGTAACTCCTTGGGGGAGGCACGCATGCACGCACGCAGCCTCTCTCAGGTATTTGTTTTGGACGGCAGCTGTCACAACAAATTTGATCCGGGCTGCCAGCCTTGATTCATTCTGTTGCGATAAAGATTCTAAGACAACTCAGCAATTTCTCTGGATTAACGGGTTATTTTCTAGCCTGAAATGCGAACGTATTACTAAATGGCTGCACATGTCATGAAACGTGTAAGTAGTTGGCTGTCGCACTGGATATGAAGCAAATGTTTTTACCAATAAAAAATAATAATAATAATAATAATAATAAATGTGATTTTATCCATGGAAATAGCTATACAAAAAGGCAAAATAGGCTAAATGTTGTGGTTGCGATTGCCGTCGTAGATGTCAGAAGGAAATGTCACTGACAACAAAAAGTTTGCTCTCTTTGCAGTGGTTTGGGCTGGAAACGAGCTGTAAGAGCGGGATATGCACAACACAGCCTACTGATTGGCTACTGAATCTTACAACAACGTACAGCCTTGGAATGCTGGGCACATTTCAACAACAACAAAATATCTATGTTACTGACTGTTTGGCTAGCTAGCTAAGTTAGCTAAATGACCACGTTGTCGTGCACATCAATGTCATCAAGCTAACGTTATTAATAAACAAGTGAAGTCGTTATTTCGATGGCGATTAATAAGACATGTAATGAATGTTACAATGTATCGAATATTACACTAATGCTATTATTTTAACGTTACCTACACACTACTTAAGTTAATATAAAAAGAATGTACTTACTGACGAGATGAAGTGATAATGCAGCTTGTAACGAGGTTAATTAGCCTTCTAAATAAGAAATGGTGGCTTGCTAGGTAATGTTAGCTTGTGATAGTTGGAAGCGTCAAGTGTTGAACGTCACTACGCACATTGAGAGTAAAGAACACTGATCTCAGACCTGCTCGTTTTCCTATAGTGCGTTCACGTTTAAACCAACAGATGTCGCTGGGGAACTTTCCAACCGAGCTGCCCCACTGTTAGTGTAGTTTAACTTTAATTTAAACATTAAAAATACATTTAAAAAAATTTTTTTTCTTAAATTCCCCGATGCTTAGGCCCGGCGGGTGGTCAACTTAGGCCCGGCGGGCCGCCGGGCTTGCAATACACTGGCGGAAACCCTGCAGTCATTTTGGTGTCACCCCTATAGTGACGCCTCTGAATAAGCATTCTCTTCTTCAACATGTCCATGTGTTTAAAAAGTGTTACCTAAGTGCTTAGTTTGTATTCAAAATTTAAACATTTGCTTTTGCAGTATAGACCGAACATTGCATAATTGAAACCCCCAAAAATAAAAGGTCACTACAATGGTTTGTTTTTATCATTTATTTACAGATGAACTCTCGCTGAGGCAACCACCCTCTGAGATGGAACCTGGCACCTTAATGCTTTGTAAAATAATGAAAATAATTATTTAAAAAATATTATAAATGATAAAAATATTATTGTAATTTAAATTCTATAATATTATACAACTGTAGCATTGAAGAAAACGCAATAACCAATTATTTTGCACAAACATGTCAGCACTCAAATGTGCGTAAGTGTGCTCTTGAGTGTGCGCAGATTCTGTTCTTACCTAAGAACAGATCCCAAATAAGAAAACATTGGTGAATGTCAGAATCCTCGTGAAAACTGCAGGTGGGTTTTAAGAAGAAAATTCTTCTTATGAACAGTTGGTGAATGAGGCCCAATGTGCATAAGTCTCAGCGTTCTTGAGACTTTATGCCTACAAAGGTTGTTTTACAACAAAAATTTATTTTTGCAATGGCTAATTCTAAATGGAAGATTTGGTATTTGGAGGTCTTGGAAGAAATCACTTGTCTGAGTGAGTATTTCTGTGGAGAACAGTGGAAACGGCTTTGACTCCACAGCAGAGGGCATGTTTAATGAAGGACTTGATCCCATTTTATATCAGTGGGCTTCTAAATACATTCTCAAAATTTTTAAATTATTATTCATTACTCATATAAATGAGTAGACATACCGGATAATAATAAAGATATTTTTGAGAATTGAGAATATTTTGACATGTTGATGGGGCTGGAGATTTTGACGTAAAGCAGGGGGAAAGCAAATCATAACTTCTTCCTTGTGCATACAGTATAAAGTAGCCTATATGGAATCTTACACCTCTAGTATCCCATAATATGATTTTGTTACCAAGTGTCCTTTTGGAATCTCCTTGTGGCTTTTTTGGAAACCTGCCTAGACATTACTAAAAAACAAAACAATGCAGAATGCCCTGTGATCAAATTTGAATCAGGATTTAACTTTTTGGCTTTGTCTCCATTGTGTTTTTAAGCCCACCAGGCACAGCCTCAAACATCTGTATCCACTCAAAAACAAGACCAGGTTAAAACCTAGTATATGGCTGGACCTAACACGTGATCCGGCCGACCAATGGTGTAACTTCATCACTCACTCAGTCAGTCACAGACATTCGCGTTTGTAGGGCTGGTCCAGCCAAAAAAAAACTTTTCTACTTGCACTGTGTTTGAGCTTCTGTTACTTTTTTCAGAGATATTTACAGTAATTCTGACTCCTGGAAAACAAATTCCCTAGGGTTACCTTTCAGAAGAGACCAGGATTATGCCTGCAGCCAAAAGAGCTCAAGAACAGTAACCATTTTATTTTGGGTTGTGTTAAAAAAAGGGGGCAATACATAAGGGGTTAAAGATGAATGCTCTACATTGTGTCAGGGCCATAAATCCTTCTCATTCAAGTCTGTTCTCCACACTTATTTTCAGGACTGCTAAACAACACAGAGATTGTGATGAAACGGGCATCAAAGAAAACATACCCAAGTCGTTTCTGAACAAGCTGGATACAGTAAAGCTGGAATCTGTCCATTTCAGTCTGGATATCCCGGAGCTGGAGGTGATTTACCTGGAAGGAGAGGAATTGGATGAAAACCTTGCTCTCAAGCAGGAAGTGAGTGAGCAAGGTTTCCCAATTGCCACAGAAACACCTCAGATCCCTACTGACAGAGAGCGTGCTCCACAGGCTGCCCTTCTCTGCACTCAGGACCTCCTACAGGAAGAGTGCCCACACAGGAGGAGGAGGCTAAGGACGAAGAATCAATCATCACTCACTGCAGTAGAGAGGATCATAGTGGGGAGCTCAGAGCGACACAAGGGGACTGTACCACCATTATGCCAGCCCAGGAAACATTGTAACATCACCCTGCCCCCCCTTGCCCCACCCACCCCCCCTGAGCCAGCTTCTGCCCCCTCTGAACCAGTTTCCACCCCCTGTGAGGTTCTGTCAGTCAGCCCTCAGCTGGCTCCGCCTCTGTCATGCAGCTCTGCCCTGTCTCAGTATCAGGATGCAATGGCCAATAGACGTCTAGATGACAGGGAGGATTTTATGTGGAGGCCTTTGTTGTCCAGACTGGGCCTGAAGAGAAAGCATCCTCACACCATGCTGGACAGCACCCTGCCCACCTGGAGCAAGGATACGTTACCCTGTCCACACAAACCCCGCATCCCTGCTGACCGCGCCTACGCCCACTGCTGCCCAGACTGTGGCCGCTCCTTCACACAGGTGAGCAGTCTGCAGGAGCACCGGAACATCCATACAGGGGAGAAGCCTTTTCGCTGTGAACAGTGTGGGAAGGCCTTCCACCATAGGCGCACCCTGAACAAACACAGCCGTGTGCACTCTGGGGAGAGACCCTTCCACTGCTCACAGTGTGGCTGGACCTTCAAGCTCAAGGATGCGCTGAAGAGACACCAGCTCACCCACAGTAGGGACAAACCCAGCAGCGGCTGCCAGGCCAATCTGGATGGTTTTCGTAGCCTGTCTGAATACCACCAACTTGCACAGCAGTTGTACTGTGAGGCCAACTGAGAATGGCAGGCTACATTCAGCATGCACACTGATTTGCTAAGGTTGTGCCTACACTACTGACAGAAACAGTACCTTATATAATTACTTGCCAACAACCAGAGTAACAGCACTCTACAACTAGACAATTAGTGCATTGCGGTTTCAGTTCGTAACAGTTCGCTCCGTTTCACTGATCTGAACACAGCCTTGGTCATGCCAGTGACTGAGTGGGTATGTTCTCATGATGCATGAAGGACTTCCAGCCATGTACCCATGAATGTAGTCCTGCCATGTCAGTAAAGTGGTCCCATGCTATGTTTGGTTGTTCTTGGCATTAAAATGTTTTTTTTAATTTATTTTTTTTAATTCTGTGTTTGTACTGTGGGATGGGTGTTCTGTCAGTGGTATTCTTAGTTGAGTGGCACATGTACAGTTGAGGCCAAAAGTTCACATACACCTAGGCTAAAGATATTCAAACTGAGTTTTTCATTTCATGTTACCATACATTTCTTTTGGGGGCATCAATTAGGGCATCTACTTTGTTCACATCAGAGGTAATTCCAGTGGGTCAAAAGTTTACATACACAAAGTTGACTGTGTCTTTAAACAGTCTGGAAGATTCCAGAAATGGGTGTAATGACGTTTTAGAATCTTATGATTGGCCAATTGTCATAATTAGTTAATTGGGAGTTAATTGGCACCAGTGGCTGTATTTAAGGGCCTGTCTTTAGAGCCACTGCCTTTTTGCCCTTGATATCATGAGAAAATCCAAGCAACTCAGCCAAGATCTCAGAAAAATTGTGGACCTCAACAAGTCCGGTTCCTCCTTCAGAGCAACTTCCAAACAACTGAAGGTACCACGAGCATCTGTACAAACAATTGTATGCAAATATAAAAATCCTGGGACCACACAGACACTGCATCGTTCAGGAAGGAGGCACAAATTAACTCCCAAGGCTCAATGAACTTTGGTCAAAAAGGTTCAATTGAACCCCAAGACAACACCAAAGGAACTGGTGAAGAAGTTGGATGCATCAATTAAATTCAATTTTATTGTCAACAATGTGCAGGCACATATGCAAACGAAAAGAGGGTAAAACCATTAAGAGAATTATACATCGCCATGGCGTGAAAGGCTGTCACGCAAGGAAGAAGCCCCTACTCCAACTACACTATCTATATAGATGCTTGTCGATAGATCAATGCAACTGTCAGTGAATAGTCTTTGTCAATGATGCGATTGTTTAGTCCTGTAAGAACATCACTGATATGGCTGTTAATAAATTACATAAATTCAGTCACATTCTCAGTTAGAAACAAATGACCACAGAAGCTTCTTGGTCAGACTGCTCAGTCTTAATGGCATTCCCTTAGCATATAAGATATTCATGTCTCAGAATTTTCTGAAAGCCTTCATTTAGCTAAGATTATACCTCTTGTATGAATGTCCTGTAACAAGTTCTACAGTCCTTCTCCCCACAAACCGCGCAATCCCTAGTTCTTGGACGCACACAGGCTTCATTGTGCGCACATTACAAACACAGATACACACACAAAAACACACACGGTAAGGAGGGGGATTAAACGGCACGTCACTCTAGCGTGCGTCTCTCATTCCAGCATCCCGGTCTCATGGCAAGCAGAGCATATAAACAATTAGAAATTAATTGTGATCGCACACACCTGGGGTTGCAGTGCCGGCTAAACCGCTCCCTCTCCGCCTGCAGATGGCGCCCGAAACACACCTTCTCTCCACAGTCCTGTGTGGTCACTTCTCTGCATATGTGAAGGAAATGGTAGTTATCTAGCATCATGGCATATGAACACATTAAAGATTAAAAATATATATATATTTTTCCCCTTTTTCTCCTAATTGCATGATAATTTGTGCTCACTGCTTGAATCTCTTCTGCAAACAATTCAGGAGTGCACAGACAAGCATGTGGTCTCCTCTGAGCCATGCAAAACTAACACTTACCACATCACAGTTGGAAAGTCAGGTTTGCGTAGAGATGAGCCAACAGAAGACACGTCATGTGCAGCTTAACAGATGGATGTGCAGGTGCCCGATTGACCAGCACAGGTTGCTGTAAAGCAATGAGATCCTTTCTGACAACCCTCCCTATTCATGGGTGATGCTACTGCTAATTATGCATTGCCTTGTGGGGCTACCAGCCACAGTCAGCACTGGCACAGTCAGAATTTCCTCCCAGAGTGTGGGGACCAACCATGCAGAAGAATAAGTCCAGTGCCTTAACCACCATCCAGCAGACCTGAATAGAGATTTAAGGGTGGTACATCAGGGGTGTTTACATTGGATTTAGTTACTGTATGGCCATTAATCATGAATTGTGTTTGGCAGGCAACAAGAATGAAGTTGACTGATAATCATCTCAATATGACTACAGGACATAAGGTCTAAAAATAAAATATATTTTGATATGGTGCTGAAAGTATGTTTGACAGGTGTAAAAAGATCCGTTACAAAAACAGATGCATTGCACAGCTCACACTGGGACTACCCATCTCTCCCACTAGATTCAGTTATGGATAATATTTTATTAATAAGGCTTGTTCAGCAGTAAAACTTTTTAGCAGGTTATGTACCTTACACAAGGCAACCAATGTGTTACTACAATATAGAACATTTTTAAAAATGAGCATAAATGACTAATAACATTAGAGACAGAAATCGATATCATTTCTGAATTTATTGCAGGTGCTGTGGCTAATTCCATGTGAAATGCTGTTTTAGGAGTGATCATATTTATGCATCAGAGTATCTGTTATGCCAGCAATGACCCTGACTTACTTAGGAATTGGAGAGGGTAGGAGAGGCCAGGCAGTGAAGCCTAGGAAGTAATGGGAAACAACAGCTTCTACCGCACATGTTGAGTGCAAAAGAATTGCCGATTAAATTCAATGGAGAAAACCAAGCTGATTTGACAACCAAAGAAAACCTCATCGGTCAATTATTTTTTATCATAAATTTAATTATGTGTCGCAGTGTTTGAAACAATGATTGTTTTGGTCCAGAGGTTTTGAAAATATTACATGGATAATATTTATGGAGCCCCGTCTCTTGTCTGTATCTACACCCCAGTGCCTCTCAGTGGCTCAGAATGGTATTGGTTATCAAAGTCAATTTTAACTGTGAAATGGGTCATTATAAAAATTCTTGCTTTCTACACATGTTTACTATCTGGTTGGCTAAGAACTTAGGGAGTAATTGTGAGCACATTGCTTCATTGCTAGCTTCAAAGGTTTACAGGTTACAATTAGCATACTCAAATCCGATCAAATCCATTTTATTTGTATAATGCTTCACAGACAACTGTCACAGAAATTTTACAGAGAAACAGAAAAAAACTTGCCCTGAACCCCCAAATAGCCAGCAAATTAAAAAACTCCCTAACGGGGAGAAAAAACCCTCTAACAGTGGTGAGAATAAGCAGACCTGCCAACCTTGGGAAAATATTTTGAGTACCACAAGTCAGTGTAACGCTTAGCCTAGTTCTGGCACAGCCATACTGTTTGGCTATCTTACTATCGGGAAACATCTTCCTTGTGGTCCGGCATGGTCTGCAGCAGCTAACGGCAAGTTGTGTTCTACAATGAATGTACTGAAAAGGGTTTCTGCCCGAATTGGTCTCAAATTGCGTGCTTGTAGTTAATGAGTTAATTCTAGGGACTGAATCTGTAACAGCCATAATTTTAAAATGTTTTTTCCCCTCCACATGGCGTCGAAGTCTGCAAGAGAGACACACACACACACACACAAGCCTTTCTTCATAATTCTAGTTTTGACTGTTGAAGTGATCAGGCAAAATTGTATAATTTGACCTGAGTCTAAAATATCACTTGTACTGCACTGGGCTATATTATGATATACTTGCAAGTCGAAAGTTTGAGTAGCCTACACCTGCTTAAAACCATTTTTTTCATGATTAATATTTCATTATATGATATGTGCGCTTATACAAACTGATAACCATAAGTGAATTGCATTCAATTATTTTATAAAAACTGAAATTATTTATTTTGTATGTTGTAACGTTTTCATTTTCAAGTATTTACAGAAACTTGTAATGTAAAAAAAAAAAAACGTTGCGATGTAAAACACTGTCAATTATGAATAAAACCAAGTTTCTGTTCATGATTTCCATTTTTATTTAAAGTAATAATCTCGAAGATCTTCATTAAAATAAATGTCTTTTAAGTCACTATCTATCGCTGCATTGGGTAACACAATGGTGATTGAGCCTATTTATGAATTTATACTATTATTATTACCATAATTCATGATTAAAAAACTAGGTGTCTGTGGCGACATTCCCGGGAAAAAATGGCGCGTTTTTCATCACCCATCAGTGGTTGGTCCGCCAGAGAGGGTAGGCGGAACTAACGCAACAGGCTCGCTCTTCAACTCACTTGTGTGTGAGCGGCGTACCGTTTTTTCCGGTGTCTGCATGCTTTACAATAACAGAGAAAGGGGGGGGTTGGGGGAGTTATGGAACCCTAAAAAGTTTTTGTGTAACATGAGAGATCATATTATTTGTTGATGTAGAGTTCGTATTACATTTAATGACAATGTAAAATTACTAAATTACATAGCTATTTGCACAGCTAACGCTAGCTACCGGACCATGTCAAGAAAGACAACATTAGCTTAGACAACGTTGCGCACAGTATCCATCTCTCATATCAGGTAACGTTGCGTTAGCTAGCTAGCTAGCTAATGTACTTAACACAATCTAATTTCGGCTAACAATTAGAAAAAGCGCTAGCTAACGCTATCGACCGGTACCGACCTTGCAAACCATCTCTCGAATGCAATGCTACCTTGTTGCAACGTTGCAGTGTAGCTAACTTAAGGCCAGTTCAGATCAATGATTCGCAACGAGACTGGGTGCAACTTGCAAAATTCCAAGAAGTCTGATTGTAAACGTTCTAAAACTGCACTTGGCGATTTGACAAGGACGGTCTTTTAAAACCTCAGGGCAGGCAACGGCTCTGCTACTAGCCAGTTCACACCGCTGCAATTTTCTCTGCAACATTCTAAAACCGTTTCGCCTCGTTGCGAATCATTGATCTGACCTGGCCTTAACGTTACCGTTATTGACATTGCCATCCAGTTCATCAATATATTATAATGATCGGTATAAAGCCGGGGTATGTGGAGCAGAGTCGGGTCTGATTTCTGAAGACGTCATGCAGGAGAAAACTAAATAAAAGAATAGGGCAGTATAGATTAGCATTGTTATTTTATTACGCTTCCTCATATGTTCCTTCAGCCTTTATGCCCTTTTTGATGAAATCTCCTTTGTTTTTGTTTTATTCTTCTTGTTCTGATTGCTAATTTAACACCCAGGTCAGCTTTATTCTCGAACAGTTTAGCTAGCAAAACCAGAAACACCAGGGGTAACATTTTGTATGGCAGTTGTTTAAAAAATACCACACAACAATCATTCACGAAAAAGACTGCTTATTGTGCACGAGATACATAATTGCACGAGCCACAGCGAATCCTTTTATAACAACCGTTTTTTATTCAGTAAATAGTAAGTGTTTACAGTTGGCGTGCCAACTGACTGACGTCACACAGGCGACACTGGTTGGATCCGGTTGGATCTGTGGGAAGTGAGGTCCAAAAACACACCTGCAATTACCGCTTCTCGCCATTGGCACCGCCATAGAGAACGAAACTGAAATCTTCGAGATTGTCACTTTAAAGCTTTATAACTTCAGATGTGAACACCACAGAGACTTGAAAAACGGCTTAAATGAAGCAAGACATTTGTACAATTTACAGTACTAACGCAGATTTGTTTATATTCATAATTTTGGAAGAAATAAAGTGCCACAAATGCAATTCTCTAGACAAAAAATCAAAAATGAATTTGCACTTTTTTAGTTTGCAATGAAATACTGAGAGATTGCATATATACAGCAGGTTAAACTATACATGTGCTGGATCAAAAACTTCTTGACCATAAAATATAAGGGTGGATATGTAGAACTACTATAGCTTTATGAAGCAAAAACTAAGCAGTGTACCCTAGTAGGGTACACTGCACCGATCCACTTTTTTCAGTTCCCATACAGATTCCAGTACCTGAATTTGGATATCTGCCGATACCGATTCCGATACCGATACTAGAGCTCTTTTTTCTTGAATAATAGCAATGATATTATTTTTTTATTTTTATTTATTTGTGTAAGCTTATATGAGGCTGTAATAAACACACAGCTCTTCTTATTAAAAGAGCAAAAAATATAAAAAGCAATTTATTTGAACTGTAGTTTAAGTAGGCTTCAAACACAAACTGGTAGTAATTATAGGAGTGCAAATTGCAATGGCAACTCCTTTAACGTTTTGAAATACTTGAACAAATCAAGTGCACGGCAATGTATTTTCAACTACTAGTAAATAGATGAATTCAAAAGCAAAAGTAATAAGAGAATTTCAAAGAAACATCAGTACAATGGCAAATTGACAACTCCTCAAAAAGTTTTTTAAAGTGAATATTTGAAATAAAAGTGCAAGAACTGTGTAGAAAAATAAATATCTACACTATCAAAAAAAAACAAAAAAAAAAAACCCTACAAATAAGTTAAAAACAACGGTCCACCTCCTCAGCGTAAGCGCCGCATCTCCTTCTAAAGGCTGTTTTATACGTACTTCTGCGTAGTTTGCTTTGTGTACGGCACTCGCGAACGGGCAGATCATTCATGCTTGTGCGGCATGTTGCACAGGCTACGTGATTAGATTTTGTTACTGACAGTTATGAATGAAGGTATTTTCTTTAGGACTATATTTCCAAACCTACTAAATACTGCACCAATGACCACAAAAATGCTTAGCTAGGTGTAACTTGTTGCAATGAAGACATTCACCTGACAAAAGCGCTTTTAGCCGCATATTTAATGTTGCCTATTGGTTTTGTGCATCAACTGTTATAACCTGTTAGCCAGAGCCGTATGCCAGTGACCTCATCTTCTTTACGGTGTATGCGGGCACTGGTTGCTACCTACGCGCTTTTAAAATTTTAAGTCTATGGACAATATTGTCTATCTTGGCATTCATAAAAGCCATTTTTCAAGTCTCTGTGATGTTCACACCTGGAGTTATAAAGCTTTAAATAGGGTACCCCCTAAATGGGCAAGGATTGGCAAGATTTGGCATGTGCGCTAAGAAGTTAAGTATGTCTGTGTATTTATGTCTGTTTATAATTTGTAGCCTATATAAAGTTTACCACTGGGTGGCAGTGTAGATTAGTGTGGTAGGTGAAATCTAAGGGCACAGGTGCAACAGGTCTAATCATGGGTGACGGGGAGGTCTCACGGTTTTTACCGCTTGCACTCTCGCGACAGCCACACCAGAAAGCCAAGCCAGCCATCATATCACCACACAGGTTTTGTTTGCAATATAAAATCAGTTTATCAATATTATTCAACTAAGTAATTTTGCTGTAAACCGAAATCTTCATTAAACGGGAACCTCGCCGAAAAGTGAATACTGCCTGGATATCTACTCATTGAAGCGCGTCAAGAACAAGATCTTCTCCCGAACCCAGCCGAGTGGCTAATTGCTGGTCAGGATAGTCGCTATAGCACCTAAATGTGTAATAATTAACTCTTGTATGTATTTCTATACTCTGTACTCTTGTATGTTTTCTTGTATGGGGATGGGACAATATGAAAACAATTTCCAACCGTCCACCACGTATTGGCAATGTTCCAACACTAGTCATCACTACGTTTTCATGCACGAAATATTCCGTTTTTTGTCCTTATTCCGAGAAAGACAATATTCCTACTAAGCTGTTTACATGGCTAATGAAAATGAATATTCCACTAATATTCTTGTTTTCATGCAGCTGTGCATACTCCAATTAGCGTAATGACATATGTCCTATGGCTACGCCCTATGGAGGAATCTATTGGATTTTTACAGGTATTTATTGATTTTTACACGTAAACGTAAAAATAAGATTTCTTCAAAGTTTTCCACCGGTGGCGCACTTGTTTGACCGTGCGAACACAGCTTCCCTCTTTCATTTGTTCAACCACCTTCTTGAAAAGGTCAGCGTTGCGATATTTGCGCAAAACCTGTTGATATCCAAGTCTTTCATAATGTTTAAAAGTAGGTGTGTTTCTCCTTCCGACCATAAATGTGGGCTTTTCCTTTGTGCATGCATCTCTACCCCAGCCTTGCAAACTGTTGGCTAGTTGGTTTGTTTACTACACACAGAGCTGACCTTAAACGGGCAAGAGGCCGTGTTGCAAACTTCGGTAAAAACCCCAATTGAGATGCGTATTCCAAATGCGCATGTCCAAAGAATGCTCCTAAAACCCAAATAATATCGGGATATCCCACATGTCTTAATCGGAAAATGCTACATTCGGAATAAGCCTAATTCGGAATATCCAAACAGAATATGCTGTTTGCATGACCCGTATCAAATTCGGAATATTGTCATATTCGGAATAATAGTGGAAAATTAGTGTGCATGGAAACGTAGTCACTATTGCATGCATCACAAAAACTATTACAGTACTAACTAACACTTACATTACAGTGTGAAATATCCACATTATATAATACCACTAACCCATTTAAAGATACTCAATTTAAAAAATAACGTATATAACCGAAATATTTTGAGCAGTAATACTTACATAGCAATGATGAAGTAAATCAATAACAGTTCTATCCGCTTCTGTTTTGCTCCAGAAAACGATGTCAGATAGGTCTATCAGCGAACATATGGCTTAGCTATGCCCAGAAGTCCTCAATAATAATGGTATTTTCCAAGGAATTACGAAAAATCATTGACAACGTTTCGTTAGGTGCAACGTCTTTTAATGCTACCATGTAGCGAATGCCATGGTAAGAAAATATTCGGTTAGGCTAACCTATAAAACGCTATTCCAAAAGAAAAATTAGACATGTTATACATCGTTAGAAAGCTTATACTCTCACCTACTGATTGAGCGTCCGCCATTGTAGCAACCTCACACAGTAAACAAACATAGGCTACTACCACACGGCTTTATTTATGGGCGGTGGCTTGACTGAAACTAAGTGACAATAGCCAACGAAATCAAACATGCTAATTAAACTGCACCCCCATCACGCCTCCAAAACCTGGCTGTAAGAATCACTAAAACAAGCCGACTTTGCTGACGAATTATACGTATTTAATGACCCTAAAAATGTTGTTTATTCTATTGAGTGACTTCTTTAACACTTTAACTTTCGTAATATGAAAAAAAGGAAAACAATAAAAAAAAAATTTAAAAAACCTTTTTTGCCTCCTAGCGCGATTTCAAGATTTGCCACTTGCGGACCTTTCCTCCAGAACCCGTCACATATTGTAACTGTATTTTGACCGCATTTGTACTGTAGACTTACATGGAAACCGGATGTGGAAACACCTATACTGGAGCCAACCGCAGTGGCGCTAGTGATCAACGTCTCTCAATAAGACCAGGAAGTGAGCTTCAAAAACAAAGTCTGGTTTTGGCCGCTTGGTTTGATTATAGTCTCAAAATGGCCAGAAAAAAAGAACTTTCTTCTGAAATTCGTCAGTCTATTCTTGTTCTGAGAAATGAAGGCTATTCCATGCGAGAAATTGCTAAGAAACTGAAGATCTCATACAACGGTGTGTATTACTCCCTTCACAGAAAAACGCAAACTGGCTCTAACCAGAATAGAATGAGAAGTGGGAGGCCCCGGTGCACAACTGAGCAAGAGGACAAGTACATCAGAGTCTCTAGTTTGAGAAACAGACGCCTCACAGGTCCTCGACTGGCAGCTTCATTAAATGGTACCCACAAAACACCAGTGTCAACGTCAACAGTGAAGAGGCGACTCCAGGGTGCTGGCCTTCTAGGCAGAGTAGCAAAGAAAAAGCCATATCTGAGACTGGCTAATAAAAGGAAAAGATTAAGATGGGCAAAAGAACACAGACATTGGACAGAGGAAGAAAGTGTTATGGACAGACAAATCGAAGTTTGAGGTGTTTGGATCACACAAAAGAATATTTGTGAGATGCAGAACAAATGAAAAGATGCTGGTGGAGTGCTTGACACCATCTGTCAAGCATGGTGGAGGAAATGTGATGGTCTGGACAGAATCCAGAAGTGGGCAGAATCCTGGAAAATTTAATTCAATATAACTAAATGTAAAGTTGTACATGTGGGGGAAAAAAACATAGGGCAGGATTACTTTATGGGTGTTACAAAATTTGAATGTGCACATGGAGAGAAAGACTTGGGAGCAATAGTTGATCAAAGCCTATCAGGGTCTGGTCAGTGTGCTGTAGCACCCTATACATTACCCTTGTCAGACCACACTTAGAGTATTGTGTGCAGTTCTCGGGACCGTACTACAAGAAAGATATAGAGGCGCTGGAAAAGGTCCAAAGACAGGCAACCAGGTATAAAAGATAAGTGCTATGAGGAAAGGCTCGAGATGCTTGGACTTTTCAAGCTTAGTAAAAGGAGACTTAGGGGAGATTTGATTGTGGCTTTTCAATTTATTAAAGAGATTAACAAAGCGCACTGCAGGAAACTATTCAAGTTGAGTTTGATTAGTAGAATGAGGGGGCATAAATAGAAACTGGCTAAGGGTAAATTTCATACAGACATGAGGATTAAGCATTAAGCAGTGGCGTCACTAGGGTTGGCAACACCCTGTGCGGTCGACCGTTGGTGTCACCCGCTGTTGACGACTGGGGGGGGGGGGGCTGTTTGAAGTTTGTTGACGGGGGGGACTCGTTATCATTAGGGGTCCAAGCAGCGAAGCTGGTGGAACCCTATCGTATCTGTTAGGATTATTATTATTATTATTAGGGGTCCAAGCAGCGAAGCTGGTGGAACCCTATTGTATCTGTTAGGATTATTATTATTATTATTATTATTAGGGGTCCAAGCAGCGAACGCAAGACTGCGTTGTTGCTGTTCTTGTTTGTGTTAGTGTTAATCAGTTTAACCTACAGGGTCCAAGTTGAACTATGCGGTTGTTCCCTGCACTTGGAGCGGTACTTCTCTCTAGGGTTTTCGACACACTTGTTCCTGATTATGATTATACACTTTGTGGTATGTCGCTTTGGATAAGAGCGTCTGCCAAATCCCTGTAATGTAATGTAATATTCCGTGGCAACAAGCGACATTAGCCCTAAAATATGCCAATACAGCAGTGAAAACGCTGCTGACTGAATAACAAAATAAACGAGACAAAGTTTTTTTTAATTATACCATGTCATTCTACAGTCAATGTCTGGGACTAAACATTGAATAAATATACAATCATACCATTGGTTTTACCCGTAGAGATGTCCCTTTTGCAACTGAGTGGTCATATATTGTCTTGGAAAATCCGTTTGTGACACATACGCGCATTTGTGACGCCTGGGTCGGCTACCTTCAAAAATAGCTGTGTGTAATACCACACCTGTTGCTTACGGCATTGTCGCCTTTTTTAGTACAATTTGGCTTGATTGACAGTTCATTTATTCAGTAGGTGAGAGTATAAGCTTTCTAACGATGTATAACATGTCTGAATTTGCTATTGAAATCGCGTTTTATCGGTCAGCGTAACCGAAAATTTTCTTATATGCCAGTGTCTAAATAAATAATACGGTAGGCTACTCTGCGAGCAGCACACAGGTCGCGAGTTGATATTTCGTTTTTTGTTTCATTTTTTCTCAATGTCATATTTATTATTTGAAATGAGTACTTATGTGTTATTATTATATATGTCTCTGAGGCGCTCTGAAATGTGCATTCTCTGCTAAGCTGAGCAATGGATTGGAATAGGTATGTGTCTGACGTAATGTTGCACGGTGTACCGAAACTTCAGCACTTTTCGGTACTTAAAAAAAAAAGAAAAAGAAACGGTTCGGTATTAGAATTTTCCGACGTTCGGTAGTTTTGCGTCAAATGTAAAAGCCAGGGAAATGTGTCTATCGCATTACTGAATGAGAGGATGAAAAGTGTAATTTATCAGAATCTTCGCTAGATGGCAGGAGCAACTAAGGTTGGCAAGTGAGGTGACGTGCGCTTGTGCATTTCCCGTAGTTGATACAGCGGAAGCTTAGACTCAGTTCACTTCAGTAGCAATAGCTGTTCTATCTATTTTAAAGTGAAAGACCTGTTTAAAGATAATTTACTTTACAATTGTTTAATTTTTGAAATATATTTAATATAGTTTTCTATGGTTTAGTGTTGTAACACTATAGTCCTATGCTTATTGATATGTTGAACAGGCTTCAACTTAAAGGTTGTTAATAAACCAGGTTTTTAATAAACCATGAATTCGAAAATGAGGTCATCCCTTGTGGACATTACGTTTCTGATCTATTAAGGTAATTTCAGTATTGTTAGGTACCGAGTATTGAATCAGTATCGTTTCAGTATCAATTATCGTGATGCTAAACCTGGTATCAGTATCAAAGTAAAAATTTTGGTATCGTGACAACACTAGTGTGACACCTTTTTTAGTTGCGGCATGGAAGCGCTGCAGCTCTACATACACACCGGGCCAGCTAAGTGTTACGACATGCCATCTAAATGTTACGACATAGTAAAGGCCTTTATGGGAAGCGGCCAGGACACATCCATGGCGATGCAACTGTCATCCGACAGCGTCTCTTAGTACAAAATTGGCCATAAGTCATCAATATTTTATACAATCATCATGATATTCAGTAGATATGTTGGGTGAAGGTATATGATCATGAGGACAAAGCCATTTTAAAATCGCTCCATAGGGGGCGCGATGGTGCCAATGCTTGGACCCCTCCCAACGCCGCTTGCGGCTTTAATTTTCTTTGTTTTTTAATTCTTCGTTATCTATCAAATGATTAGATTTAGTGGCCAGGTATCCACACTTTCCACAATTAGGAACCTGTTGATTTGCCTCAGTCTTTATTTTGATTAGTTAAAAAGTTTTTTTTAACCTCTTTACGCAATTGTCTACAATATAGCACAATGTGAATATGGGACCTTTATTCTTTATGACATGCATAGCTATTTCTGACACAAGGTGGCTTAAGTGGGCAAATAATCCCTCTGATATGAGAAGCACCTAATTAAGGAAATATTACATTTTTCCTGATCATTAGCTTACATACTAAATATGCATATACTGTTTCACACACACTTCCATCTTATATTTAATCAACCAATCTCATAAATTAATAATATAAAAAGCTATAATCAGAGTGACAATAAAAGTTCCCAAACAATTTGAGAAATAATAATCCCAATTACTCCCAGATGAAATTCCAGTCCCAGCAATAGCTTGACCTGTTTAGAACACCTTAATAGCAGTGAATCATTTGTGGGCTTCCTTCACATGGCCATTAGCACTACGAACACGTTTTTCAGCTTTTAGGATTTCAACCTTAGCTTTAGCATTTTCAAGATCAGTTGCGATCCGCTTGTTAAGTCTGGCAAAACGCGTGACGGTTTTGCCCTTTCCGGGTCCACACGCTCCTTCAGATCCCGAACCTGTGAACCTTTTCACGATCACTTCCTTCTTTAGTGAGGCACCATTGAGGGTTAAAAAGGGTCTAAATTCTTTCAACTCCAATAAAATCAATGCGCTACAAAATCCAGCATTCAAAAGCAGTTAAAACAGCAACATTATTCTTTCGATTTTGAATTGTTGTTATTGTTGTGTCCCCTCTCCTTTTCAATGTTCAATTTCGCAATAGATGGCAATGTTGAATCACAGTTCTAATTACTTCTTCATTTAGGGATGCCAACCATCCCACAAAATATGGAATCGTCCCTTATTTGGATAGTAGAATAGGCGTTCCGTATTTAACTCATGGCTACGGGACGCATTTTCATCAATATCTTTGCAAACGATTCCGTTTGTAGTAACCGCTGTTTTGAATACAATTCAATAGTTAGCTAGCTTGTAGTTTTAGTTACTTTCATGTAGTTTTCTTAAATAATGTAATGGCAAAAATGACCAAAATTGGTGCTAATTGTAAGGTATAAATGAAGAAGGAACTATTTTTTCTTGATAGAATTGTTGATTTCATAGAATTAACGACCAGAGGTTTTTGCTTAACAACGGTGCAAATAGTAGAACTACCATTATTTTCCAATAATGGGACAGCCTGTCGTGGTTTATTCAGTGGTAAGAATATATGGTAGCAGGTGTACAGTAATGATAAACTGTAATGTAGACAGGCTGTGCACTAATGTATATGCATAATGAGAACTGATAAGGACAGGTAAGAACAGGATGTAAACAGCTACCTCTGGCGCCAAACTGTTTTTCTTCATTTGTTTAAGAATTGTAACCTAATTATCAACTGCAGCCATTTCCTCTTCTCTTTCTCATCGCAAGGAAAGCGGTAGAATGACAATTGAATAGTTTTTTTGGACTCAGATCTATTCAAACAACAAGGGACACGGCATTGCGGCACGTTGAAAAGACGAGAGCCTCAGCCAACGCAGCAGAGGCTTGGACCCGGAAACAGTATTATCGGAAGGTCGATACATCACGGCTTAACAAGCGGATTTCATGGGCCATATGCCATCACGTACATTTCCCAGTTAGTCTATAATAAATATATAATTTATTATATATATATATATATATATATATATATATATATATATATATATTATTATTATTATATATTCTCACTAACCAATTATGTGGCTCTAAGTGAAAATTAGGAATATGCAGAGTCTGTAAAATAACTTGTCCCATACAGGTCAAAGAACAAGGGTTTTGGGTAAAACAGACAGGTCTCATAGAACAATCATTTTCAATAATAATCACTTCACCTGTCCTGCACCAGTAAATATGTGCTAATTTGAACCAGCCGAAGATTTGGGAGTGTTGGTCACTTCAAAACCAGTGGGAAAAACCCAAAATGTTAATTTTAGAAACATAAGTGACATTACAAAACATATCTAAGCCAACTTGTTGAGTGTTAGCAAATCAGTTAATTCTTGTCATCTATATAAGCCATTTAAACCAGTGTTGATAATGGTCTCCACAGGGAAATGTGAGAGCAGTTACACAGCACACAGCGCATCCAGGCCTGCAGACTTAAGGACATGTAGCAACACCCTTTAGTGTGTGATGAGAATCAACACCGACCCCCAATACAGGTAGAACTTTGCCTACAATGTGCTATGGAGCTTGGAAGTGTTATGGCAGCCAGAACCTGGCCTGCTATTTCGACGATTCATAATCATAGTGATCCACTCGGCCACAGTGGCTTGTCGTGCTCTGCAACACTGCTGCTCTCGCTCCGCCCTCATCACCATCCTGCTAAATGGAAAACATAAACACTCCAGTTCATAACTTTTACATTCTCACCAAGTATGCCTAGGCTGTGTTGTCGCATTAGCAAAACTCGAGGCAACGTTAACAGAAGTGTTGGCTGCTCAATTCACCCACTCACTGGCAGTTAGTAGTTTATGAACTCAGCTATGGTTATATTCAAATATAGCTTGGGCGAACGTGTTATGTGTTCCTAGACCTAACCAGCCCTCAACTGATCTCCTCTCCCTTTCTCGAGGGCAGGAAAGAAGATGGGCAGGCATTTTTTCACTAATCTCATCAACTAAACCACAAAATACCTTACACATTTTTATCCAAGGCGAAAGGCCCATACCTCAGACACCTGCAATATGTAAAGGGGATAGATTGTATAGCATCTAGAATGTTTTACTAAACCAGTCGCTACAATAGACTTAACTTCTGGACAAAACTCAACCCAATCAAAATGATTCATATTAACACTAGTATGGTTATCATTAATATCCTTAGATAATATCCCAGAAGGTCCTACCATATAACATTTCCTTGGTGAATGACTATAATATACGATACAATATTGTTTTCCAGTCTGGATTTGCCTCCCATTGTTTTGTTAATTTGTGTTAGATTAAACATTCCTAACAAGAGGATAGTTCCCAATCCTCCTAACGATTTCATTTTCTTGGCTTTCGAACTTTGCAAACTCCAGGTTTCCCTCCTTTTGCAAAGAAAGAAAGTCAAGGCACCTCCACATAACTTGTGTGGTACGTAAAAAAAAGAAAAGAAAAAACTAGAAATACCGCCTTGCGGTTGTATGCCTCCGTCAACCAGTAGCCAGTGCTCTGTTTTTCGCGGTGATGTCCTGGGGTGGTGGTATCAAGGCTTGGAGGCCAACAGTCTCAACTAGCTGTTAAGGAAGGCCAGCTAGGTGATCAGGTAGGAACTGGACAGTGTGGAGGCAGTGGCGGAGAGGACGACGAGTGTGTATATACATATTAATTATGAAATTATAGATAAAATGAACAGAGTGGAAGCATTTTTTTGGGGTTTCAGAATGGTTTTATACGCAAGAAATGCAATGGAATTTATAGCGGAATTTCACACTTTACAATCCGTGTCTCTGTAGAGTTATCTTTGTAGACGTGATCATCACTATTTGGTCCTTGTGGATGTGTGCCTTACCGTAATGAAAATGCAGTAAAATGTGTGTTGAATAATGGCCAGAAAAGTGTTTTTGCAGAACATTATGATGTCTCAGTGAAGTTGACCTTTGACCGTTTGGAAATAAAATGTCATCACTTCATCATTTTATCCTATTAGCATTTGTGTGAAACTTTGTCATAATTAGCGTATGAATTCTTGAGTTATGGCCAGAAACGTGTTTTGTGAGGTCACAGTGACCTTGACCTTTGACCACCAAAATCTAATCAGCTCATCCTCGAGTCCAAGTGGACGTTTGTGCCAAATTTGAAGAAATTCCCTCAAGGCGTTCCTGAGATATCGCGTTCACGAGAATGGGACAGACGGACGGGCAACCCGAGAACATAATGCTGCCGGCCACGGCTGTGCCATAGCGGAGGCATAAAAATCTCAGTTGGAGATACTGGGGGCCATGCTTCTCCACTGAGAAGCAGATGCTGTTGTAGCCTTTTGGGAACATTTACAGTATCAGTAAGCACTCAAATGTCCAATTGTGCCCACAGTTGTAAAATAGTAAAAGTATTAAAATTAAATCAATAACCATGCAAAATCAAAACAAAAGCCGTGTATACACTTAAATGAAAATAAGAAAGGTTGCAGAAGAAAGCCCCCTTTAAAATAATTGAAAATAAAATATTTATGCAATCCAAAAGGCATCTAAATTTCCTCCCCACTGCCCTGACCAGACGAAGTGTCATTTTTTAGGTTCATCTGGAGGCAGAGGATCGGACGCTGTGCGCGCAGGTGGAAGTTGTGCAGGTGGAACTAACTTCATCTAGCTCCTGTGAATGTACAATCTTATGCCCTGCAGTCTTACTGCTGATGTTACCACTAATAGCAAGACATGTGGTCTGGACCAGATTGGTTTGAAATATCCTTTCCTAACCATTAATCATTTGTTTTAGTCAAGTCAAATCAAGTTTATTTATATAGCACAATTCATACACTTGAATGCAGTTCAAGGTGCTCAATCAATAAAGTGGACAACAAGACAATTAAAAATAATTAAACATTATAAGTAGATAAAAAATAGTGCAAGATAAAAAGTAATTAGACAGTATAAATGGATAAAAAAATAGTGCAAAGATAAAATAAGGTAGAAATAAAATAACACATGTAAAATAACACATGTAAAATGAAAAACATAAGATCAAGAGGGCAGAAAATTAAAAATAAAGTGCAATACAGTTATAGTGGAGCTCAGTCAAAGGCCCTTGAGAAGAGCAGAGTTTTCAATCCGGCTTTAAAAGACAGAACAGTGGAGGCATTACTAAATTCATAAGGTAGTTGGTTCAATCTGTGTGTTGCATAAACACTGAAAGCTGCTTCACCATTTTTTGTTTGGACCCTTGGCAATATTAGGAGGCCAGACTCTGCAGATCTAAGTGTTCTGGTTGGTTCATAATGTTGAAGCATTTCAGAAATGTATTTTGGTCCTGAGTCATTTAGTGATTTGTAAACAAGTAGCAGCACTTTAAAGTCTATTCTTTGACAAACCGGAAGCCAGTGTAGGGACCAGTGGCGTAAGGTGGTTACGACGGGCCCCAGTGCACGCTATTATGACAGGCCCTAGTGCACGCTAGTTACTAGTTATGAAGCACACACACACACACAAACATACACCATTAGGCGTATATATATTTTACCAACAAAGTGTTGGATTTTACAGTCGAATGAGTTACTTAGGCTATTGTATTGGGAAAGTAGAGAGGTCAAAGAGAAAGCTATCAGAACCATGGATAGCGCTGTGACACCCGGTAACATAAACAGACGGTCAATCAAATCAACAAGTCAACTAATCAACTATAGCTGGAATGTTTCTTACTGCCGCTTCGATGTTTGAAAGGCATGATGACTGCTCACTCAGCTTGCAGATGTGCTCAGCTTGTCAGTCTAGACGTTCAGATTTTGCGCCTAAACTAGCTATATCATATTGTCTCGTTACATGATAAAATAGAGACTTGACATTGGACAACAACATACATATTACCCAGCAGTCATCATTGCATATCTGTATATGACAAAAATACCAAAGAAAATAAGAAATTATTCATTTAATTGAATAGTTTTTGTATAGTTTGTTTAAAGTTTTTGTAGTTTATGTAGAATAAGCATATACTTTTGTTATAGATTGCAACAGACTATTTTGCCAAAAGAAAATGAAAACCATGACGGAGATGGGTTTACCTTTTCGAGGGCATATATAGCAAATGGCACCATTTTTAATTTAATGTGAGTTCTTTGAATACAGGCGTACTTCTGAGGTGGCAATCTGAATCACTCGCAAGGGCCTGTTCTCTGCCCAACACATTGTTGGAGGGCCCGCTCTCTCTATGGGCCCCCCCACCCCACGGGCCCCAGTGCAACCGCACTGTCTATATTTACGCCCCTGGTAGGGACCTGAGGATTGGGGTGATATGTTCAGTTCTCTTTCACCTAGTTGAAAGCCTGGCAGCCACGTTTTGGATAAGTTGATGTCGTTTGATTGACTTTTTGGAGAGACCGGTAAAGAGAGCGTTGCAATAATCGACTCTACTTTAAATAAAAGCATGAATGAGAGCTTCTCTCTCTTTTTTGGACATAAGACCTCTGATTCTAGCTATGTTTTTGAGATGGTAAAAGGCAGATTTGGTTATTGATTTAATGTGGTTGTCAAAGTTGAGACCTGAGTCAATTAGTACACCAAGGTTTCTGACTTGTGTTTTTTTTTGTAAGGCTTGTGACATAAACTGGTCTTAGACATTGACATTGGGGCTTGTTGCAGCTGGAGGTCGTCATCACAATTGGATCTGGGAAGAGATTGAGAGAGCGTCTTGCAATACATTAGTAATCTGTCGCCCATAACATACAATTCTCTACCTTTCAGGCAGAGATCTCCAGGTGTCCTCTCTGGTCAACCTGTCAACATTTCAAAAGTTGATAAGTTAGAAGTTCTGTTACACATCACTCTCATTGGCTTCAATCCTCTGTCTGCCGAATCACCTCCATGTCTTCTTGGAGTGTCTTTTCATCTGAGGATGAGATCAATAAATCATCAGCATATTATATTGTGTGACTTTAACTTAAGCAATCCTTTAAGTATTTTAGCTAAAGCTAAAATGAACCTATGTTGGGGAATTATTAAAACCATGGAAAGAATGAGTCCAACATCATTTTTGAGAAGAATTACAAAAAACAAAAACAAAACAAATGCACGTCAGAACTGCAGATCAAAAATCAAAATGAACAGAAAGTGAGAAAAATCCTTGGCAAATATCCAGAACAGAAAAGTATTTGTGTTCTTTTGGTATTGCAGTAAACACAGTAATAGGATCAGCCACTAGGCCGAGGATCTAACTTAAGTTGTGCGCTTTTTAACCTCAGAATAATCAATAACCAATATGTAAGAACAATCTAGTTTACATACAGGAAGTAAGAGTTACGAACAGGGAGAGATAGTGTATTTCACGATGCAACATTCCTCCAAACTATCAATAGTTTTCTTTACAGCTTCTTCTGCTTTAGGTTTACTAGGATATTGACCTTTGGGAGTGGTTGTTATACTGTATGTACAGGCCCCATATCAATCAACCCAGTCTGACTTATCCTTTGCCCAAACACCATCAGGGCCATGGAGCCCATGACAGGGATATATCTGAGTAGAGATGTATTTTTTTATTCTTCATTCATTGAAATATTTTATTAAATCTGTGCAATCTTGGTCTCAAAATACACCCACGACATTATTCTTAACTTCAACTGGAAAATGAGCTACTCAGTGTTGCCAACTTAGTTACCACGTCACCAGATGTGGACATTTATACCAACCAGGATACGCAGTGTACACAAGATGTTCAATGTTTCTCTCTAAGTTGTCCAAAAACAAATATGCGGTATTTTGTTGTACAACATGCACAAAATGGACCTCAGAACAATGAACAACTGCTTCGGGTGACTTCCATCTACAAGACATAATGCTTTGAGGTTTACCTCTCAAGTTTTCTGTAATGCAGGATTGGCAATATTTTGGGCACTTAAACCTGTACACAGTAAGCCTAAGAAATGCACAATGACATATAAAAATGGTAAACAAAATCTTACGTTCCTTTTCGTAATCAAATTTTGACTTTTATCCACTTGAACATGCATGTTCTGGATCAATTATTCCAGTAGTTATACTAACTCATGTTCCCAAATATAATGTTAAAGTGTAACTTCACCCTAGCACAAACATTTCTCACTATGAGCTGCGGCTACTGTGTAGTAGTAGTACAGATTTGTACCTTGAGACTATATGTCGTCCTCATTACTAACATTATGAAAACCCAAAACATTGTGAAATTACAATAATGTTTCTAATGAACCATGATACACTTGCACACGTACCCCTTTCCTTGTTTTAATGAAACTGTAAACTGTAGCATGATCCTTTCCCCAGCTTTCAACGAGACTAGTAATCCAGCCTTATTTTTTCAACAACAAGGTTATTTCTCAATGCTACAAATATTCAGATTTGTGTACAATCTTGAGATGCTCTAGTCTGCACTCTGCAGCTACAGTCGGTTGAGGATTTACAACCACCCTACCTCCTTGTGCAGCTGTGAGTCCTCCAGTTACTTATTTAAAACATTTTTTTTCTTTTCCTGCACTTACACTGAGCATAGATGGCAGTTTTGCTGCAATACTCTTTCATAGTTCAAAACCACAATATCAACAGCCATATTTTTCTTAACCTTGTGTTTTGCCATTATTTCTTCATAGTATTAACTTGCTTGATTATTGGAGCATGGGGTCCAAACCCTTGTTTGTCATCTTACTTATACTGTTATTAGTTTCACCACCTAGATTCAGAATTCACCCTCTTTTCTGTCTCTTCACTGTCAGTCAAAATCACTTGTAAATAAATGTATTTCAGTAATGAGATCTTAAACTTATAGTTAATGATGGGACAAAAGTAAATCATCCCCTTAAAAAAATAAAAATACACAGCGTCCTGTGTTTTCCTAATTTTTGACTGCAGTCTTGCAATTTCTGATTGATGGCCCTTTTAGCTAGCAAAATTCCAAACAGACATAACACATATTGCATGGATCCTAGGGGACTTAAATCCCTTTTACACACATATCAAAGGATCCATCTCCTGGAAACTGCAATTTAGGATAATCTTTTGTATACTAGTTCAACTTTTTCAGATAAGTTTTATATTAATTTTTATGATATAAACATATACATATTAAATGCCGGCATACTCTTAGGGTGTAACAAGCTCCTGTTTATAAATAATAATAATATTTAATCGGTCATTGAAATATCTTTTAGAACAGGAAAACATCAATCTTCCCTCGAACTGCAGACTGATGGCAAAACAAGTCTAGGGACACTTTATAGGGAATTTAAAAGGCTCCCTAACTTTTTAGTTTTTTGGTGGCAGTTTCACAGAGTTGCAAGTCAGAAGTCATCAGGAGAACATTTCTTACGTGCTACTTTTTCCTCTTTAACTTTGAGTTTAAACATTTTGACTATAAAATTTTATCCGTTATAGATTTTTCTCTATTATATCAATTCATATAGTATCATTTCCGTTAATTGATTTCAATTAACTATACCTGGTCTTGCCCTGTCACTTATCAATAAGGCTTAACGCCTTTTTCTACCAACTAGTTTCACTTTACCAATATACACCAACTTCCAGAACCCCGTTCTGGTTTTATTCCACCATACAAAAAAAAAAAAAAAAGAAAAATAGCAGCCCCACCTCCCGGTGAGGTCTTACGCAACCGGCTTGCCATAGGTCTTCCTATGGAGTTATTTACTGTAACAAACAGCAGCCCCACCTGCCGGTGAGGTCTCACGCAACCGCCTATAGGACTTTTATCACCACGTGCATGCGTATAATACTATTTAGTCCTGCTTCAATATCAACAAATCATCAAATCAATACTATATCTATAAAACAGAATAACAACAGAATAAGGAATTGAGAGATTATTTCTAATCCCACCGCTGCCACCAAAAGTAACTGTAGGAATTTCTTAACAAAAGTGATGGTGTTGAAGATAAAGATAACAAACAACAGAGTCAGGAGCTCCTTTATATAATTGAATAATACGACCGATCGGGGTACAAGTACAGTCTTCAAAAATAGAAAGTCCAATATATGAGTTTATATAGTTTACAGAGACAAAGGACAGCCTATGAGATTCATTTAATCACCATATGCAAAGATTCCATTTAGCCAATCATCAGTTAGGATCAGGGAGACCATACCAAGGCTGACCATGCAGGCCTAGAGGTCCTCTAAACCCCTAAATCACTTGATATATACCACAGCTGCATTCTATCTCCTCTAGCTTACATTGCAACAGGAACATGGCATGGGGTGAAACAGCATACACTTAGATGTACAGCCTTTAAAAGTACACTTTCAGAAGTATACAATGAAAACGTTTATGGAACTGCAATAAATGTTTTCAGAAATTGTACATTATCTGATTCACAAAACAAGCCATTGTTAAAGCTGGAAGCAAAGCATGTCACTAACTGTGCCCAATGAGCAGGGCTTGACATGAACTTTTTGCCTTGCCAGCCACTGTGGCTAGTAGTTTTCTAAAGTCATTAGTCACTCAGTGTTTTCACCAGCCGATAACCTTGCCATGAATATGCTCCATGTATCAGTTACAACAGCAAAAAGTACATGTATTCACAATTTTATATAATGGTGATGAAATTTGCACAATTTAGTGATGCAAATAAAATTTATTTTATTTCTCACCCATAGCCTAATTGAGGAGACCTGGCTATATCAGATGGTACTGAGCATTGTCAGAATAGAATGTGCTTACATTCATTTAATAATGTCAATGTTGAAGCTCTGCAGAGGCACTTTCATTTATTTATTTACTCTTACATTAGTTTTAAATTGCAATTGCAAAATATCATTGGCAGTGAAAAAATTACTACACCTGTGTAGGATCGTGCATCGTATGCTACAGGGTTAAACCGAACACTGCGACAAGCCTTCTTTCTTCTTTGGTTTTTCTGTAGTGCCAAATAAACTAAAGCCACTCTTAAATTGTGGACATAAATTTTTTACATAGAAAATGCTACCAAAAGGTCACCAGCCAAAGTGGCTGATAAGAGTGACAGAGTTACAAGCCACTACCAAATTCTACCTGCATTTGGCGGGTGGCAGGTGTTAATGTCAAGCCCTGCCAGTGAGACCAGTGCGAAAGAATGCCTACCTGTGTCTGTTCTAGTCATTCCTATGTACATATATAATGACTGGGTCTTGTACCAATCACAAGACAGATTTAAACCTGAACATGCCATGTTAAACCTCCTCCCTGGTGTTGTCATAGCTACACCCACAGAGCTTGCCACTTACAACTGGCGAATTAAAGTCTAAATGAGATCATTGGTATCAATGAAACATTTTAACCTCAGGAAAGAAATATCACATCTTCATCATTAACTAAGAAGACAACCACAGCAGAAAGTCAGTCCCCATTTTAGGAGGAAGCCAAAGGTTGATTTGAGTTGGCAGTGTGACGGTCATGCAGAATGAGTCGATTTCCAAAGCAGAGAACATTTAAAATGCAATCCCAGATCATGAAGGCACCCCTCAATTTTAGCGCCAGAAAAAAAACCATTCGGTTTTGGTGGAACAGGTTTTTGTTAAGCCCCATAGGTGGTTTTTTATAATTTCAATAAACCCTGTAGGCAGTGGTATAGAATTCTAATAAGTGCTGTAGATAAAGGCATCAAATTTTAATAAACCCTATATGTGGTGAGACAAGATTTTAATAAGCCCTTCAGGAACATTTTATTAGGGAATGACAGCTGTACAGAATCATTTCCACAGGGTCATTTTAAGATTCTGGCAGTAATATTAATGATCTATGTTAAAAAATCATAACCAGACCTGAAAATGCAGTAAAAATTCTTTTGAACCTTTAGTCCAGTATGATAAAAAAGTAACTAAAATACTTTATAAAAATGATAACAAAATGTAGTAATTCTCCCAGTGAATTATACTTAGCCTCAAAAATGGCACAGACTTGAATAGCACACCATGGAAATGTAAATTTGGTGCTTTGTGAGCAGTACTCCAAGGAGCCTCTGTCCTTCAATGGGACAAGCTGAAAGTATGACCAATAGCTTCCAGTGAGCCTAGGCAGGAAAACATTCAATTCCCAGTTCTGCTTGCAAAAACTGCAGATCTGCTGGATGATTAAGTATCTAGAGTAGATCTCATTTTCCTGTTGGACTATCCTCTGGCTTTGCTTTCTCTGTGGTTTCCTTGTTCATGCCAGATGGATGGTTTATCCCTTCTTTTGGGTCCACATCCATATCATTCATTGCCAGGATGGAATCAGCATCAGGTTTCATGGGGATGTTGTATGTGTCATCCTTTACTGAGATGGTGCCAGAGTTTATGGTCACTGTGTCAGTTGTAACTTCTGCCATCACTTCCAGGCTTTTCTTCTCGTCCTCCCTGGAGCTGATTTCTCTAGCACTGACCTCATCAGTGCTGTTGTTCTCCACCTCCTCTCTTGAGTTCAGCGGCAAGGTTTCCACTGGGTCACTGCAACGCAAATACACATGCATATGAGCATGCACACAAGCATGTACACACAAACATGCATGCACAGATACAAACACGTGCAGAAGCGCACACACATGAGCAGTCATTCATAGAGTCAAATACAGGACTAGAGAATCCATATCAGCAACTTATATCAGCTGCAGCTCCTCAGAGAAACACCCAACCATGCCCTTCAAAGGCAACCACATGATCACAGCGGCTCTAGATAATAAAACAGAGTACACAGTAAAATGTCCAGTGTTAATTCAACTCTAACAGAGTACATATGGTCCCACTCTGGTACATACGTACTCTGCAAGAGTTGATTTAACACTGGCCATTTAACTGTGTAAGCAAATACACTTTGAGTACTAATTTCAAAGTCATTTTATAAATTTTTATTGATTTATTTAAAATATTGGTGCACAAAGTGGGCTGTAAATATCCAATTTCCACCCTAATTTGGAATGTCAGGTGCACACCTGACCAGTGGGAGTTGCTAGAGAGTAATGAAATGTGGACCCCTAACCGACTGAACCCTCCCATACCCAGGGCACATCACCTTATGGAGCTACCAGCCACAGTCGGCACTAGCATGTTATTTATAGCACTAGTTATTTCTTTTTGGGAGGAAAGGCAACGGCCCAGGTCTGAGACATACCCGAAACACCCACAGCATGAGAATATATAGCAGGCAACACATCTCCTCCTGAGAAACCCTAACACACAGGGACAAAAAACAGGAAACTGCAAGATTTTAAGTGAACAGTAAGTTGTGAGATATCACATTAGGTGACAATGTTACCAATAATATTACAATGTAGAATTTAAAGAGATAAAAGAATGAGTCTGTGAGGGTGGGGTTGTTTGGTATGTTAATTTGTGAGTATTAATTAGTCATGTAAGCTGTCAGTTATTAATTTTAACTGAGGGATAATTTTTCCCTGTTTGTAAATTTACAGCATAGTGTTTGTTAGTCCACAAATCTAGTCACTAAAGCAGTGACACCCGGCATACAGAACAGGAAGTAAGACTGCCCTTCGTCTGTGTGGTGTGGGGTGGCTGCACCTGTGCGTAGTGAGGCAATCAGTGCGCACAGGTTAAATCTGCCATCCCCACCCACACAAAGGAGCCTCAGTCATGACTGTTTTACATCTGCTCATGTGGCTGTACCATCTTGCCACCCTTGTAAATAAATCTGGACTGTTGGAACATCATCTCCCTGTGTCTCTGTGCTGGAGGGCCCCTAGGAAAGCCACTTCGGTGGCCTGTGGCAGGCTTGTTTGCCACAGTGGCGCCCAACGTGGGGCTGCTCCGGCACAGGAAAGAGGCACAGGAGGGCCAGCCAGGAAGCACACTGGAGGAGGGGCAGCTCAGGTGTTCCCGACAGGGCTTCAGACGGATCCTCCAGGCCAAAAACAGGGAGCGGGAGATGACCATGGAAGGGAAGGAAGCGATCCTCAGCTGGGACGCTGGGGAGCTGGACCTGGCCGGGAAGGCGGGTCAGCTACGGGCAGCGCACAAGCGGTGGCCGTGCCGTTTTGCTTCCTTTTTTGTCCGTTTTGTTGTTTTAGTTTGTTGTTTTGGCCTGGTTGGTTTGCCCGGAGCCCATGAGGGGGTAAGCCTGCAGCAGCCTGCCAGCAGAGCCGACTGGCGGCCACCACAGCTACGAGGGTTCCAGGTCCCCAGCCCCGCAAGGAAGCAAGCCCACCAGCCCAGCCACCCCACCACAGCCCCTGGAACAGCCCAAGCCCGGCGATGCCCCCACCAGCCAGCAGAGCAGCCCAGGACTTCCCGTGCTCTGGGAGGGAGGAGGAAGAAGGGCTGCCTTGTCGTCCGGGGGAGGGTTGCAACATGTACTGGACTGTTCTGGGGCCACCCACCCTGACTCTTTAGTGGAGTGTTTTTATTTTGTTTTTTGCTTTGTTGGGAGTGCGGGGGGGGGGGGGGGTAGGCAGGCTTCGGCCAGTTTGGCATTGGGGGTATGTGGTGTGGGGTGGCTGCACCTGTGCGTAGTGAGGCAATCAGTGCGCACAGTTTAAATCTGCCATCCCCACCCACACAAAGGAGCCTTGGTCATGACCGTTTTACATCTGCTCATGTGGCTGTACCATCTTGCCACCCTTGTAAATAAATCTGGACTGTTGGAACATCATCTCCCTGTGTCTCTGTGCTGGAAGGCCCCTAGAAAAGCCACTTTGGTGGCCTGTGGCAGGCTTGTCCAAATGTCTTTCCCCATAAATACAAAACAGACAGAACCAGCATTTCATTCATTGTTGTGAGGCTGAGCTGCTGTCACCTGATGTTGTCAAAATCAAATTATCATGAATATACAATATAAATACACTACATTTCCAAAAGTATGTGGACACCTGAACATCACACCCATATGTACTTATTGAACATCTCATTCTAAAACCATGGGCATTACTATGAAGCCTTTGCTGTTATAACAGCCTCCACTCTTCTGGGAAGGCTGGGGGAGCATTGTCATGCTGAATGAGGAAAGGGCCTTCCCCAAACTGTTGCCACAAAGTTGGAAGTGCACAATTATCTGGAATGTGATTGTATGCTGTAGATTTCCCTTCGGTGGAAAAAAGGGGCCTAGCCCAAACCATGAAAAACAGGCCAAGACCATTATTCCTCCACCAAACTTCACAGTTGGCACTATTCAGGCCAGTACAGTTGGCACTATGCATTCCACCAAACCCAGATTTGTCTGTCAGGCTGCCAGATAGTGAACTCCAGGGAATGCATTTCCACTGCTCCAGAGACCAATGGCAGTGTGCTTTACACTTGATGAACAGTTCTTGTGCTGTCATTGTTTCTAGAGGTAGTTTGTGACTCTGTAATGAGTGTTGCAACTGAGGACAGATGATTTTTATGCACTACACACTTCAGCACTCGGTGGCCCCACTCTGTGAGCTTTTGTGGCCTACCGCTTTGTGGCTGAGCTGTTGTTGCTCCTATATTTTTCCACTTCACAGTTACAGCACTTCCAGTTGACTAGGGCAGACCTAGCAGGGAAGATATTTGGCGAACTGACTTGTTGGAAAGATGGAATCCTATGATAGTGTCAAGTGGAAAGTCACTGAGCTCTTCAGTACGACCCAATTTGTTGCCAATGTTTGTTAATGGAGATTGCATGGCTGTATGCATGATTTTATGCATATGTTAGCAATGGGTGTGGCTGAAATAGCTGAAACCACTAATTAGAAGGAGTGTCCACATACTTTTGGAAATATAGTGTATTTCACAGGAATGTGACAATGTGACTCTGGTTCATTTGCTTTTCGCCTAAGATATTTCCCTACATACAAATCTAAACTTGACCTGCATTTGTTAGAAAAATAAACTAAAATTTGCACTAGCATTTGGGCACAGCCATCTTGGAACAAGCTAGGCTTGTGACATTTTAGCTTGCTTTGTATTGGCAGCTCAAGCTATTCCTATTACTACACTGCTGACTTTCAATTAACTCAATGATGGATTATGAAAAAAATTAACTTTTGTATGACTTTTGAATTATCAAACAGATTTTTATTTTACTTTCACAAGCTACCTCTGATGAGACCACAACTACTGTGCTGCTGACTGGCTGCTCTGAAATAGTGCACTTGTAGAACAAGGGGTGAGGGAGGGGGTGGGTGGAGTCCAAGTTGGCTGCACCCTAACACTGCAAAAAAAGATCAAAATTTAGTTTATTTTTCTTACAAATATGGGTCAATTTTCAGATTTGAATGCAGGACCATATCTTGTCATATCAGGTAAAAGGCAAATGAACCAGAGTGCTTTACCCACATTTAATATGAATTTTTAAATCTTCAAATTAGTACTTGTCTGGATTTTCATTTGTCTTGCTATTTAAAAAGAGCAGCTTGTTTTTTAACAAAATTAGTAAAATTAATAGAATTGGTGCACGGTAGATGACCATACAAAATACCATAGGCCAGTAGGCGACTATACAAAATAATGTTTAGCCACAGTCTTCTCCTTAGAACAGAACTGAATAGAGCTCTCCATGGACCTGCCACACAAGAGGAAGTACATATAGAATTGTAAAGGAAGAGCACAGAATATACAAAGGTACAGGGCACATAGAAAATCAAAATTTTTCAGAGTAAAATTAAAAGGTTCCAGAGGAGAGCTACAGGTCAAAAATTTACCCAGCTGTTCCCCAGAGGAGGGGGATTTTTAGAGGACTGACAGCAGTGTGTGTATGTTTGAGTGTCCCCTGTCATGCCTCACTGCCTTACCACACAGCTAAGTCCTTCCTGTCACATTGAGGCATCCCCAGTTCCCTCTCCATGCTCCTCCGCCGGCAGAACTTGTACGACACAATGATGGCGAGGATGAGGAGGATCAGCCCAATGGCACCCCCGACAGCTGTAGCCAAAATAGCGATCTCCGAGAAGGAGGCTGCAATGAATGAATGCATCCGGAGTTAAATAATGACACCAAAAGAAGGGCTGCAACAAAGTTCAGGATCTGAAGCCTGTCTTTTTATTGATGCAAATGACTATCTTCCAGTGCCAAATTAGACACAAATCACAGGAACTGTTGTCTACCAAAAGGTCAGAGTAACAAATGCCTCTGCAGTATCTACTCAGATATTAGTCTAATGTAACTAACATAACAGTACACAATTACATGAATTTAATGTAACTACTTCAACAGTGACATCATTATATTAATCCAAGTACAGTTGAGGCCAAAAGTTTACATACACCTAGGCTAAAGATATTCAAACTCAGTTTTTCACAAATCCGCACATTTCATGATACCATACATATCTTTTGGAAAGTCAATTAGGGCATCTACTTTGTTCACAACAGAGGTAATTTTAAAACAATCGATTAGAGACAGATTTATTTCAGCTTTAATTCACTGTATCAAAATTCCAGTGGGTCAAAAAGTTTACATATACAGGGTTCATACACTTTTTCACCAATGATTTTCAATGACTTTCCCATGACTTCTCCACAACCTTTAACTGAATTTCCATGACCAAAACAAATTACTTTATCCCAGCGGGACGATTTAAAATTATTTATTGTAACACTAAGTGAAATTAGGTCTGCATCTGAAACATATGGTGCCTCTCTAAAACAAATAAACACCAGACAGACACACTTAGATACATTCTCTCATATTTTAATTCGAATAGTTTAACATTTTCGTCAATTTCTCAAACAGGGCTCGAAATAGCGACCATTTTGGTCGCATATGCTCCCGAAATTTAATCTGTGCGACCTCTAAATATAATTGGGAGCATTTGTGCGAGTGCAAATAATTGTTCTGGTGCGACCTTTTGTTTTCTTTTTCCAGTTGAACGTCTTTCTCTGTACATTCGCTAGTTAGTACACTCAGTATGTCCCTTGTGAGCTGACGGTGACCCTTCTAAACAATCGTGAGCTTGACATTCTTACCTTTAATGCTGATTTTAAATTGGTTAATATTAGCCTTCAATCACTCCCTTTCACTGCACTCCACTGTCACGCGACACAGAGAGCTAACGCGTTAACTAATGTTACCTGAAGACAAAAGTTTATGTTCAATTTATTAGCGTTATCGAAAGCTGAAAAGTTGAAGCGAACAATTACGGCATTTTTTTTTTAAACGTTAACGTAGTGTTTTGTGTAGCGACCCGGTTGAAACAGCTAATTTATCCGATGCAGTTTACTGGCGGTTGATTTAATTAGCGGTATTAATGTGACGAGAAGCGCTTTGTCGTTTGAAAGCATAACATGCAATTTCTTGAAGAGTCGACACATTTTAGGCGTGACAGTTTAACTGTTAGGCTACTTGAAAACCGTACTGTTATATTGTCATTTTTTATCAATAAAAAATCTATTGCATATATTGTTGGTGCTCCTTACATTTTGGTGGGTGCTCCTAACTTTTTGAAGTTAGGAGCACCAGTGCTACGAAGTAAAAAAGTTAATTTCGAGCCCTGATATATTATTGAAGCTGGACTTCCCTGGCATATTGTCGGGACAGTAGGGCCTACGTTTACTAACTGTTACATTAGCAGAAGCGTGCCTGTTGGGCGTGCCTGTAAACAGACTGAGCCAGACCGAATTAACTTCTCACACCACCAAAATACCGCGAAGGTTACGTGCCAATTTACGTTTTATTACTATATATACTATTTTTATGATTGGATTAATTAGTAATTATATTTGATGCAACTTTAGCTGTGTTTCCATTACTTTTCCAAAACTTTTCAAAAAATATTATTTTCCATAACTTTTCCAGGGCCTGGAAATTGCATTTTAAATTTCAATGACTTTTCCAGGTTTTTAATGACCATGCGAACCCTGCATATACCAAGTTGACTGTCTCTTTAAACAGTCTGGAAGATTCCAGAAATTGATGCAATGACTTTTTAGAAGCTTCTGATTGGCCAAATGTCATAAGTATGAGTTAACTAGGAGTTAATTGGCGGCTGTGGTTGTATTTAACCTCTTAGTGCAAAGCCACTAGTGGTCGGCATGCCGAGATTGCTGAACTCAGTCATTCAGTGCTACTGCAACCAAAGTATGAGTTAAAAACAGAAACGCTTTGTTTTAGTTTCATTAGTAGACAATACACGACAACTATGCCAAATACGGAGTTTTGCAGCACCACCATTGTCACTCTGGTCGTTCATTTAACAAGCACCCCCCCTCCCTGCAGTCTCACCTGCAACTACACCCCCCACCCATGACATAACGGACAATATTTTCGATGTGGGCATTCGTAAAAATATTCTTTCACCACTCAAAAATTGTATTCCGTCATGACAAGGAGATAAACCCAACAGCCTTAAGATATGCCAATACAGCAGTGAAAACGGTGCTCACTGGACTAAAAATTGAATAAATATACAACCTTACCATTGGTATTATGTGTAGATATGTCCCTTTTGAGACTGAGTGAAATATACACGCATTTGTGATGCCTGGGTACCTTCCAAAACAGCTGTGCGTAATACCACACGTGTTGTTTACGGCGTTGTCACCCTTTTTAGTGCAGTCTGGCTTGAATGACAATTCATTTATTCAGTAGGTGAGAGTATAAGCTTTCTATGTATAACATGTCTAATTTTGCTTTTGGAATAGCGTTTTATATCTCAGCGTAACCAAAAGTTTTCTCATCATGCATTCACTTACGCATTGACGGTGTTAGCAGTCAAAGACACTGCACCTGACGAAACGCTGTGAATGATTTTTCGTAGTTTCTTGGAAAATACTATTATAATTGAGGACTTCTGGGCATAGCTAAGCCATATGTTTGATGATAGACCTAGCTGACATCGCTTTCTGGAGTAAGACCAAGGCGGATAGAACTGTTATCATTGATTTACTGTCTCTGTCTCTATCTACTGAACACAGATAAGATTTCATCATTGCTATGTAAGTATTACTGCTCATAATATTTTGGATATATACGTTGTTTTTGAAATTGAGTGTCTTTAATTAGGTTAGTGGTATTTTATAATGAGGATATTTCACACTGTAATGTAAGCGTTCGTTGGTAGTTTAGTAGTTTTTGTGATGCATGCAACAGTGATGACATGAGAGTTGGAACATTGCCAAAACGTGGTGGACGGTTGAAAATTGTTTAACATGGTAGAAATTACCAGGACCATTTAGAATGGTATAGAAGCTTGCATTTCCTCAAAAAATTTCAACAAATTCAAGGGGTATGAATAATTTTGGACATGGCATTTTTTGTAAAAATGTAAAAAAACATAGAAATAGGTAACATTTTTCATTAATATCTCTAACACAATGTCTTACCGTCTTTTGTCACCTTCTTATGTCATTTCCAACCAGAAGAAACCTATTTGTCAAATAAAAATTCACTATAACTCAATTTGGCATGGGTATGAATAATTTTGGGCTTAAGTGCAGGTGTTACAGCAGTGCACCTTGATTCAGTGACCGATGAAAGCAATAATTTACAAGTATGCTACTTGTAAATGCCTGCGTCTAATTGAGGTTCAAGAAATTAAACAGGCTTCAATGGGATGTGAATTTCTTAATTAGAAATCTAAAGTTACACAGCAAATTTCAGGGATTCAAAAATCTGGAGTGTTACATGTTAGATTTCTGGAGTTTATTTTCAGACCTACGTGTTCAGGGTCCATCCTTTGCGGTGTATTATCTTGGAGTTCATTTATTAGGTGTATATGAACTTGATTCAACTCCACACCACAGCGTTGATTACATACCTTGCACTGTGCTGTGCCCTGTGGACTTCACGTGGTCTTCGTGTTGCAAGCATGCTAAATATAACATTTAATTTTTATATGACCAAATAGCAGTACTTTGTAGAATCAGGCACACAATTACACAATGCCAGCACAGCATGGTGGTGCAGTGGGTAGCACTGTTGTCCTTGGTTCAAATCCCAGCCAGCGCCTTTCTGTTCTTCCCATGTCCATGTGGGTACTCTGGTTTCCGCTCGCAGTCCAAAGACATGCAGAGGTCAGGTTAATTGGAGAGTCTAAATTTCCCCAGGTATGAGTGAGTGAGTGAATGATGTGGGTGTGCCGTGTGATGGACTGCAGACCTATCCAGGGTGTATTCCTGCCTCTCACCCTCCAACCCAGACAAGGATAAGCGGATTAAATAATGGATGTAACATTGATGTAACATTTGCTAGTTAACAGTTAGCTTCAACTTTGGTTGCATTTTCTCCTCCACGATTTCCATAACATTTAACCCGGTATTGCTCAGTAGGCTAACCCTGGTTTGCGTACATGTATATTCCTACATGTGCTCAGTTCAATCTTATTTTTAGCTTTATTGTTTTACTTTCATTAGGATTCAAGGCAGACTCTACTCAACATTGAGGAGGATAGCGTTATTGACTCCAGATCAACGAGAAGTCAAGGGAATGAAAGGGTAAGCTTGAACTGTTGGTAGCGTTAGCTATGATTTTGCAGGTGTGTTCTGTTATCTAAATATAAAGTTGAACAATCTACAGCATTGGCAACACGGTGGTGTTTGCATGTTCTCCCCCTGTCCACATGGGTTTTCTCCAGGGCGTACTTCTGTCGCTTACCCAATGTATGCTGGGATAGGCTCTCATAATCCTGCCCAGAAAAATGCAGAATAGATAATGGATGGATAGAATCTTCCAAATGGAAGCAATATTTGAACTCCCTTCAGTTTCAACTCCTGAAGAGAGTTAAAAGATAAGCTCCCAGAAAAGAGTTAGTTTAAGTCTATTCGATGGTACACTCAAATCGAGTTGAATCTAACTCCCATGGAGTTTATTCCAAAGACCAAAATGCTGTACATTGACTGTAAATAAAATAATGGTTTCATCATGTTGCCACTCGCTGAGGTCCATCTAAACTGGAAATTTGTGTTTGGTCGCTCATATCTCTGTTGTTACTGATATTGTATCTGCTCATCTCACAAATGCATGATCATTACAAATGGGACATCATTGTAAAGGGAAATGAACATACTTTCCAATGATATAAGATACAATGCTAATAATACAGTGACAACAGAGATATGATCGACCAAACACAAATTTCCAAACTTTTTTTGAGGAGTTTATTTTAGAACCAGAGCAGGCTGGCAGTGGGGAACGACAGGATGTCAGGGAGGAGGGAAAAGGAGATGAGGGGTCTGATGATAATCAGCCATCTAACCTGGCTGATGACTAGGAGGATGCAGGAAAAGAGAGGGATGAGTCAATCACTCAGTGAATATGAATTTCCATTGGCTAAACCCTCTTATTTCCTGTACTGTTATACGGCGACTTTATGGTGATACGGCGCTAAATTAATCCAGTGAACTGCATATGCGCTTAAACTAAGTGCGTTTCATTGAATCTAGCCCAGTGTAATCCCGCTTCACATTTTTCCAGTGCACTTTTGTGTTAGGTATGCTATCATACATTTCTCCAGGTGAGTTGTTTTAGACTCACCTGTGCGCACCACCTTTAGCTGCAGCTCTCCCGCCATGCCATGCACATCAGGAGGGTTCTTCACATGGCAGCTGAAGGTTCCATTGAAGGTGAACTTCACATTGTGCAGCAGAATAGAGGCATCACCCCTGGCAATGTCACCTGCCCACTCCACCTGTTCCTTGAAGCGACCTTCCAATACAGGATATGCCTTCTCTTGGAAGTAGAACACCTGGAGGGAGCAGGGTGAGAACACCCCACTGGTTAAGAACAGGGAAAGTGGCCAAATAGGTAAGCAGTGCAGTGTAATCTGTTATGAACATAGTTCCTTAACTGGTACACTAATATTGCCTCAATACCCGACACATCCTCCTGCTACCTTAATTGCATTTCCCAATTACTCACTGACTCTTCAATCCCACCACCCAGGGGCTGGAAGTTCCAGGTCACAGACGCCACGGACGGCAAGATGGCCACTGTAGACTGGAAGGTACACTTAAGCTTCACATTCGTCCCATTTACCGCCTCTACCTCCTCAGGTGTGTACACAGTCATCCCACGGACCTGGAACACACCTGGGAACCTCACACAGAGAGAATGACCAGTCAAGAATAGATACAGGCTGCATTTACACATGAAGTGACACTTTACTCTTAAATATAACACCCAGGACTTTTAAATATGTTAGGACATCTGGCAATGCAATTCAAAAAAGCATTCTGCTTTCATATTCCAGCTGGAATCCTACTGAATAGTTTATATTTGTACTTATTTGTAGCTTAATTATTTGTACTGTACTTATTAAGTAATGTCTCGGACATTCACAAAAGTGATTTTATGGAAGTGAATTTCCTGGAAGATATGTCTCTCTCTGTTGAGTGAGAAATCCCCCGAATCCCTGATTTCACACCATCTGGTATACAGTATAACCTATGCACAACGGGAAAAAATGTTTAAAAACATGGAATTCTCTTCAACAGAACAAGAACTTAAAGGATTAAAGCCGCAAGCGGCGTTGGGAGGGGTCCAAGCATTGGCACCATCGCGCCCCCTATGGAGCGATTTTAAAATGGCTTTGTCCTCATGATCATATGCCTTCACCCAACATATCTACTGAATATCATGATGATCGTATAAAATATTGATGACTTATGGCCAATTTTGTGCTAAGAGACGCTGTTGGATGACTTAGTTACGTCGCCATGGATATGTCCTGGCCGCTTCCCGTAAAGGCCTTTACTATGTCGTAACACTTAGATGGTCCGGCGTGTATGCACAGCTGCAGTGTTTCTGCACCGCAACTAAAAAAGGCGTCACACTAGTGTTGTCACGATACCAAGATTTTGACTTTGATACTGATACCAGGTTTAGTATTACGATACTCAATACTGAAATGATACTTGAAACTTAAACGATGCTAATTCGATACTCGGTACCTAACGATACTGAAATTACCTTAATAGATGAGAAACGTAATGTCCACAAGGGTTGACCTCATTTTCAAATTCATGGTTTATGAACAACCTGGTTCATTAACAACCTTTAAGTTGAAGCCTCTTCAACATATTAATATGCATAGGCCTATAGTGTTACAACACTGAACAATAGAAAAATGTGTTAAATATATTTCAAAAATGAAACAGTTGTAAACTAAATAATCTTTAAAACAGGTCTTTCACCTTTAAATAGATTTAAAAACAGCATATTTTAATAACAATACAGCATCTATCTATAATAAAATATTTCCAAATTGGAACACCTATTGCTACTGAAGTGAACTGAGTCAAAGCTTGCGCTGTATCAAGGAGCTGAGTGCACAAGCGCAAGTCACCTCACTTGGCAACCTTAGTTGCTACTGCCTTCTAGCGAAGATTCTGACAAATTACACTTTTCATCCTCTCAATCAGTAATGCGGGAGACAATTTTCCCTGGCTTTTACATTTGACTCAAAACTACCGAACGTCGGAATATTCTAATACCGAACCGTTTCTTTTTTTTTTTTTTTTTTTTTACGGACCGAAAAAGTGCTGAAGTTTCGGTATACGGTGCAACACTACGTCAGACACATATTCCAATCCATTGCTCAGCTTAGCAGAGAATGCACATTTCAGAGCGCCTCAGAGACAGATATAATAATAATACATGAATACGCATTTCAAATAATAAAGACGACATTGAGAAAAAACTTTGTCTCGTTTATTTCGTTATTCAGTGAGCAGCGTTTTCACTGCTGTATTGGCATATTTTAGGGCTAATGTCGGGTTTATCTTGTTGCTACGGAATATTACATGACATTACAGGCATTTGGCAGACGCTCTTATCCAGAGCGACGTACAACAAAGTGTATAATCATAATCAGGAAAAAGTGTGTCGAAAACCCTAGAGGGAAGTACCGTTCCAAGTGCAGGGAACAACCGCATAGTTCAACTTGGACCCGGTAGGTTAAACTGATTAACACCAACACAAACAAGAACAGCAACAACGCAGTCTATGCAGAAATACAAGCAATAGTTAAGACGAGTTAAGACTAAGTCACCTACGAAACAACTACCTAGTTACAACCCTAAGCTTACAGTCAATTTAGAGATTAAATTGAGAATACGATTTCTCTCAGCATAATGACGATTTAAAGACTAAACGAACTCACCCGATATTGTCTTCAAATGGACCGTATTATTTATTTAGACATTGGCAGACTACAGCATAAATTGCGTCTTTTGTTTATGTGCAATGTTAGTAATTGCAGCGAGAAACTGCAGCTGTAGGTCGTTATGTTATGGTAGCAACGAAACGAAGCGGACTATATATGTATTAGGCTACCGTCATTGTTTCATTATACCAGCGTGTTTTCGCGCGTTTGCACAGAAACTCAGAACCTATCAATAAAATGGTTTAGCTATTTCTCAGCATAATGACAGATTCAAAGACTAAACGAACTCACCCGATACTGTCTTCAAATGGATGCAGGCTAAAGAAAAGTAATTATTCATCCTCTCAAAAAGATTTTACTAACAAACTTGGTAGCTTAGCATGCACTCTGGGTGGCACTGTCTTCCACTGCTTCCCCGACGTTCAGACCCTCCCCTCACTGATAAAAACTAGACCCTACGGTGTCGGATTACTCGCGTCGCCATGGATGTCGCTTGCCGTAAAGAAGTTTACTAGATGTCGTAACGCTTAGATTTGGAGCTCCAGCTTTTCCGCACCCCAACTAATAAAGAAGTCCAAATGGCGGGCAAACCATATGGCGAACATCGGTGGTCCCAAAAGCAAAGTTGTAGAGCACATTCAGATGCATCGGTCGATGAAGTTTTGTGTTGATCTGACATACGGTGTGGGAGTTAGGACCTTTTAAACATGACCCTTTTGTTATAGCGCCACCATCTGGCCGACATAGGTGATTTGTAGTGCCTGAGTAATGGGGGCCCATAGGAACCCACCCACCAAATTTGGTTGGTGTACAACTTATGGTTGCTGAGCCGCAGACATTTTAGCGGAGAAAGCTTCCACGCCCCAACGAACAAGTCAAAATGACAGGCAAACAATATGGCGGTCATAGGTGGTGCCAATGGCAAAGTTGTAGAGCACGTTCAGATGCATAGGTCGATGAAGTTTTGTGTTGATCTAATGTATGGTGTGGGAGGTATGGCATTTTACGCAAAACCCTTTGTTATAGCGCCACCATCTGGCCGACATAGGTGATTTTTTGTGCCTGAGTAGTGGGGGGCCATAGGAACCCACCTGCCAAATTTGGTTGCTCTAGGACTTATGGTTGCTGAGCCTCAGACACTTTTAGCAGAAAAAAATAAGAATAATAATAATAATCCTAACAAATACAATAGGGTTCCACCAGCTTCGCTGCTTGGACCCCTAATAATCCTAACAGAGACAATAGGGTTCCACCAGCTTCGCTGCTTGGACCCCTAAATATAATCACTCAGTGATTGCCCTTCTGTAACCAAGACAAATAGTGATCACTGGTGAGTAATCTTATATGGAATAGTGATATCCTTTATTTCACAAAACACAATTCTTCATGAAGAAGTATTTGTTGCAACACATTTTATTTCCTGAAATAACATTTAATGAGTTTTACATCAGCTAGTGAGCCTTGATGCTATATCTGGTAATGAAAGCAATTTCATTGTTGTAAAATCATTGGGCCTCATTCACAAAATGTTTCTTAAATTCTTCTTACTTTTATTCTTTTGAAAAGTTCTTATGAAAAACCAATGTGGCGTTCATGAAACATGCACAAATCTTCAATTTTCTGTGAGTATCCCAGGTGTAAGGGATGATAATTGCCAACTGTTCATAATTTGGATGTGCATGCCTTTTCATGTGATTAGCAAAGGGAAACACCATAGAAATCCAATGAAAAGCATACCGACTTCAATGTCATGTGTAAACATCAGCCATTCATCATTCTCCACAACCATACAGTACCTGTGTGATCCCTAAAACGTGCTTTCTCCCCAAGGCACAATTAGCCAAGTAAGCAGCAAATACAGCATTGCTAAGTGTTGGGTTTGACTGCAGGGTTTCCACCAGTGTACTGCAAGCCCGGCGGCCCGCCAGGCCTAAATTGACCCCACGCCGGGCCTAAGCATCAGGGATTTAAAAAAATTTTTAAAGTATTTTTTAGATGTTTTTTAAACTACTGTTACAGTGGGGCGGCTCGATTGGAAAGCTCACCAGCGGCATCTGTTGGTTTAAACGTGAACACACTATAGGAAAACAGCAGGTCTGTTCTTTACCCTCATTGTGCATAGAGTGACGTTCAACAATTGATGTTTCCAACTATCACAAACTAACGGTACCTAGCAAGGCACCATTTCTTTAGTAGGCTAACTAACCTCGTTACAAACTGTGTTATCACTTCATCTCGTCGGTAAGTACATTCTTTTTATAACTTTTATAACTTAAGCAGTGTGTAGGTAATGTTAAACTAGTAGCATGAATGTAACGTTCGATACATTATAACATTACATGATTTATTAATCGCCATCAAAATAACGACTAGTTTATTAATAACGTTAGCTTGATGACATTGATGTGCACGACAACGTGGTCATTTAGCTAACTTAGCTAGCTAGCCAAACAGTCAGTAACACAGATACATAGATATTGTTGTTGTTGAAATGCGCCCAGCATTCCAAGGCTGTACATTGTTGTAAGATTCAGTGGCCAATCAGTAGGCAGTGTTGTGCATATCCCACTCTTACAGCTCGTTTCCAGCCCAAACCACTGCAAAGAGAGCAAACTTTTTTTTTGTCAGTGACATTTCCTTCTGACATCTACAACGCAATTGCAAACACAACATTTATTTTGCCTTTTTGTATAGCTATTTCCATGGATAAAATCACATTTATTCTTATTATTTATTGGTAAAAACATTTACTTCATATCCAGGGAGATAGCCAACTACTTGCACGTTACATGACATGTGTAGCCATTTAGTAACGATCGCATTTCAGGCTAGAAAATAACCTGGTAATCCAGAGAAATTGCTGAGTTGTCTTAGAATCTTTATCGCAACAGAATGTATCAAGGCTGGCAGCCCGGATCAAATTTGTTGTGACAGCTACCGTCCAAAACAAACACCTGAGAGAGGCTACCTGAGCGCGTGCCTCCCCCAAGGCGTTACGTCATTGTTTTGCAATGCGCAGCTGTCGTAAATACATGCTGGCTTCGATAAGCGGAATCGATAAGCTTGGAGCCATACGATTCCAATGAATAGGACAACTTGGAACCGGTTTGCGATTCCCATCCCTACTTAAATATGCCCAGCATTCCAAGGCTTGTTGTAAGATTCAGTAGCCAATCGGGACTTGAATACAAGTTTTTTGTACAGTGCAAAAACTTTGATATTATTTATTTTAATTTAATTTCTTTTGTTGTTGAAAACACAGTGTTCCAAGTCTCTACATTGTTGTCAGATTCTTTGTAAGACTATGCTATTCTGTAAATAGTTGTTGATTTTTTAAAAATGTGTGTTGAATAAATGACTTATTTATAACAACATTCACATTACGTAGTTATATTTTCAAATCTCCAGTCAGCTTTTAGCACTGACTTAATGTAGGGCCCTATGGAATCTGTGTTATAGCTTTTTTAAATTCTGAATTCCGCGATTCCGTCCGTGATTATGTTATCACAGAAACTATAGGGCCCTACCTTAATGCTGCCATCAGTCTGTCGCTGGCCCGCGCCGGGCCCCCATCAAAAAAGACACTTGGCCGTCGGCCCACGCCAGGCCGCCGGCCCCCGTCAAAAGATACTTGCCACCGAGCCTAACAATTTTTCTGGGGGAAACCCTGGACTGTGCACTTGTGGGTCTTCATATGTCTTCATCTATCATTAGAATCATTCACTTTTATTACTAAATGAAATAAATTAAATGTTACAACAAGGTTATTATCACAAACCAAAAATAGGACTAGGTGTCAAAAACATTTTAAACCGAAAAAAAAACTTTTTTGAAAAAATGAAAACTTGCAAACCACTCTTGAAACATGAATAAAAATTTTAAACTAAATAAAAACTAGTGAAAGGCCAAGGTTATTCAAATAGGTTAATGAAGTTAATCAATAGCCTATCTAGGCCTGTAATTTTACTGATAAACATTTAGCTGTTACTATGAGGTCTGTAATTACTTAAATTGTATATTCATATCACTTTTCTTACCTTCACGTTGTTGATTCACATGCAAATTGGCACACTAATAGATGGTACCCCCCAACCACTACTCATTAAATTTGTTGCTAAATGGCTACATGGTAGCACTATAGCAGTTAACTGAATTTCCACAAATTAAAAACCCCTTAGCGCACATGCCAAATATGACAAATCCTTGCCCATTTATGGGGTACCCTATTTAAAGCTTTATATCTCCAGATGTGGGTGTCAGACTTGAAAAATTGCTTAAAAGAAGCAAGACATTTGTACCATTTACAATACTAACTTAGATTATTTCTTCCTAAACTATGAATATAAACTACCAAAGTGCCACAAATGCAATTGTCTAGGCAAAAAATGAAAAATCAATTTTCTCTTTTTTAGTTTGCAATGAAATACTGAGAGATTGCAAATATACAGCAGGTTAAACTATACATGTCCTGGATCAAAAACCCCTTTGAATCAAGTGTAAGCAGTGTACGCAGTGTCTCCAAATCTATTCAAAATGTCTAAATTATGCATTGCTGTAAATCACAACATAATCATGTATTTCACTACAAATCAACTGTTTGATAAATGGTAAATGGACTGCATTTATATAGCGCTTTTATCCAAAGCGCTTTACAATTGATTCCTCTCATTCACCCATTCACACACACACACACACACCAAAGGCTGCCATGCAAGGTATCAATCAGCTCGTTGGGAGCAATTAGAGGTTAGGTGTCTTGCTCAGGGACACTTTGACACGCCCAGGATGGGGGATCGAACCGGCAACCCTCCGACTGCCAGACAACCGCTCTTACCTCCTGAGCTATGTTGCCCCCTGGTTTGACTGAAGAAAGTGACTGGGAATTACAAGCTTTCAGTCAGTACAGTGGTCTAAAATAGCTAGGGGTCCAGAAACACAACAACACATGAACACAAAAGGAACCTCAGACCCCTCTGATGTAATAAATTATCGACCCGTATCGCTTCTACCCTTTCTGTCCAAAACCCCTGAGCGAGCAGTGCTTAAACAACTAACCTCTTTTCTCCATCAGAACAACCTGCTAGACCCTCACCAGTCTGGCTTCCGATCCGGGCACTCAACAGAGACTGCGCTCCTGGCTGTGACGGAGACACTCGCCACTGCAAGAGCCTCACGCCTCTCCTCTGTCCTCATCCTTCTTGACCTGTCTGCGGCATTCGACACGGTCAACCACAAAATACTCCTCTCCACCTTGGCTGAGATGGGCATTGCTGGGACTGCCCTGTCTTGGTTCGCTTCGTATCTTACAGATAGGTCCTACCAGGTCACCTGGATGGGGTCTGCCTCTGCTTCTCATCCCCTTGTTACGGGAGTACCGCAGGGATCTGTACTGGGTCCTCTGCTGTTCTCCATTTACACCAAATCTCTTGATTCAGTTATTAATTAACATGGCTTCTCCTATCATTGTTATGCAGATGACACGCAACTCTTCCTTTCTTTCCCCCCCTCGGCCTCCCAGGTCGATAAGATATCTTCCTGCCTGGCTGACATCTCTACCTAGATGGCCAGCCACCACCTGAAGCTCAACCTCAACAAAACTGAGCTGCTCTTCTTCGCATACAAGACCTCCTTACTACGTGAGCTCTCAATCACGGTTGATGGCACCAGCTCTCAATCATGGTTGGTGACTGCCTCTCACTCTGCTAAGAGCCTGGGGGTGGTCCTGGATGACCAACTGGACCTCAAGGAGCACATCAAGGCAACATCAAGGTCCTGCAGATTCCTTCTGTACAACATCAGAAGGAGTCGATCATACCTGACCACACACTCTACCCAGCTGCTTGTCCAGGCTATGGTGACCTCCCGCTTTGATTACTGCAACTCTCTCCTTGCAAGCCTGCCAGCTTGTGCCATACAGCCACTACAGATGATTCAAAATGCCGCTGCCCGACTCATCTACAACCCTCCCACTTCACACCTCTGCTACGATCACTCCACAGTATTTCCCAAGAAATTATGAATAATAGTTGACCACGTTTCGTGCTGCGTCTTTTAATGCTACCACAGAGTGAATGCATAAGTGAATGCGACGATAAGAAAAATTTCAGTTATGCTGACCTAAAAAACGCTATTCCAAAAGAAAAATGAGACATGTTATACATCGTTAGAAAGCTTATACTCTCACCTACTGAATAAATGAATTGTCAATTGACCACCTGAAACACTAACCTACTTATTTCATATTTATTTGAGAGGACTGGATGCCATTACCTCTTAAAATGCAAGTCCTGTAAAAATACACATAATAAACTTTCTAAATGAAAATAACTTCATGCATATACAAATGACAAATTAAAGGAAAAACTAATATAAAGTATCTTAGTAAGGCATTGGACCACCATGAGCCACCAGAACAGCTTCAATGCGCCTTGGCACACAATCTACAAGTCTCTGGAACTCCACTGGAGGGATGGAACACCATTCTTCCAAAATATATTCCTTCCTTGTGCTTTGATGATGGTGGTGGCATTGCCATCCTGGAAGAGACCACTTCCATCAGGATAGAAATGTTTCATCATATGATAAAGGTGATCACTTAGAATAACTTTGTATTGATTTGCAGTGACCCTTCCCTTTAAGGTGACACGTGGACCCAAACCATGCCAGGAAAATGCCACCCACAGCATAACTGAACCACCGAACCCCCTCAGTGTAGGGATCAAGTGTGTAGTTGTCGATGGACTGTTCTCGCTGATGCGGTCTGACCATGTCCTAGTTAACATTCTCAGTTACCTGAGTTGCTCATCTTTTTTTCCTTATATATTGCACTAATGCATGAACATCACAGTCATCGAATGTGCGCTTTCGACCACAATTTCTGACTCCATTTACTGATGTCTTTCCCATAGATCTAAATGCAGCTGTCACTTTATCACTGTTCCTATTGAAACACTACCCAGTTGAGCAGTTTGAAGTGACTGAAGTGACTTTGTGACTGAAGCTCCCGCCATTCATGCCACAATAATGAACCCTCTTTTCAAAGTCACTTAGATCTTTTCCTCTTCCCATCTTGATCCAAAATCGAGGTCAGCTGGGCCTGCTCAGCATTTTTATACATACCACAGAGCATGATAGGATGCTAATTGCTTATGTGTATCATGCCGTACACAATTATGGAAGCATATGCATTCGTTATGTTTCTCCATTTATTTATTAAGGTTTTTCGTTATATTAACAAGGCCTCTTTAACAATAGCTTGCAAGTCCTGTAAAAATACACATAATAAATGAGTAGCTTACAGAATTTTGATGTGGAATAAGAATAAGTAATACGGAGAACACTAAACTACCTTTTTTCAGTGAACTTACATGCCTACTAGTGGGGCTATAACTTTGTCGAACACCCCATCTTTGAGTGAATCTCCACTTTATAAATATGAAAATAAAGCCTCTATTTGAGATACACTTTTTCAAGCTCTTCAATTACTTCTGTCTCAGCATAAAACTGTTTCATCCGATCCACCATAATTATAAATTTTAATAATTTCATTTTGTAGCAGAATGTTTAGTTGTTTCAAGAAGTAGCTTGCTTCCATGTGCGCACAATCTCTGATTGTCAGCGCGATCTACATTACGCACTGTAAGAAACCCCTCACCAAACGGTGCATTGAGGTCACCAACTGTAAGAAACCCCTCCGCAAACCAAACAGCAGAAGTACCTGAGTAGCAAAGGAAGTGTAGTCTTACCTAGTGCCACTGGAATGGAATTAATTTAATGTTATCTTGATTATCAGACTCCAAAATTGTGTTTTAACCTTTCCTCTGTGATAACAGTTATGCATAGACAGTAGTGTGGCTCTATACAGATTGCTATTTAACTTGAGTGGTCAAATGTTGTCTTGAACAATCAGTTTGTGAAATATACGCTCATCTGTGACGCCTGGGTACCTTCCAAAATAGCTGTGCTTAATACTACACATGTTGTTTACGGTGTTGTCACCCTTTGTAGTACAATCTGGCTTGATCAACAATTAATCTATTCAGTAGGTGAGAGTATAAGCTTTCTAACGATGTATAATATGTCTAATTTTACTTTTGGAATAGCGTTGTATAGCTCAGCGTAACCAAAGGTGTTCTCTCACCATCGCCTCCTTACGCATTCACTCTGCGGTAGCAGTAAAAGACACTATACCTTGCGAAATTTTATTGATGACTTTCATCATTTCTTGGAAAATATGATTGAAAGATTCTGAGCATGGCTAAGACATATGTTTGCTGATAGACCTGCAGTTGAGGCCAAAAGTTTACATACACTTAGGCTAAAGACAATCACTCATTTTTTCACAACTCCACACATTTCATGTTACCATACATTTCCTGTGTTAAGTCAGTTAGGGTATCTACTTTATTTTCTTAAGAGGTCATTTAAAAATAATGGCTAAGAGACCGATTTATTTCAGCTTTTATGTACTATATAAGATTTCCAGTGGGTCAAACGTTTACATAAACTTTGTTAGTATTTGGTGGCATTACCTTTTAATTGCTTAACTTGAATCAAACACTTGGGGTAGCCTTCCACAAGCGTCTCACAATACTTTTCCAGAATTTCTGTCCATTCTTCCTGACATAACTGGTGTAACTCAGTCAGGTTTGGGAGCCTCCTTGCTCGGACACACTTTTTCAGTTCAGTCCACAAATTTTCTCTGGGATTCAGGTCAGGGCTTTGTGGCCACTCCAAATACTTTCACTTGACTTGTGGTACTTTCTTTCTTCCAAAATTATGAATATAAAATAATCTAAGTTAGTATTGGAAATGGTACAAATGTCTTGCTTCATTAAAGCCATTTTTCAAGTCTCTGTGATGCTCACATCTGGAGTTATAAAGCTTTAAACAGGGTACCTCCTAAATGGGCAAGGATTGGCCAGATTTGGCATGAACACAAAGGGGTTAAATTCTGTCAATGGCATGAACAACCTGGCTGCCAGTAGGGTTTTCGTATAAACTCTCGTAGGCTGCTGTCCAACAAAATGCAAGCACAATGCAGAGAGTGGGAGAGCTTTCTTGATTTCAAAGGAATCATTCCTTTGATGGCTGATGACCTTGCCCGGCAACTAGTGTGCCTGTTGTGGAGCAGAGGGATTATGGGCAGGGCTCTTTAACATAGACAGGAATCATGGAGAAATACTGAAACACTTTTCTTTAAAAACTTTTTGGGAAAGAATGATTTGGCACATGTCTGGTTTATCATTGCACAATGACATCCGATTCAATCAAAAAACATTGTGTTACAATAAAAAAGGAGCAATCTTGGCTACAAGAAAAATAGTGATAAGCAAATTGGACAAAAAAATCTGTGAGGATAACAAAGTGGGCTATACAAAATTAAAGTATGGTGAGAAAATGCTGTTGGTCACATTTGGTCAAAATTGCATCTAAATGTTACCTATGTATTATATCTATCTTTAATTAAATTAAAGTAATCCCAGCCATTTTTAAGATCCCTGGTGAGAACAAATAAAGTGATGAATTAGTACTGACAAACTCATGTAACTGCTCCTGTCCTCTGCCATGAACAAATGAATAAAACTGAATTTAAAAAGTTGTAGAATACATAAACTAGGACAGTGCTATGTCAAAAGCTGGTGTCTATCAAAGTATAAAATTTGAATAGAAGGGGCATAGGTGTTAACTGTGAAGATGCAGCCAGAATGCCTGTACCACCTACACCCCTCAGCCAGAAAAATCCCTGGGGAACAATCATTTCTTCTCCTGTCAGTTACCAACACCACAGTTTAGGTCACATTTCCATAATTTATTTAATATGTCACTGTTACACCCACATCATTTTATGCATCAAACATCAATGTTGTAGTCTGTATAGCTTCAACAAGAAACTTGGCAAAGACCATTAAAATTGATATTTTTATTTTAAAAGTGTCAATGAAAAACCAAAAATAACATCTAGTCGCCATATTCTATTGAAGTAGCCCTTTAACTGGGATTTTACATGCATGAGATTACTGAACTCAGACATTCAGTGCTACTGCAACCAAAGTACAAGTTAAAAACATAAACGCGTTGTTTTAGTTTCATTAGTGGACGATACACGACAACAATGCCGAATACGGAGTTTCGCAGTGCCACCATTGTCGCTCTGGTCATTCATTTAACACGCACCCCCTCCCTGCAGTCTCATCTAGAAAACACCCCCCACCCTTGACATAATGGACAATATTGTCTATCTTGGCATTCACAAAAATATTCTTTCACCACTAAAAAATCGTATTCCATCATAGCAACAAGATAAACCCGACAATAGCCCTAAAATATGCCTATACAGCAATGAAAACGCTGCTCACTGAATAACAAAATAAACGAGAAAAAGTTTTTTTAAATGATACCATGTCATTCTACAGTCAATATCTGGGACTAAATATTGAATAAATATACAACCTTACCATTGGTTTTACACATAGAGATGTCCCTTTTGAGACTGAGTGGTCATATATTGTCTTGGACAATCCGTTTGGGAAATATACGTGCATGTGTGATGCGTGGGTACCTTCCAAATTAGCTGTGCATAATACCACACCTGTTGTTTACGGCGTCGTCGCCCTTTTTAGTACAGTCTGGCTTGATTGACAATTCTATTCAATCTATTCAGTAGGTGAGAGTATAAGCTTTCTAACAATGTATAACATGTCTCATTCTGCTGTTGGAATAGCGTTTTATAGGTCAGTCTAACAGAAAATATTCTTAGCATCGCATTCACTTACGCATTCACTCTGTGGTAGCTGAACCTAACGAAACATGGTCAACGATTTTTTGTAATTTCTTGGAAAATACTATTATTATTGAGGACTTCTGGACATAGCTAAGCCATATGTTTGCCGATATACCTAGCTGACATCGTTTTCTGGAGCAAAACAGAAGTGAATAGAACGGTATCATTGATACTGTCTCTGTCCCCATCTACTGAACATAGATGAGATTTCATCATTGCTATGTAAGTATTACTGCTCAAAATATTTCAGTTATATACGTTGTTTTTGAAATTGAGTGTCTTTAAATAGGTTAGTGGTGTTATATAATGTGGATATTTCACACTGTAATGTAAGCATTGGATGGTAGTGTAATAGTTAGTGTAATTTGTGAAGCATGCAACAGTGATGATGTGAGAGTTGGAACATTGTCACAACGTGGTGGACGGTTGAAAATTGTTTTCATGTCGTCCCATCCCCATACAAGAAAACATACCAGAGTACAGAGTATAGAAATTCATACAAGAGTTAATTATTACACATTTAGGTACTGTACCGCATTGTGTGACAATATTTTTGGATTATTTTAAAAATCTGATAGCATCTTAAACCTTCATAAGGGGCTCATTTATATGCTTTATAATGGACAAAAAACATTTTATTTAATTTTGGAGAGATTTTGGGTGTTTCTGGACCCCTAGATATTTTAGACCACTGTACGGACTGAAAGCTTGTAATTCCGACTTGAAAATGATGCAACAGTGATTTTCTTGAGTCAAAACAGTTGATTTGTTGTGAAATACGTGAATATGTTTTGATTCACAGCAATGCATAATTTAGACATTTTTGATAGATTTGGAGACCCTGGGTACACTGCTTAGTTTTTGCTTCATACATCTATAGTAGTTCTACATATCCACCCTTAGATTTTATGAACTTGTGGTCAAGAAGTTTTTGATCCAGCACATGTATAGTTTAACCTGCTGTATATATGCAATCTCTCAGTATTTCATTGCAAACTAAAAAAGTGCAAATTCATTTTTGATTTTTTGTCTAGACAATTGCATTTGTGGCACTTTATTTCTTCCAAAATTATGAATATAAACTAATCTGCATTAGCATTGTAAATTGTACAAATGTCTTGCTCCAGTTAAGGCATTTTTCAAGTCTCTGTGATGTTCACATCTGGAGTTATAAAGCTCTAAATAAGGTACCCCCTAAATGGGCAAGGATTGGCAAGATTTGGCATGTACGCTAAGGGTTTAATTTTTAAAAAGTAAAGGGCAATTTCATTTTAAGCTCTAATAATAAAATGAAAAGAAAACAGTAATCAAAAAGACATCACCGTAAAATGTATGTTGTCCACGGGGTCTTAAAAAGTATTAAAAGGTCAAAATACTTTTAATACTTTTCGTCTCGCCATTTTACGAAGTATTACATTTTGTATGCGAATAGCCTATTTGTCTAAAGAGTTTGTATGCTAAAAGTTTGCGTGAATTTATGTAAGGAATAAACCACGACGGGCTGTCCCTTTATTGGAAAGTAACGGACGACGGGGGTGGTGATGCGGCCGAGGCAAAGCCGAGGAGGAGGGGTTTATTTCACTTATACAACAGGTTACCCATAATGACTATATGGTTACTTTTATATTTATTGATTTTTATCGACTTAATCAGCTGAAAGTGAAATATTCTTCCGCGGCTGTTTGGGCATATTACTTTACCATTATCAAGCAAAACTCAAAGCTACAAAATTTGTAGTTCTATTTGGACCGCTGATATGCAAAAACACTGGTTGGTAGTTCTATTTGCACCTTTGTTAAAGTTACAATCTCAAAGATTTCTGTTTCGTTCTCTTTGGCGGTACCAATGGCAAAAAGCAGTAATTGCAGGTGTGTTTTTGGACCTCACTTCCCAGAGATCCAACCGGATCCAACCAGTGTCGCCTGTGTGACGTCAGTCATTACTATTTACTGAATAAAAAATGGTTGTTATAAGAGTAATGTTATGTACACACTCATTCATTGTCTAACATTAGGTTAACATAAGCTGCCTTTACACTGCCGAGCTGGGTTAAAATGCTGTAGCAGACCTGGGGTAGAATTAGTGATGATCAATTTCCACAGACGTTCTTTATCCACCTTTTGCCCAGTATGAACATCTTTACACTGCAGAGAAGAATTTGCGGTATTCGCTGCGGCTCGTACAATCGTGCACACTAAACAGTCTTTCTCGTGAATGATTGTTGTGTGATATTTTTGAAACAACTGCCTTGCAAAATGTTACCGCTGGTGTTTCTGGTTTTGCTAGCAAACTGTTCGAGAATAAAGCGGAGCTGGGTGTTCAATTAGCAATCAGAACAAGAATAATAAAACAAAAACAAAGGAGATTTCATCAAAAAAGGGCAAGGCTGAAGGACCATATGAGGAAGCGTAATAAAATAATAACGCTAATCCATACTGCTGCATTCTTTTATTTAGTTTTCTCTGGTTTGACATTTTACACTGAAATCAGTCCTGGCTCTGCTCCACCTATACCCCTGGTTAATGCTCTGTGTAAAGACGGCTTTATTCCGATCATTATAATATATTGATGAACTTGATGGCAATGTAAATAACGGTAACGTTAAGGCCAATTCAGATCAATGATTCGCAACGAGACGAAACGGGTTTAGAATGTTGCAGAGAAAATTGCAGCGGTGTGAATTGGTTAGTTGCAGAGCGTCTGAAGCCTTTGCCTGGGGTCTCAAAAGACCCACCTTGTCAAATCGCCAAGTGCAGTTAGAACGTTTACAATCAGACGTCTTGGAATTTTGCAAGTTGCATCCAGTCTGGTTGCAATCATTGATCCGAACTGACCTTTAGTTAGCTAAATTGCAACGTTGCAACAAGGTAGCATTGCATTTGAGAGACGTTTTGAGAGGTCGGTACCAGTCGGTAGCGTTTTTTCTAATTGTTAGCTGACATTAAATTGTGTTAATTACATTAGCTAGCTAGCTAACGCAATGTTACCTGATATGAGAGATGGATACTGTGCGCAACGTTGTCTAAACTAATGTTGCCTTTCTTGACATGGTCCGGTAGCTAGCGTTAGCTGTGCAAATAGCTAGGCTATTTAATTAGTAACGTTACATTGTCATCAAATGTAATACAAAATCTACATCAACAAATAATATGACCTCTCATGTTACACAAAAACTTTTTTGGGTTCCATAACCCCCCCCCCCCCCCCCCGTTATTGTAATGCTAGCAGGCACCGGAAAAAAACAGTACACGGCTCACACACAAGTGAGCTGAAGAGTGAGCCTGTTGCGTTAGCTTCGCCTACCCTCTCTGGCGGACCAACCACTGATGGGTGATGGAAAATGCGTCACTAACTATGCGCCGCTTGTGATTTTTTCCCGGGAATGTCTCCACAGACACCCAGTTCTTTAATCATAAATTATTATATTAATAATAATATTAATTAATATAATAATAGGCTCAATCACCATTGCATTACCTAATTCGGCGATAGATAGTGACTTAACAGACATTTATTTTCGAGATTATTACTTTAAGCAAAAACCTCTGGTCTTTAATTCTATGCAAACAATGATTCTATCAGGAAAAAATAGTTCGTTCTCGTTTTATACCATACAATCTTGGTCATTTTTGTCATTACATTATTTAAGAAAGCTGCATGACACCATAACTCTATTAAATTCATCTCCTTAGCTCTGTCTTGCTTTTTAAACCGGTGTGGTCACGCAGTGTAGATATTGTGTCTTTCTAAGACCCTCTGAAACCCGGTTTGAATGCCAGCTAGCTTTATGATAGGTTTGCTGTCACTTGTCACCTAGCCATTAGTAAAATTTAGCTGGGTTTTAGGTCAAAATGGTCTCAGGGTATGCTTATTATCCCAGCTAAAACAACGGTTACTATAAACGCAATCGTTTACAAAGATACGGAATAAAATGCATCCAGTAGCCAGCAGTTAAATACGGAATGCCTATTCTACTGTCGGGATAGTTGGTGACCCTAAATGAAGCCAGCTACAGTAATTAGAACTGTGGTTCAATGTTGCCATCAATTGTGAAATTGGACATTGAAAAGGGGGATGTAACAACAATTCAAAATAGAAAGAATAATGTTGCTGTTCTAACTGCTTTAGAATGCTGGATTATGCTGCGCATTGATTTTAGAACTGTTAAAACACAATGAAAAACAAACTGAAAAATTGTTGGAACGCAAAGCAACTGAATTGAGGCACATGCCATGGATCTTGATAGGTATTTGTAAGGAGGGAGCCCCCCCAACAGCTCACCGTTTGTTTCATATATTACCATTATCTAAGTTCAAAGTTTACACAAGTACATATCGTGAAATTCTGAGTTCCGAAATGAATGATTTCATAAAACTGTGTGTATGTGTGTTTGTGTGTGTGTGTGTGTGTGGCTTTATCAGTTGTAATTGTAATATAGGCCTAGGATTGTCCTTCTAATGGCTGAGTTGCCATTCACTGCTGTAGAGCCCCACCTGCCCAATAGCATGCTGACGATGTGATTCCCAACAATGTTTTGTGTGAAAATTTGTTAGGCCAAATGCAATGGAAAGTGAATGGGAAAGAGATCAAAGCATGCAAAGACCACAGAGATTTTTGTTAATGACCGTGTTGTGTGTGTGTGTGTGCGTGCGTGCGTGCATGTGTGCATGTGTGTGTGAGTGTGTTACTGTTACTACTTTTAATAAACCTTGCCTTTGGGTTAGTCACTTAGTTTATTTTCTTGAGCTTTGTTCCCTCCCGGCCTATCTGAAGTTATCGCAAACTAAGACTGTTTAGTTTGCAATCTCAAAACCAATGTATAGTAATTGTAAGTTAAAGGTGTGTCACTGATGTAACCGGTTACAGCTCGAAGTGGCGTTGAGGTCTTAAAATATATTGAAAAGGTCTTAAAAAAGGTCTTAAAATGTACTGAATTTAACTGCAGGATTCCTGCATATACCCTGATGTAGAAAAGGCACTACATATACTATTATTTACTGTTAGACATGGCCAATCAGAGAAGCAATATATCCAGGCAAAGAAAACATGTTTACACTGGAATAAAAGTTCCAGTCTGGAATAAAATTACAGTGAATTGTCATTCTGATCTCTGTGAATAAGTAAGCATTTGGTCTGCATACAAGCCTGCTCGACACACCCTAATAAAAACCACTGCTGTTTTTCATCAACAGTACATGTATGACTCAAACTAGCCACAATCCTTGAAGAGATAATACTGGAGCTGAATCCATGGAAATTTAGAGAAGAACATTTGGTCTGCCAAGGCTGCCAAACAAAATAAAGCCAATAAAAAACCCAACACTCATGTACTGTATCATAATGTGTTACAGGACGGAGCGGCCATAATTTCTTCTCAAAGTGCAACTTGACTTTGCTTATAAAAGCACTATCTTCTTACATTCATGTATTGTTTATATTTCTGAAATGTAAACAGGTATTAAGCTGCACCATTAACAGTCTGGACAGTACTGAGGGTAATGGACAAAATCATTTATTAAGAAATTAAATGCCCCAGCTTTCTTTGTCTCCAGATTTATATCTGGAGGAACAAAAAGTTAACCACTGACCTGATGGGATACATGCCAACAAATATGATCTTCCCCTTTTCCCCTTGAGCGAAAACATACTCTTTACTCACTGGTTAATTATTGCCTTATGCACGTCAACTTCTATATGACTGTACTGGTGCTTCCACTGTACTGTATAAAAGTGGTTTCCACACTGGGTACCAGGGAATAAATTGTTAAAAGCTTTTTTATTTCAAGAATCTTTCCCACCAACTCTACTACTGCTGTTACTGCAATATAAGGTCAACTGTATTTGGAATGACTTCTATTTTTAATTAAAGTAATCGAGCACATGGTTTGGCTTAACACTCCACTGCATTAAAATCAATTACTGGTCTTATACTTTGTGCTGGTAAGGCCATGTATAAAGGACTACATCGTTCTAGAGGACATAAAAAGAATGGCCCTGTAGTGAAACCACTCAATATGGAGCCACATTATTCATACAGAGTTTGTACCTATGTATATTACCCAATTTTTCAAAAAATTGTGTTCAAAATTTTCTGTTGGAAATATTTCTTATTGGGATGGCAGGTATACCATCCCACCAAGTTATGGCTTGGTGAGGTGGCATGCCCCATACCTATACAGCACCAAGATGTACACAATGGCCACAGGCTCTCAGCCCTCTTGCCAAAGGGCAACATAATCATCATGAACTCTGATTACGCGATTATGTGTTCACCTGTTTGCAATTCGGGAGCTAATTGGTTGTAACATTTATTCCGCCTAGTTGCTTTGTTCATCACTGTGTACTGAGCCTTCATGCCTGCTGCTCCATGCTGGCCTCTGATCTAGTGCCCTCTGAGCGTAATACGTTGCCATGAGTATTTAGTTTTTGTTTCGAGCTCCCAAAGTTTTCAGTATGCTGTTATTCTGATTTTACTCTGCAAAGTCTCTTATATTTTTTGACCATCTCCTGTTGCCTTTCTCTGCTATTGTGTTCACCACCACCATTTTTACACTGATTACATCTTCATAAATGCTCCAGACCCACTAAGAATACATCTCCCCATTGGACATTTAGGTACATCAGCCGATAAAAACATTAGATACTCACACAAAATGGCGTCAACTTAACTTGTGGCTCACCGAGTTGTGCGTGTCCCTTTGGAACTTTTTGGATGAGTGACAGTCCCGAGTTCAAATCCCTCTTGGACAGAAGTTAACCTTTATCTCATTACACTTGCTAGCTGGCTAAAGAAAAATGTAACATTTACTTTAAAAGTATTGCTTTTGCATTTGTACAATCTTTGCGGGAAACTCATTTATATTTCAAATAAAATACACGCACACTTTAGACAGTTCCGCGAATATTGTTTAATGTCATTTTGATTTCAATACTTTCAATGGCAGACCTAGATTTTAATGTATGACTTATCGACAGTGCTTTGTAGGCTATGTGTGAGTAACCTGCCATTTTTGTATGTTGAAAATGTGGTTTTCATCAGAAGCAGACAACCTGAGACCATAGCACTCCAGGAAATAAGTATTCAATACCTAATCACTCAGTCTAATAGACCAGGCCTACAAGGGGGGGTTTTGGGAGCAGAGTTATATGCTGTGTCTGGGTGTAAGTTTTTGTTTATGGGTCTTTGTTTATGGGTTTTTGTTATTACTTTGCCTCGGAGGTTTTTGGTTGCCAAATTGGCTTTTTTTTCCTTGTTTAGTTGAGAATTCTGTCGGATTGCCATTTTTGGGCAATAAACAGAGAAAGTCAAACATTTTTGCTGTTTTTGCTGTCTGTTCACCATGCGATCAGTGGCCACCCCCAGCCCTGCATCACATATATTAAACTGATGTTTATAATTGTAAACAAACAATGCAACTCATGTTTGTATGTGCAGCATCTAGTAACGTGATGTTGCTGTACAAGCTGCTTTGAAGCTACCTCAATAGTCATCTTATAGGACTGAGCAGTCAGTGCTGTCACTAGGGGTTCTTTTTTCCATGATCAATGCCACACGGAGGATGGGCACAGTCAATGGCGCAGCATGTAGGTGCACTGAATGTGGTTACTGAATGTTTGCATGACATGGGGAAAATTAGCTGGATTATGCTGAATATATTATCAGAGTGTGCGTTGTAGCACGATTCATAAATAGCCAATCAGATTAACTCTTTTCACCCCCTTTAAGTGCATGGTGTACTGCCAGTTTCCTTGGTCTACCACTGCAGTGGAAAACGAGGATAAGGATACTAATCAGACATTTCTTCCAAGATGTTCTTATGGGGTAGGTGCAGAGTTGGGCTGTCGCTTTTTTCAAAAACTGAATTCAAATGAATCTCATAAATAAGAGAAATTTGTTCAAATTTTCTTCTGTAAAAATTTCAGTAAAACATTCTCTTAACGTTTATTATGGGTTTTAATTGTCGATTAAACCTATAGCTAAATAGCTTACATGTGCAACGCTATGACAACAGTAGCTGGAAATTTTATTAAACAAAATAAACCCAGTGACGATCATAACAATGCCTGTGATCCTGTTCACAGCATTAAAATAACTTGAAATGAACTGTTGCTCAAATGAAAGGAAAACTATAAAGCACAATTTATCATTAACTCACAACAATGGAATATCTTACTGTGGGACAAGCAAGGATTAATTAAAAATGTTTATTTTCTGAATCCAGCAGTTCCAACAGTCAATGCCCTTGTTAAAATGTTCAGTACTCTGAATACTGAACACAAGCGATATTGCGTGCTAGGACCCCTCACTAAACCTACATATACAATATATTTTATGTGATTTTATTTAATAATTATTGTTGAAAATGAGAATTATCAATTAAATCACCAAATTCATTGACAGGTCAGTCTACAGTAAACTGGTGGAATCAACTAACAAGTCAAAACAAGCACTATATCAGGTTTGAAGGTTAAATTATTGTATTCAATACAAAGCAGTCAATTAGATTAATGAATTGAAGTCATACATTGTTTATTGGATGCAGGCACACTATTTCTAAATGACAAAACAGAAAACATAATTCAAAACATTAAACAATTACTTTGGAAATACCAGAAAAAAGAGAGAGACGGATAAACCAGACCTTGTCAAAGTGTTACACACTTCCGGTTTAGGCACCACAGGATGAACACAACGCAACACAACAACTCTTTCCTGTGGTCATCTTAAATACCTTACCCAGCATGGCTTGAGGATGTTTGCCCTGATTGGGTGATTGCCGAGTTCAGGTGTAGGAGGGAAGAGAAGGGGGGTCAGACTCATTTATGACAAGGACTGGCCTACCTAAAAGCAGACCTCATCCTTATTGATCAGTGTGAGTTTATGTTGTTGGAAGCAGCGTTAAGCACTATGCTATTATTATCAAAAGATTTCTGAATTAACTCTCTAACAAGATCAAACCTGAATATGTAAGGAGGTATTTCAGTTCAGCTTTTGAATACATATAAAAAGCAAGGAAGTTTATCTCTGCTTCTACAACAGGATGATATTTGTAGACAGATAATTGTAAAAGCCAGCCAATTCTAACCTCCACCTTCAGTCAAAATATTTTCCATACAACAAAACCAAATCGTACCATGTAGGTTTCCGCTAGAAACTGTAATTGGTTCTAAAAATTGAGATTTCCACTACCAGGCCCCAACACCTGTATAAACATTAAGATTTTTACTCACTCACTTAAATGTCACAGATTGCATTCAAACTTAAAGGGGAATTGCACTTTATAACACTTCTGCTTCTGATGACTGATATTTTCCTTCTAATGAATGTGTCACCCTTCATTTTCAAATTAGTCATTTCATTTTAAATGTCTAACGTTAGAAACAAAGACCTTTTTTTTTAGTGCAAGTCCACATAGTAGTACGGTTTCCGGTTTTTTCTTCTTCAATTTCGTTTCATGGCAAATCGAGAAGAAGCGAGAAGCAAAACATTCCGTTAACTTAGCGTTGAAATCGAACAAACTAACGTCTGCTAGCTTTTGTTTGATGCGATATCGGTGTAATAATGAGGTGCATGTACCCGGTTGTTATAATGTCCCCGTTAAACTTGACTTAAAAGCACATTTTCATAGTTTTCCACACGATGCCAGACATGGTTGGATGTAATCAGACACCCCAACATAACAGCCGAAGAAGTTCGCAAACAAGGACTAAGGGTATGCAGCAACTAAACTGTCATGTATAATTCCATTATTCAATCCACATTACAATCTAATATACAGTTATCTTAGCCAGTAAAAGGTTGTTTAGATAGCATTCACGTTAATATATGAAAATACGTAATGCTGTATATTTCAGAATGTGACTGGCATTTAAAGGAGACTGGGGGTCAGTTTTTGAGTTAAAAGGCAACGTCATGCAATTGGATTAATCTGTCGACAACATTACAACAAAATATACATTTAAGCAGTACTGGTTTTATACTATATTTACTGTTATTTAGAATAAGAAAAACATGCTAACATTTTGAAAAGTTGATGGTGACTGAGGAAATGTAGGCTGATATTTATAGCAAAACGGTATATCTATATAGGTACTGTTACCATGTGTGACTGGGAGGTAATATTTTTGGCACCTTGCACAGTGTTTGCTAATGCTAGTCAAGTGGGCAAACATCCTTCATCTTTGAAATCTCAGGATTCATTTACCTATCAACAGCAGAGTGTAAGACTGGTCACTCTACCATCATTTGTGAATGTATATCACTGAATTAGCTGACCTGCTGCACTGTTTGTAGCTGGCTAAGTTACATAGCCAGTTGACTTCCCCTCAGGGTACCTATCAAAAGTACCTAATGTTAGCTGAGGAGGTAAATCTTTCAGTGGCTACAACAACAGCTAACACTACTTTGCAAACCAAGACTTGCATCAAACATAATAGTATAGGTTAGCCACTGACTGACTTTTTGAACAATTAACACAATAATTGTTCTGTGCATGAGTTTATATTTAGCTAATTAGCAAATTCGCTAATGTTAGCTTTATTGTCTAGCTAGCTTATCTGGTTGATGATAGCTAGTCTTGCACTGGCTAACATTACTTATCGCCAACCAGAAATAGTGTTCTCTTGCTAAAAGACCAGAATCAATTGAATTATACATAAAATAAACATTGTATATGTTATATATTAAACATGGCCAATTAGGTGGGAGAACTGGGACATGGGGGAGTGCTAACATTTTTGTTAATCAGTCACAGGGGTACAATCATCAGTCGATACTCATGATCTCATCGATTGACCACTAATCACAATGTGCTTCGAAATAACATCCACCAGACACAATGGCTGTTTTAACAACAATGTTAGTTAGAGACCTGGTGTCCCCTCCAATTTACTTTCTCATCTCAAAATAATTCAGAACTCTGCTACTAGAGCCCTTACCTGCACATGCACTAGTGACCACATATAACCAGGACTGCAAACTTTCTACTGGCTCTCAGTCAGATTATGAATAGAGTCTAAGGTCCTTTTCCTGACCTGTAAGGCTCGATCTGGTCTGGGCCTCCATTACATTAAGCCTCTTCTCCATGCCGTGCTGTACCGTACCATGCCGTATTGTTAACTAGTCTTACCATTCTTCTTTGTTTGCAGTGATGAAGCTGTGTCACACTCAAGTCACTGTTAGACTTAATAATTAGTAAAAGTTAATTTCTCTCATGTTCAGACAACAGTAAAACAGGATGAGGGCTTCAACCTCCATGCTTTTTATGTTTGCAGTGATTGTTGTTGTTTAGTTCACAGTGTTGCATGCCAAAATTACGTTGGGAGTGCAACCGTTACTTTTTTGGTCACACCCTCCAAAATTATCATCATCGCAGTTCTTAAAAGGGTGGTGGAAACAAAACTGGAACGTACTGCAGACACTACTGAGGTTCCGGACAGGTCCGGGTATGGATGGTTCCTGAACCATTTCGTGAAATGCAAAAGGGGCTTTGGTGAACTCATGAACCCCTACAATTCCAGGCCATCCCCGCTGATTCTGGCACGCTTACAGTACCTTCCACCAAACTTACGTCTATGGGTGGCAGGGCTTTCTGCACTGCTGTGCCCAAGCTCTGGAATTACCTACCAGAGTGCATTAAGGCTGTCAAAAGTGCCATGAAATTGAGTTTGAATATTAGCTTTTGTGATTAGTTAGAGTTCGAATATATTTGAATACCATTTGCCTATAATTCACAAAAATAAGCTACGCGCAATATGTATGTGATGCTCCCTCCAAACTGGCCTGCGCGTTATTTTCCACAAGCGGGCAGTAGAATAGAGGACATCGGTGAACTTACATACTAGGTTACTACATCTGGGGCCTCATTTATAAAACGTATTTTCGATCAACTTTGTGGCGCGTACATAGAAAACCACGTCAAAGTAGTGATATATAACAAATTTCAACATGACTCGATTTGATCGTGGAAACGATTGTAGCTCCACGTCTGGTCTTCACTTCGCGTATGCATGCAAGTTCATTTTATAAATGAGCCCCCTGCAGTTTCTATAGCCTAATGCGCAAATGAATAAAACACTTTCTCATGGATGTAATTTGTCACAACTCGGCATTTATTAATCACAATAATAGGGAAATGATTGTTTATAGGAAATCCCTGTTTATTTCTTACCACAAAAACTATTCAAACGGCTAATACCTGTAGCCTAAAACAACATAAACAAATTAAACAGAGTAAGTAATTTAACTTCTTTCATTATCCAATTTTATCAAAATCTTCAGAACAGAAAGGAAACATAGCCTGCCATGGGACCATTATTTAGCCTAAATTGTTCGCTGACCAGATCTGCTGAACAAAGTGAAAAAAGAGACTGGCTCGCGAGGCTAGCTGACCAGTAATGTTAGGTGTCCATGGAGCTGAAAGTATCACGGTTATTGGAAAGGAAAACGATCCACTTGCTCTGGATCCAGGGCAGAATGTTTTTTGTTGACAGAGGAAGTAACGTTAGCACAGGAAATGAACTTTGCGTGCATGAACATGATTCGCCGCATGAAATTAAAGCCTGTATATTCATGTTAATTACAAAACGCGGGATCCAAAACTAATATTCGAATGCTCAAATTTAGGTTCGACCTTAAAAAAAAGAAAAGATTTTCAAATAGTTTTCGAACTTCGAATATTTTTTGACAGCCCTAGAGTGCATTAGGTTTTCTAATTCCATCCACTCTTTATTATTAGGCCTATTGTTTTTGTTAGTATTATTATTAGGGGTCCTACGAAGTTTTTGTTAGTATTATTATTATTATTATTATTATTCTTTTCCTGGAAATGGTCAAATAACTCAAAAAGTCCTTGACCAAAAATCATATAAATTACCAGGTCGAAAATAGAGACCATGAGTAACTATGGCAGAAAGAATCACCATGATTCGTCTAGATGGCGCTATAGTAACCAATTCAAAAAGCAAATTTCAAAATGCTGGCATTTCCACCCCGTTTGATGAAAATGCATGAAACCAGGTGTACTTGTGTCATTCCTCATGAGGAACAAATATGCCTCGAGAACCCATAAAGTCCGCCATGATCGATTTTCCTGCAGATTGAAAATTTGGCAAAACCTATAAAAAGTTTCTTCTAATAAACCATAAGTCGGATTGGTCCGAAATTGCCCATGAAAGTGTATGGTGCATATGGTCTCCCTATATGTATGTAGATTGTCCAATATCATCTCTAGTAAATCTGTGACAGAACATTTGCTGGGTTAAAAGATGACTGCAATACAGGGTAGATGGCGCTGTCATATAAACAAGTCTGTAACCATGAAACTCTTGAGTGGCGAAGCTTAGCAGTTTAAAACCTTGGGCTGCTTGGCCATCTCCTATATACTGCAGTCTATGCCGCTTGGACTCTTTTCTCCTTCACCTAGTATTTACCCTGCTTGGACATGTTCGTAGGGCCCCGCATTGCTGCTTGCAGCTATATTTAGGGGTCCAAGCAGCGAAGCTGGTGGAACCCTATTGTATCTGTTAGGATTATTATTATTAGGGGTCCAAGCAGCGAAGCTGGTGGAACCCTATTGTATCTGTTAGGATTATTAGGGGTCCAAGCAGCGAAGCTGGTGGAACTCTATTGTATCTGTTAGGATTATTATTAGGGGTCCAAGCAGCGAAGCTGGTGGAACCCTATTGTTTTTGTTAGGATTATTATTATTATTATTTTTTTCCGCTAAAAGTGTCTGAGGCTCAGGAACCGTAAGTCCTAGAGCAACCAAATTTGGCAGGTGGGTTCCTATGGCCCCCCACTACTCAGGCACTAAAAATCACATGTCGGCCAGATGGTGGCGCTATAACAAAGGGTTTTGCGTAATAGTCCATAACTCCCACAACATAAGTTAGATCAACACAAAACTTCATCGACCTATGCATCTCAACGTGCTCTACAACTTTGCCATTGGCACCACCTATGTCCGCCATATTGTTTGGCCACCATTTTAACTTTTTCCTTGGGGCGTGGAAACTTCCTCCGCTAAAATGTCTGAGGCTCAGCAACCATAAGTTGTAGACTAACCAAATTTGGCAGGTGGGTTCCTATGGCCCCCCACTACTCAGGCACTAAAAATCACCTATGTCGGCCAGATGGTGGCGCTATAACAAAGGATCATACTTTAAAAGGTCATAACTCCCACACCGTAAGTCAGATCAACACAAAACTTAATCGACTGATGCATCTGAATGTGCTCTACAGCTTTCCTATTGGGAGCACCTATGTCCGCCAATGGTTTGCACACCATTTGGACTTTTTCATTAGGTGGGGTGCGGAAAAGCTGGAGCTCCAAATCTAAACGGTTACGACATCGAGTAAACTTCTTTACGGCAAGCGACAACCATGGCGACGCAAGTAATCCGACACCGTAGGTCTAGTTTTCCAGTGAGGGGAGGGTCTGAGCGTCGCGGAAGCAATGGAAGACAGTTCTTGAGCCTGCATCCATTTGAAGACAGTATCGGGTGAGTTCGTTTAGTCTTTGAATCTGTCATTATGCTGAGAAATAGCTAAACCATTTTATTGATAGGTTCTGAGTTTCTGTGCAAACGCGCGAAAACACGCTGGTATAATGAAACAATGACGGTAGCCTAATGCATAGTCCGCTTCGTTCCGTTGCTACCATAACATAACGACCTACAGCTGCAGTTTCTCGCTGCATTTACTAATATTGAATATAAACAAAAGACGCAATTTATGCTGTAAATCGTATTCTCAATTTAATCTCTAAATCGACTGTAAGCTTAGGGTTGTAACAAGGTAGTTGTTTCGTAGGTGACTTAACTCGTCTTAACTATTGCCGTAGGGTCTAGTTTTTATCAGTGAGGAGACGGTTTGACCGTCGGGAAGCATTGGAAGACAGTGTCGGGTGAGTTTGTTTAATTTTTAAATCTGTCATTATGCTGAGAAATAGCTAAACCATTTTATTGATAGGTTCTGAGTTTCTGTGCAAACGCGCGAAAACACGCTGGTATAATGAAACAATGACGGTAGCCTCATAGTCCGCTTCGTTCCGTTGCTACCATAACATAACGACCTACAGCTGCAGTTTCTCACTGCAATTACTAATATTGAATATAAACAAAAGACGCAATTTATGCTGTAGTCTGCCAATGTCTAAATAAATAATACGGTCCATTTGAAGACAATATCGGGTGAGTTCGTTTAGTTTTTAAATCCATCATTATGCTGAGAGAAATCGTATTCTCAATTTAATCTCTACATTGACTGTAAGCTTAGGGTTGTAACTAGGTAGTTGTTTCGTACGTGATTTAGTCTTAACTCGTCTTAACTATTGCTTCGATTTCTGCATAGACTGCGTTGCTGCTGTTCTTGTTTGTGTTAGTGTTAATCAGTTTAACCTACCGGGTCCAAGTTGAACTACGCGGTTGTTCCCTGCACTTAGAACGGTAGGTTACTGCCCCCTAGGGTTTTCGACACACTTGTTCCTGGTTATGGTTATACATTTTGTTGTACGTCGCTCTGGATAAGAGCGTCTGCCAATATTCCGTAGCAACAAGATAAACCCGACATTAGCCCTAAAATATGCCAATACAGCAGTGAAAACGCTGCTCACTGAATAACGAAATAAACGAGACAATTTTTTTTTAAAATGATACCATGTCATTCTACAGTCAATATCTGGGACTAAACATTTAATAAATATACAATCTTACCATCGGTTTTACGCGTAGAGATGTCCCTTTTGCGAATGAGTGGTCATATATTGTCTTGGACAATCCGTTTGTGAAATATACGCGCATTTTTAAATCACTGGGTAGGCTACGTTCAATAATAGCTGTGCGTAATACCACACCTGTTGCTTACGGCTTTGTCGCCCTTTTTAGTGCACTTTGGCTTGATTGACAGTTAATTCATTCCGTAGGTGAGAGTATAAGCTTTCTAACGATGTATAACATGTCTGATTTTTCATTTGGAATAGCGTTTTATAGCTCAGCCTAACCAAACTTTTTCTTATCTGCCAATGTCTAAATAAATAAAACGGTAGGCTACTTTGCGCGCAGCACGCAGTTCGCGAGTTGATATCACGTCTTTTTTCCGTTTTTTCTCATGTCGTATTTACTATTTGAAATGTGCATTCATGTGTTATTATTCTATCTGTCTCTGTGTCGCTCTGAAATGTGCATTCTCTGCTAAACTGAGCAATGGATTGGAATATGTGTCTGACGTAGTTCTGCACGGTATACCTAAACTTCAGCACTTAAAAAAATTTAAAAAAAGAAAAAGAAAAAAAAGAAACGGTTCGGTATTAGAATATTCAGACGTTCGGTAGTTTTGAGTCAAATGTAAAATCCAGGGAAAATTGTCTCCCGCATTACTGATTGAGAGGATGAAAAGTGTAATTTGTCAGAATCTTCGCTAGAAGGCAGTAGCAACTAAGGTTGTCAAGTGAGGTGACTTGCGCTTGTGCACTACTCGTTGGTACAGCGCAAGCTTGGACTCAGTTCACTTCAGTTGCAATAGCTGTTCTAATTTGTAAATAATTTATTATAGGAAGATGCTGTATTTTTATTGAAACATGCAATTTTTACATCTATTTTAAAGTGAAAGACCTGTTTAATGATTATTTCGTTTACAATTGTTTAATTTTTGAAATATATTTAATATATTTTTCTATTATTTAGTGTTGTAACACTACAGGCCTATGCTTATTAATATGTTGACCAGGCTTCAACTTAAAGGTTGTTAATAAACCAGGTTTTTAATAAACTGTGAATTTGAAAATAAGGTTAACCCTTTTGGACATTAGGTTTCTGATCTATGAAGGTATTTTCAGTATTGTTAGGTACTGAATATTGAATCAATATTGTTTCAGTATTGAGTATCATGATACTAAACCTGGTATTGGTATGAAAGTCAAAATTTTGGAATCGTGACAACACTAGTGTGACGCCTTTTTTAGTTACAGCATGGAAGCGATGCAGCTGTACATACACGCCGGGCCATATATGTGTTACGACATTCCATCTAAGTGTTACGATATCCCATCTAAGCGTTACGACATAGTAAAGGCCTTTACGGGAAGCGGCCAGGACACATCCATGGCGACGCAACTAAGTCATCCGACAGCGTCTCAAAATTGGCCATAAGTCATCAATGTTTCATACGATCATCATGATATTCAGTAGATATGTTGGGTGAAGGCATATGATCATGCGGACAAAGCCTTTTTAAAATCGCTCCATAGGGGGCGCGATGGTGCCAATGCTTGGACCCCTCCCAACGCCGCTTGCGGCTTTAATTATTCTTATTATTGTAGGAAATTTTGAGACTCCCCATGATTGAGATGACGTCACATGTTAAAGTTAGGGTATTCCCATCAATTTTGATCAAACTGTTTCCTCCAAACTCTCGATGCTGCATGATAAAAATATATCACATGTATAACTATACACTAATATAATCGATATGTAATCCAATAAACCTATATCAGTAGTTGCAGCTAAGCTTATGGAAACGCAAGAAACCACAGTGTACACTGTAGAAAAAAGCAAGCGCAGAAGGCTTAAAAAACCCATACTTACTCAGCAGAAAACTAACACTATATTATTGCCAAGTAAAGATGCTAGAAGGCGAATATTTTTCCAAAACTAACACAACGCTATTGAAGTGCTAGAAGACAACATTTTTACAGTGACCCTGATGTAAACTGAATATATATAGAAAAATGCTAGAAGGCGAATATTTTTCCAAAACTAACACAACACTATTGAAGTGCTAGAAGACAACATTTTTACAGTGACCCTTATGTAAACTGAATATATTTAGAAAAGTACAGGAGGCTATAAATCCTGAAACGTGTATGCTTAAAGAAACATTACAGAATGAAGACTAAGATTTGTATAAAGGAAAGTTGGGGCAACAGTTGACAATAATGTTATCATCTAAAGAACAGAAAATCATTGTGGTGCCAAAAAGGTCAGGTCGACCCAAGAGCAGGAAAATCAAAATCATTGTGGTGCCAAGAAGACCAGATGGCTGGTATTTTTAGAAATGTGTTAAGGGGAGTTGTGGGGTACATTTGTGTATAAAATGGATGTGAAACTGACAATCGAGGTTCAATTCGGCTGAATTGATCCGGCTTTGTGCACCTGTGCAATAAAGTCTAACTTTTCTGAAGAGATTGCTGCTGTGGTGTCTTTCCCCTTGTGAAATTGTTTTCTACAGATTGGCGTTGAAGTCTGTCGGTTCCTAGACACGACATTATTGTTGTTGTTTTATTTCAAATCCAGTGCGCTGGAGTACACAGCCAAAACAACAAAAATGGTTTTACTGTCAAAATACTATTGCATTTCACTCTTTCATGAGGAAAAACGATATCAAAATATATGAAAACGAATTTACAGGTCTCGGGGATTATTATTTTTGTAAAAAAAGTTTCCAGTGTTTGGCAGTTGTAATCACACTTGCGGGCCAGACTAACCCAAATTAACACTAAACACCGCGTAGCCTAGGAGTCCGCCCGCACAAACCATTCGGAAAATATTGAAATCACTAGAGAACTGCTGTAAACCGCGAATTTATGCCCTAGTGTATTATGCTCGATATTTTTAAAAGCATGTCTTTCTTCAATATTATTATTGCAACTAAAAACAGTTTGTAAAGGTGCTCAAAAAAAGAAAAGAAAAAAGAAAACATGGAGACCGAAAATTTCGCTCACCTGAGCCTGCAAGTACAAGCAGCAGGGCGATGATCGGAAGGCGTCTCTCTTCCATTGGAATCCAGTTCACACAGTTAACAGCCCACACCGCACTTATTTTAGGTTATCTAAAATGTTGTCAAAAATTTCCGACTATGAAGTAGGGGAAATGTTTAGTTTTGCTTACTACAAGAAACAGACATCCTGGGTGCACGAATGCCGATTCTCGACGGTTCGTAGTTTGCGTAATTCCAGCCTTTGTCGTGGAGTTACAACGCCTTCCTCGTTCCCTTCCGGGGGAGTAACATTAACTTCTTTTTGAATTGGAAATCGTCTACTTCACCTTCCTCACACTGCAGCGTATTATTGCACGTTCATTGTTACATTTAGCATTCCGCACTGTAAAGGACAACACAGTCATGGGATAACCCTGTTCTCAAATAATGTAGTTGACTAAATTATTTTTTATGAGTTAGACGTCATACATAGCCTATAAACCTTTTTTTGGCTACAGGCATTAAAAAAAAAAAACCGGAGCGAAACAGTTCACATGCATTTGTAACTGAAACATCGTAAAGGTGTCTAAACTTGATCAAACAAATTTCCATTTCAATTGCAGGGAAGTTCAAGACTCGTTTTTCGCATTGTGGCTTTACTTGGATTACACTAAATGTGCGTTTCTCTCCGATTTGCAGATTAAACGTGGTAGGCTGATAGATAATTGTGGACATTTTCCCAGTTATGATTTGGGACAAATTAATACCCACAACTGCGCTACTGTTCATAAATTGACGTAGATTATCCACGGGAGATTGGATCTCTACGGAAAAACAGGTTACATGATTTCACCATTTTACAAGACAGGAGAGCACAGTACTTTACAGTATAGTTCGTGTCGAAAGCAAAATGGGCGTGTCAAAAACACGTTTCTATTGTCATATAATTCAGTGAGTCACATAGCCTACATCATCTAATCAAAAGCATCATCCAATGACATAGATGTATCAAACCCGTTTAGGCGTTTCTGGGAAAGTAGCCTACATCTGTTTTTTGTTGTCGGTCCTGTAGACGAACATGTCAGTGCTGGAAAACAAAGGTTGTGGTATTTGTGTAAACTGTTTCGTTCATTAACGCGTTTAACCGTCAGTGAATTATACAACATGTATTTTATTACACATTGCAGCAGCCAAAACTATTGAAAGTGAAGCTAAGAATTTAACGTCGGCTGAATAATATGTGGTAGGTTACATCAAAAATGGAACATGCCACTTAATTGTTTGCGTTATTTGAAATTATCAGCGCTGCCAAGGTCCCCGGAGTCCCAGACAACACAATCTCATACATACAATTTGAATGTTGGAATTTCAAAAATACCATTATCTGTTTTAATAAAATACCTACTTAGTCCTGTCGAATATTCTACATGCTAGATATACTACATATTTTTGTATAGAAGAGGGTTTCGTTTTACAAAACAAAGCGCTAAATATGTACTAAACAGTGTATGAAAACAATATTTTTCATAGTAAAGTATATTTAATGGTAAATATTTTTCATGGTAACAAATTAATCAACTGTTGTATAACACTATTGTGAAGTACATACTGGCGTAAATATTGAATAGACTAGTACATTCCATAATTTTAGGGGCATGCATTTCATGCTGTGGAAGAGAAGGGTGAATCAATCTTGTTTGACCAGTTTTCATTGTTGTTATGGTAATGATGGAAGTGAATCGGCATTTTCCTTGAAAGGCAACTTGCAACACGCACTCTTCACAGCCATGAGAAATCTATACATGCAACTTGCTTTTATCAGTATATTTATTGGATTACCTTGATTGACAGCTCCCAGATCTCTGCTCAGAACACAACAGGACATATCTTTAAAACTAAATGAAATCCTTTTCAGATAATTGTTGAAATATAACATAATTGTGTATGAATAATATTATATCAAAATTGGCAGTCAACCAATATGGGGTTTTCAATGGGCGATTGTGATACTGACAGGGTGGCCAATGTCTGATATAATGCCAATATAATGATTTCTTACATGCCACTTAATTGTTCCTCTTATTTTGTTTCATAGAAACATGTTACAGTTCAGCATTTCAAGGCCAGTGGCCATCCACAGAAGAGCTGTGCATTGGCGATATGCTTCACTGCTGCCCATTTTGCTCAGTAAATGTGTACCAACCAAGCCAGAGGCACAAATTGGTGGCACACCTAGAGTCACACAGACCGCATGGAAGTAGTGTAGGAAATCACGTTTTCTTCCCCATTATGGTGAAGTTTGTTGTGACGCTAATTGCTGTACACGTTTCATCACAAGTAGGTCAGATATCAATATTGGCTATTTTTTATGGACACATGATGAGTGGTCCGTAAACTTATTTTGCACAGAGCAGGTAGCACCACAACATAAGTCCAACAGCCCCATCTAGGAGTCATTATCTCCGCCAGGCGAGAGCCTGGAGGGGATTATGCGTTTGGTCACGCGTGTGTTTGAGTATCTGTCCGCAGCTAATCTCGCATACTACTGGGCCGATCAGCCTAATAATTGTTGTGCATGCTGACAGCAGACCAAGGACCTGAATTCTCAGATATTTTGCAAATTGGTCAACGACAAGTATTTTATTTGAATTAAGTTCCTCTGCCCACTGAAATACATTGAGTGCTCACTCCTCACTCCTCCTAACTGGCCGGTAGGGGCCGCAAGTGATCAACAACTGCTTCCGTTTGTAATGAAAGACCAGTAATTTAAAATGTAGATTTCAACGTTAAAATCGCAACAAAATAATCCGCCAACTAATAGGGTACGTTAATGTTTGAATCTGTGGCAATTATTTTGTTGTTATTTTCACATTGAAATTGATATTTTACATCGCTGGTCTTTTGTAATTGTTCCTGTCAAAAGTGCCAGACTATAACGTCAACGTTAGCACTATCTAACACATCGTGGCTGATATGAATGAAATTAACTAACATTTCACCGCCGCATTACTTCACTGAATTGGCGTTTTTGGGATTTTCAGTGGCACATGGTAAAAACTTGTAATATTGTATTTGTCTGGTTGCATTGATTGTGTAGCCTCTATTGTTGCATCAGCAAAGCTAACACACCTGGTGGAGATATGCACTCTACTGAGTGCACTCTTCTAGTTTGTAATTAGTTGGATGTCAGCAAAAGGACACAACTTGTATCTAATAACACACAAACCAACTGTAAACCTGAAGTATATGTCAGTATGTTTACCCACTGTTTATTTTAGAAAGATAGATTGTCCAGTCAATAGTAAATACAAATTTACCCAGCTGGAAGATTAAGCAGATAGAAAGTGGTTAACAGTATTGTTGGACTAGAGTTTTGTATTAGTTTTATTGTGGCCAGTCAACAGGGTGTTGAGGTCTCTTTCCTGTTGGTGATTGTTATCTCAGGTTCCTAGTATACATTAGTGTTTTGGGGATCAGGACTATGATTCACTGTCTTTGTCTGAACTACCAATGTACTAATGTGCTGTAACATAGTTAAACGAATATGCAGTAAAGTCACGTTTGGTGTTGTTGGATAGCTAATATCATGAGCAGTAAGATGGTCTCACTTGTAATGCGGTTCTGTGAGTGCTTCATAAAGTTTTCAGAAAACTGTCCAAAAGTAAATGCATATGAGTATTCCACACCTTATAGCCCACAGAGCCACTATGTGAAGCTGACTTGGTTCCAGGTTCTTTATTCTATGTTTGGTTAATGTACGTCCTTTTTTCTTCTTATGATTTGTACAGGGTGTTCCAGAACAAAGTGGAGGACTGGAATGTCGGGTTTTCATTGTGACGGCGACAGGGTTCTACTTCATTTCTTATTTATTTAAAAGAATATATTTTCCTAGTTAGTTACACTGTTTTTGTTTTAGAGGTATGAATTCTACCTGGTCCAAGAGTCAGACTTTGATTTCATAATGGTAAATACATACTGAAGCATTAAGACACAACATATAGAATGTGGAAAGAAAATGTCTTTTTTTAATCCCCCTACAGAGGGACATGCCTGCAATCAGGAGATGGTGGTTCTAAAAACATCTTGTGTAAAGATTTTACTTTGCATGAACTCATTTTCATTAAAAAAGCCAAGATGGAAATATCATACAGACAACTGCAGAGGGTGACTGACATCAACAGCAAAACAAAAGGCTTGCCCAGTCTTCCACAATTGTCGTTACTTCTAAACTCAGACAACAGCCACATACATTGGAAAAGAAGGGAAATGTAGTCCACCTCCAAATAGACTATATAAATTAATAACAGATGGAGTAGTAGCCTACTTCAATGATTGTTCTATTAGACACACTTAAATAGTGTATGTCCTTAACACTACACAGTTATGTTAATGTTGTTTTTCTTTTATTCTTTTAATGTGTTGCATTATCAACCGGATCCATCACATTTTTACACTTTTAAGTTTTTTTCCCCCAAAATATATCAGACTAATACATGCACGACCAAGTCACAGCTTGGGCCTTTTCTTACTCAATTCTGGTGCTCTTTTTTTATCTCATAGTTGTCCAAAGAACTGTTACAGAAAATTCTGTCAGATGTAGTCTACAAAGCTGGAGACAGCGCTTTCCTCAAAGTATCTCTGTTGTACGAACAGTTGCAGAGTATTGTCACCATGCCACAGTTTAGAAGAAAGGCTCACAGCCTGACTGGACAGTAAGTTATGTCCTTTACTTATCCTTTACTTAGCAATATATTTATTTACCTTTTAATGATGTTAAGCTTATTTATTATGCAAGCTGCATTTTAGACTATAATGGAATTTGTTTTCTTTATAGCATTAAACTTTGGGTACTGTAAATTAACATTACTTGTATGCTATGCACTATTTATGTATACCATTAATTTAAACATTGTCTTACACTCTTAAATCCAGATCCTTCACCTGGCTCCTCTAAACTGCACTATTCTGAACTATACCATTTCATCTTCTGTTATTCCTGTTAGCTTTCACCTCAGCTATAACCTGTTTAGCCCATTTTATTTGCTGTGTTAGATCCCTTGTAGCATTTATACTACATTCCATTCTACTGCTACTTTACACCAGGCTGGCGAGTGGAGGATGGGCTCCCGACCTATAGCCGGGTTCCTCTCGAGATTTCTTCCCATTGGGGAGTTTTTTTTTATCCCCACCTTTTGAGGGTTTTTTTTACCTTATGTACTTGCTATTTGGGGGTTCAGGCTTGGTATTTTCTCTGTTTTCCCTTTTTGTTGTACTTCTTGCCTTGCTACTCTGTAAAGCGTCTTTGTGACAGTTCTCTGTAAAAAGCACTATAAAAATGAAATTGAATTGGAATTTAATTGAAATCCCTGTAATTTCCCTGTAATTTTAAATGTGATTTCTGATTCAGTTTTCATGAAAGTGGCTGTAATTTATGGGTTTCATGAGACAACCTTGGGCCCTGGAAGTGCCCTGTTAGTTCCTCAGTAGCATCATTATATGATGACTAGTGGGCTCCAACAAGGCATGTAATAAATGGTATAGCTAAAGTGAATCATATTTGATTAATGCTTAAGTTTCAGACATAAATTTTATTTTATCAGCATCATCAAATAAAGAAAATAAATATTGAACATAACAGGAAAGAGAAGTTAATCAACATTATAAATAAAAAACATTTGTCGCTCTACTTTGTAAGAAAGCTCCAGTAATTTCATGTTTGCAATATAATGCTGAACCAAACAAAATACAATGTGTTAACTTTTTATGCTGCTGGAGTAATGTGATATATCGGTGATATGAATGAGGTAATCAAAAAGTCAGATTCATTGGTTATATGGTTAAAAATCAAAAGAAATATGTAAAGGAAATCCCACATACAGTTACTCAAAAAAAGATAATTAGGCAGATTTGGAGTGCAATCATCGTTTGATGCTTTTCCTAGGTTTTACAACAACACTAACAACAATAATTTTGCCTAGCTAATTAGCTAATTGAGATGGATTGTTTCAGGGAATGGTTATTAATATTATTTCCTACTAAAACATGAATAGGAGGAGGATTCAGTTATGATACAACAATAATACATTTTATTATAGAATGTATCATACTACACTAGCATCACAAGGTATAAATCTAACATAACCAATGCTTGAAGTGCACCAGAGTGGAACTGTATGCCATACTGGGACTTCTGTGTTTTTCTCATTTCCAAGCACGTTCCTCCACAAACTAAAGTTATTGGTAGCTGAAGATTTGTATGTCTAAACAACACTTTGATATGAATTTAACGGTTCTCTGTTCTGAGACGTATAAGCTCAGAAAAAAATGCTTTTGATATGCCTACTTCTCTGGAGGGTGCTTTGGATTGGACAGATAGGTTGTAACTGACCCTAATTATTGACCAACAGAAACATGGTTTTGAAACTTCCTTTGCTTTCGACACACCCCTTGCTTTTGACATCCCATAGGAAAGCAAAATCCAAGAAGAGATCTCATAGTTGTTTCTTTCATTTCTCCTAGACACAAATGAGCTATTTTTAATACTAAGGTGAGACCAAAGGCTTTTCTCCTACTTCTCAAATTCAACTCAGGAGAAACAACCACATATAATCTAATTTATGTCTTACTCTGATCAAAACAAGAGATCTCTAAATGATCTTAAATAAGTCTAATATAAGTCTCCTGAACATGGGCCCATGAGATCAGAGAAAGAGCTCAAAGAAAAACTCAGCTATGACTCCTAGGATCTCATGATTCTTCTCAAATATGTCTCAGTTTTCTCATAGTGACCTCATGAGAAACAACCGCATCTCAATTTAATATCCAGTCGTTTTACTGAAGTCTCAAATTCATTCTCTCATTATCTCTTTTCTCCTAAGGGGGTTTTAGGAGCAACAATTCAGATTGAAGTGATCTCAAAAAGATGTTCAATTGAGATCTTATTACTTTCTTAAGAGTTAAAGAAAAGACTATCCTGAGCAAAAGATTTTTCCTCTGGGATGCCCTGTACTCTGGTCTCCAAAATACTGATCCTTGAGAAAACACGCCCTCGGCCTGTCATGGTTTTGGGTGGATGTATCACCACACTCGGTTCCTTTCCACTCCTGCTTCACTATTTCGAGTGTGCCACGTCAGTTTCGCTAAATGGGTCTTACGCGTGCAGATTTTGCTATGCCTGCAAGTCCTCCTGCGCTCATTGGTTAGAGGTCTGCAGGCGTGTTTAGTGCATTCGCGGTTGCACCTGTCGAACCTCACTTAAAGTCTGTGTTCACAGAGAAACAACACTTTAGTGTCACCTATACATGAGAGCCGGTACTTGTACTGAACGAACTCCGAATATCCGGGTTAGTCTCAGGAGGTATTCATTGTAGAGAGAGAGAGAGAGAGAGAGAGAGAGAGAGAATTGCGGGTGTAGTTTCGCCCAAGCTTATGTTAGCTGACTCTAGGTCTCTTAGTTCCAGCTCCTTTGAGGGGAACTGTCACTTAATTCACCTTCGGGTGCATTTGTTTTCTCTGTTTGTTCTCTATAGGTTTTCGTATACTCCTTCTCCTCAGTTCGGCATTTTCCGGTTTAGCGGATTGCCTTATTTATTTGGGATAGTCTCCCGTGGAGTGAAGCCTTTTCTTTTCTATTTTTCTCCCATATCCCTGTGTCTCTCTTCGAGACTTGGTGGTTATTCTCTTATTGGGGAATAGCTTTTTGAAACCTTGTTCTGTTGTGTCTGGTCTTCCTAATTCCCTACTCCGTCACAAGCCAACCTGAGCTGCGAAGCCCCAGAGGTAAGTATGTACTGCATACACTTGCACTGTGAGCTCACCATGTAAGTGAATGGGGAATATCAGAGTTTTGAAGGTAAAATAATACTTGCCCGATCGTCTTTGAAAAGCAGATTGTGAAAATATGTTTTTTTTTTTTTTAGGTAAATACACAATAAATAATTTGTATATCTTTTTCCCAGTATAAAGCATATGCAGTGTGCCAGAGTATCTCCTAGTATTTCCTAGATGGCCAAATTGGTTTAGTAAACATTGCATTGCCCCAAATCAGTTGAACTGGTGAATCTTAGCAAAAAATGAAATATTCCAACTTGCACTGTATTTCAAGGCATTCCAGATATTTGTGTAACAGAGAAGGGAGAAAGAACTATAGCCAGCTAATAAAAATGTTTGTGTATGGCATACGACTGCACAAATCAGTCTTTATATAATGGATAAAACAGCCAACTTTCCATAAGAAAGATCTGTAAGAAAATTAGCTGAAAATGCTGTTATTTCAAAGTGGCAGCTGAGGCTACCTAGTTGTTGCTGTTTTCGCTAACAAGCTAAATGATATGCAGTGAACTTCCAAAGATGGCTATGTAAGAAGGTTAACTGAAATTGTATACTATTGTAAATTATTTACTATTGTAGCCTAAATTATATTGCTAATTAGCTAATAATCTTCATGGTGTTTGATTTCCCATTTTAACTGCTGCAATATCCCATGACCGAGGTATCTACAAAATATACCCATTATTTATTTCCATGTTTCATTGTGACATTACTACCATAATGTCATATCTACCATACACACTGTAGCGGGATCCGGGGTGTTGAGTTTCAACTCCGTCAAATGAGTAATAATAAAATCAACAAGCACAAGCCAAATATAATCAACAGGGTTTTTTATTTAGGGAAATGTTCACAGGGGGGAGGGTGTTCATTCGTTGTTAACTACACTCAAGCTGTGAACCTCCCACGGTGTGATGGCTTCGGACTGCGCCAGCTCGGCGCCTAGATAATACTCCTATAATATTCCGCTCCATGTTCTTATAGAGCACCACCGACGACTAGCGGGAACTCTAGGTATTTCAAGGCTGCTCCGTTCATGCCAACGAATGGAGAAGGGTTAAATCGTATTAAGCACAATTAGCAAATGCTATTCCGATATGCAACTGGTCTGAAAAACTGAAAGTGAGTGCAGGCTATTAGAATCTTACAGTATCGTGTTTCTGATTTCCCTAGCCTGTACGACTACAAAATAATTCTTCATCTTCCTGTAACCTGAAATGAAAGTAATCATGTAGGTATGGTTATCTTTTAATACTCACAACGAAGGTCGGGGGACAAAGTATATTCACCTTTCTTGAACTGCTAAATAATTATCCAGCTAGATCAAAATTGAATAAATATTTTACAAAGGTTATTGAAACACGCCCCCCAATGGGAAAGGTGGATGTGATATGAAGGTGCACCCTCCAAACAGCCTATGACAGCTCAGACCGCTCTCTCACCCGGCCAGGTATTTTAAATCGATGACAAGGTATTTTAAATCGATGACCACTCTTCTTCTTTCTCCTTTTTCAAATTTTTCCTTTTTCATTCGTACCCAAGCCTTGGCTCATGTATATTTTTGAAGAAGTATTCAACAGTGTGAGGAGAACACCCTGCACTTCTGGCCCAGGCTGAGGCCTGTTTTTCCCACACATGCAAAATGGACACGTATATCTGTGGTAAGGGGGGCGTGGTTTGTGCGTCACAGCTGTTAGGGATTGCTAATCAGCACCGCTCTTTAAATGTAATTGTTTAACGATGTGCTGATTACCTTGACAGTGAGCCTGGGTGCTTAAAAGGCGTTCTCGGAGACAGATGGGGGCTGGTGACGGAGGACGTGCTGCACGGAGGAAGTGAGGCATAAGAAAAAAACGCTTGTTAAATATATTATCGGAAAAGCCGGGTGTTCGGCTAAAAATAAAAAGACGTGCACCATACGAACTCGTCTCTCTCTCTTTATATCCCGAGCGGTGGCACTCACCTTGCCACAATATCTTTTGCCAAAAAGATTTGCAGCAGCTACTAAGCTGGTGATTCTGTGATAATGCGCTTGCCTATGGGACCATTGAATCTTTGGATCAAATCCCACCTAAGGCTCAGGCAAATCTCAAATTCGTTATGCAAGTTAATTTGTTTACTAATAGTTACCTATTACTTTAAAACTATTGCTTTTGCAACTGTATAATCCTTGTGGGAACTTTATATTCCTGAAATCCATTATCTATTGTTTCACGTGAACTCCATATCGTATTGTTTCCTGACTACGGATGAATATCGTTCATCTCCCAGTGAGTGCATGACCGAATACAAAAAGTAGGCTATCTAAGCATCTGAAGGGATGTATGATAAATAGGTTAACCGTTGTTTTCACTTAAAGCCTCTAGGTCAGCTCTATTTACCACTTTAATTTGCTCATGTTTTTACCATGATATGGCATGCCTATGTCCTAGCCGGTTAGAAAACTCATTTCAACCAAATGTAGCTGGTCTTTCACTGAAAATATAGACTGTATTATGCCATACCATCTAAACGTTCAGTTAACCGACTAGATTTGGCTCAGTGTGAAAGTTTTCTAGCCGCCTAGGATATACAGTCAAGTCCATAAGTATTTGGACAGTGACACAATTTTCAGAATTTTGGCTCTGTACTCCACCACAATGGATTTGAAATGAAACAATCAAGACCTGATTTAAGTGTAGACTTTCAACTTTAATTTCAGGGTTTTGTCAAGTATGAACAATGTAGGAATTACGACCACTTTTATACAGCCCCCCCCCCCCCCCCCCCCCCACCAATTTCAGGGGCTCAAAAGTAATTGGACAAACTAACATAATCATAAATTAAATTGTCATTTTTAATACGTGGTTGCAAATCCTTTGCAGTCAATGACTGCCTGAAGTGTTGAACCCATACTCCTCACCAGACGCTGGGTTTCTTCCTTGGTGATGCTCTGCCAGGCCTCTACTGCAGCTGTCTTCAGTTGCTGCTTGTTCTTGGGGCGTTTTGCCTTCAGCAAGTGAAATGCATTCTCAATTGGATTCAGGTCAGGTGATTGACTTGGCCATTGCAGAACATTCCACTTATTTGCCTTAAAAAAAAGTCTTGGGTTGCTTTCGCGGTATGCTTCAGGTCATTGTCCATCTGCACTGTGAAGTGCCGTCCAATGAGTTTCGAAGCTTTTGGCTGAATCTGAGCAGATAATATAGCCCTATACACATCAGAATTTATCCTGCTGCTTTTTTTTAGCAGTCACATCGTCAATAAATACAAGGGAACCAGTTCCAGTGGCAGCCATACATGCCCACACCATAACACTACCTCCACCATGCTTCACAGATGAGGTGGTATGCTTTGGATAATGAGCAGTTCCTTCCCTTCTCCATACTCTTCTCTTCCCATCATTCTGGTGCAAGTTGACCTTTGTCTCATCTGTTCATAGGATTTTGTTCCAGAACTGTACAGGCTTTTTTAGATGTTTTTTGGCAAACTCTAACCTGGTCTTCCTGTTTTTGAGGCTTACCAATGGTTTACATCTTGTGGTAAACCCTCTGTATTTACTCTGGTGAAGTCTTCTCTTGATTGTTGACTGACACAGATATGTCTACCTCCTGGAGGGTGTTCTTGATCTGGCCAACTGATGTGAATGGGTTTTTCTTCACCAGGGAAAGTATTCTTCTGTCATCCACCACAGTTTTCCATGGTCTTCCAGGCCTTTTGGTGTTCCTGAGCTCACCAGTGCGTTCTTTCTTTTTAAGAATGTACCAAATAGTTGATTTGGCCACACCTAATGTTTTTGCTATCTCTCTGATGGGTTTTTTAAAATTTTATTTCAGCCTAATGACGGCTTGCTTCACCGACAGTGACAGCTCTTTGGACTTCATATTGAGAGTTAACAGCAACAGATTCCAAATGAAAATGCCACACTTGAAATAAATTCTAGACCTTTTATCTGCTTACTTGTAAATGAAATAATGAGGGAATAACACACACCTGGCCATGGAACAGCTGAGCAGCTAATTGTCCAATTACCTTTGGTCCCTTAAAAAGGGGGGGGACCATATATAAAATTCTGTAATTCCTATACCATTCACCCATTTTGGATGTAAATACTGTAGCAGGACCAAGGGTGCTGGGTCTCAACGCCGCCAAGGATCAGTAACAAAAGTGCAGTACACAAGGGAAATGGTACTCCAAGTTTATTAGGGATTTTAACAAACTCGGGGAAAAGGGGGGGGGGGGAAGTCCACAAAGCCGTTCTCGTAAACTAAAGTCCGTAATCCAAAGTCCGTATTCCAAAGTCAGTTCCTCGTCCAAAAAGTGGTCGTTCCACGCGCAGGGTTGTCCGTTCGTTCCAATCAAATCCGTGTATCAAAGCCAATTTTTTTTCTCTGCTCATTCTCTCCAATGTTTTTCCCTCTCAGTGCTTCACAGCGAATTCCAGGGTTGTTCTCCTTTTAACGCTGGTGTTGCCGCTGGTTGAATGTGATGCAGGTGCGCCTGGTTAGCCCCGGAACTTCCAAGTAAGGCTCTGGGGTGGAGCCAGCGCGCCACCACGTACCTCCCCTCAATCACCACTCCCCTGTCCGTCTCCGTGCATCTGCCACAATACTTTAAAATTAAAGCTGAAGGTCTGCACTTTGAGCTCATATTCATTATTTAATTTCAACTCCAATATGCTGTGGTAGACAGCTAAAATAACAATAACTTTGTCAATGTCCAAATATTTATGGACCTGACTGTAGAAGTCTTCTAACCGGCCATATGGAAATAAAACCTGAGCTGAATTATGGTTGAATTGAGCTAACCTAGTCCTTGATATCAAAACATGTCAGCTTAGATTTCCACCCCTTTAGATGTCCACATTCCATCTTTATTCGGTCTTGTGCTTACTGGACTACCTTCTTTAAAAGCACGAGCAAATGACGGCATTAAAGAATGTCTTCATATTGCAAAGCCATTCATTGACATTTAACTAAGTAGGTGTTTATCAATATTACATAAGCAAATGAAGTTATATTCAAATTATATCAGAATTGTTAAATATATGCATTGAACATATTGAACAAAGTCACAAACGGGAAGCCATATCCATTTGATGAAGGCAGATTTATTGATTTTCTTAAAGTGATAACAGCTCACTGCTCTGGCATTTCTACTGTTTGACTACTTTTTTTCACTAGGCTACTGTAGCTAACGTTGCCTGCAAATGCTGTTTATAATTTAATGTTAGTGTCACATGCTGTGACCACCCTGGTAGGGACAGAAGAGCTGGACACAGGGAGATTTGGAAATTCCGGATAAATCTGGCCTTCTATTTGGAGTAGCGAGAGAGCGTATTCAGCCACAAACAAACAGAAAAACCATCACCTGTCACCCTTGTGGGATCTGGGCAAAAACAATAAACTGAAACAACAAAAAAAATTAAACCGTGGTCGCTTTTAAACCTTTCCCGGTCAGTATGTGCTCTCTCTCGCCGTTGTGGGGGATCCCTGGTCTCAGACGCCTACTGTGGAAAGAAGCACACTTTTAAATCCTGGACTGATTCATAACATAATCCAGGTATGTGCCCACTTAACCAGTAGGTGTGGTCCTCTAATTGCCCTGAATTCCTCCTGCAGATCGAGCCCTACCACAGTTAAATAGCCTCTATTCTCTACTGAGATACAAACAATTAGAACGTTTATCTTGTCTACAACACCCCATTTAAAAACTCTTCCATTTAAAAATATGATAAACACGATCATACCTAACAGTAGTCCACGTGGAAACAGTACATTTACGCATGACATCTTAAGTGCATTAGAAACCCTTGTTCATTATCAGATGATATGATAAAATTATGAGTGCCATCTATTTTATATATTGTTCAATAAGCAAACTCATCTCAGTCATGGTTATTATGCTTTCTTAGTACAATAGTCTGTGGTTATGTCAAACTTAATTTACATGCCCATTCTGCAGAAAACATTGTTTAATTTGTGGTCATTTCTTACTACTGTTATTTTCTGATATGCAGATATTGCTGGGGAATATGCCTGTGTATGCTATTGTCCAATGTCAAGTGTCTATTTGCCACAACTGTTAGCTATACTTTTGCCAGTCAAACTGTAAGGTCAGCTAGCTAGCTGAGGAAGACAGCAAAGAGGAGTCCTAGCCTCTCATAACCTACATTTATATACATTATTGTTATCAGTTACTCATAATAAACACATTAAAAAAAGAAATATCTGAAAAAACACGTTTACAATGTACAAAAATTCTCACAAATTACTCACACATACAAAGCAATGTCTATATGTCATTAAGACTTGCAAAAGCTAGGCCTGCCCCTAAAACTACTGATATCAAAATTAGGCCAAGTTACAAGAAACAATATTGGTTCTTAGCTGACACACGTTTAAAATGCCCAATTCCAAAGCAATGCTGCTACCCAATTTTTCCTAAATTTCCTCTGTTTTTTAATCTTACCATCTGAACACATTGTGCGGAAGGAAAATTGAGCAAAAACAAGGTCTGAATCCCTAAAAAGCAAGCAAAGTAAAAAAAAATAAAATAAAATAAAAAACACTCAAGCAGTGACAAGGACAAATGCCCTAATGGGAAGAAATCTTGGGAGGAACCTGGCTAAGGGGAAGCCGACCATCCTTTATTGCCTGGCTGGGTGTAAAATAGAGGTAGAATGGATCGTAACACATATGTTGTCAGGAATGGCGAGGGCATGGACCCAAACGCAAGTGAACTCAAAGAACAATCAAACCAGAAAAAGAGGGGATAACAAGACACAGGTGGGAACAATGATAGAATAATTAAAACCAATAATACAATTAACACAGGGAGGGAGAACAAACTGAAACACAAAACTGAAGCGCCGCCATCTGGCGGCCCAACAAGGAAAAACAAAGACAGAAACACAGAACCATGACATATGAAAAGGATCTATCACAGCAAATAGGGTTTAGCAGGTTACAGATAAGGTGTTAAACTAGCTGGTAAATTATAAAGTCCAAATGAAGGGATTTATAATATGCAGTTTAGAGGGGTGGGGTGATGCATTTGGGGCTCTAGGTTGCATCAAGGCGTGGGCTTAAACCAAGGGAGGAACAGGGCTGGAGCAGTCTATGAACTCGGGGCAAGGGACAGGGTTAGAGCAGTTCGCAAACTGTGGGTGAGGGAAGGTTAGGCACTATAGAAATTAGGAGAGTAACAATTGCAATTTTGGAGGCCATTTTTTTCGGAGTGCAATATGTAAAGCCCCATGGTGATCTGCTATGGCAGCATCTAAATCTAAAATATTTGCAGAGAGAAGTGCACATAACCATAAGAGTGATCCTGAACAGACATATGGCAGCATATCTAAAAGATTTGCAGAGAGAAGTGCACATAACCATAAGAGTGATCCTGGATGGACAATACCTCAACACCACACAGAACAGCAAACCAGTGTGTTCACATGCAGTGGCAGGGCAAAAACACAGTCTGCTCAGCTCACATAACTGCTCTATGGTCCTAATTTACCCTTACCAGATGTTATGCCTGTGTTATTTCCCTTATTTGTTTGCTATTTTCATTAGTAGTTAGGATAACACTTATTCTAGTGGTGTGGTTAAGTGAAATGGAACTGGGAACATGCCCTTGAGTTTGATTGGGTAACGACCACTGGATAGAGAGATTAAAAGAGCACAGAAGGAGATGGCGGGGTCTGTAAAACAATTTTTGGGGTTCACTGCTGCGTTGCACCTCTCTTGGGCCTACTCTGCATGCTCTCATCGCGTCCAACCATTTTCCATTGCTTTCCCCGTTTATTAATTTTGCACAAAACTGTACTTCCAGATACAAATTTAAACAAAACTGAACTATAGTGACACAACTGGGCTGTTTGCTACTGAGCCAGTGCTTGGATCGGTCGAAGCAAAACAGATAGTGAATGGTGGTGAGTGCCCTGGGATATTTGCTTGGGTGATTTCTATCTTGCAACTGATTTCAGAAGTGGAGTTTTGAGCACTGGACTGACATGTTGGAGTTAGAGATGTTTCAGGGCTGAATTGTATGGAAAGCGATTGGTCTCAAAATGTTATTGACAAATGTGTGTATTATAATCCATAAATAAGAGACACACAACAAATGTGTTTTACTATCCCCAAACAAATATCTCTTAATTTGTGTCTTGTAAATTGTCATTTGAATGAATGTGTGCTGATTTGTTCGCACATATACATTTTTTCCCTTTAGCACAAATACCTCATTCTTTGTATACAAAAAAGAAATATATGTTTCCAATATCTGCATGTTTTGTTTTTGCAATAAGACATTCCAAAATGTAAAAACTGGCTTGTGAAGTTTGTTTGCATTTGCAAGTGACATTAAGTGACGTAGGTTTTAGGGTTCCTGTGCAATACACATGCAAGTAGCTGCAGATCCAAACAAAAACTAATGGCTGTCTTCTCCTTTTGTGGTGGTGTTTCTGCTCTACCAGTCTTTCTAGGTCATGTTCTTTCCATGCCAGGATGGAAGAGCATTAAAGGATCAGGCTGGTGGTTTTAGTTTTTAGATTATCACCTTTGAGAAACAGACAATGTAATTTGTGTGACCATAGGAATGTATCTGTTTATTCTCTACCCCCCTCCCTGTTCGGGCAGGTACGGTCACCCTGGAGGTCTTTTAAAAGGAGAGTTTTTTTTCTCCTTTGAAAGTTTATGGTTTTATTGCCTTATGGAGGAAACTCAAGCACTCAGAGACCCTGTGTGGCTACATGCCACATAAAGAGAATGTTCCTTTTGATGAAGTCTGAATGCAATCTGTGATACTGAAATCACTGGGTGAAGATCTTAATGTCTATATAGATGATGGTTGTTGAGGCATGACAGTTGAAATCTACAAGTGGAAGTGGAAGTTTCAAGTGGAAACCATTTGGTTTTGTTACATGGAAAATATTTTACCTGAAGGTGGAGATCACAACTTCTGAGACTGAACAATTATTTGTCTATACAAAAATTCACCTCTTGTTGTCAGGAGCAGTAGTAAACTTCCATGTTTCTTTCTTTGATAGCTGAGCTGGAGTACCTCCCAACATAGTCATGTTTGATGTTTTTATAAAGGGCCAAAAACCAGGAATCTGTTAATAACAATATCATAGTGCTCAGTCCTGTTTCTAACAACATAAAGCAACTTTCATTTGCAAATTTGTCAGTTTTCAGATAAGACGGTCCCTGTCTGCAACCACACCCTCACACTTCACACCTCACCAAATCAGTGCAACTAGGTTGCCCTCCTCTCTCTGAAACATGCCCCCCCAACCCCCCATAGAACCCCTTAAAAGGCAGGCTTTTTAAAATCTATTTAGTCAGAATCAGGAGGAAGAAATAGTTACTGAGGGGGCTTAATATCAGCCAGTAACATCTGTTGTGGTGGACATTCTAGCGTGGATATCGGCTGTTGCCATCTAAGGAATCTGAACTGTGCATGTGGGCCTGGTGTTTGGGAGTATTTGGTGTGTGCAGGTTCTGACATTTCTGTCTTACAGCTCACCTGCCATTTTTACATTTTCATCACTGGCTTTTTGGAATATTCGGTCTTTAGGTTTTTGAGCTTTGATTTGGTTTCCTATGGGACTATTTTTGGAGAAAGCTGTGGTTTGGTATTTTCTTTCATTCATTTCTTGTGTGACTAACCTGTCCATGTCGACAACATTTGTTAAGGTAGTTAGACGATTATATTAGATGTGAATATTTGATGTCATTTAATAAATGTATTCATTTTAATATGGTTGTGAGTTGTACATTTGATAAAGGTTGATCCGACTGGTTGCTCTGCCTATCAACAAATTTGACGATTTAATTAATAATTGATATCTTTGCAAATAATTAACAAATTAAATTGACAAAATGTATTTTACTTGTTGGATACGTGAGGGATTTTAATTGTTGAAAACTTGTTCAGTATTCAGAGTGCTGAACGAGAAACGAGAGTCTTAGTGGTTAATACTACTGGGTTCAGAAAATGAAACATATTTCACTTAATCCTTACTTTGTCGAAAGATGCTTCTGCCTGACTCAATTTCTGATGATCAGGAAGCCATTTGTTCAAATTGTGTGCTAAAATCATGAAATACAGCTCAGAATGTGGGACTTAAAGGAGAGATGTGAATCAACAGTTATGTCAGGGTTTTTAATAAGTGCAGTGGCAGAGACAGAAGCCATATAAATTTTAAGAAAACTAATAATTTATCTCTAAGACCTACTACTAATATCTCAGTCTTATCTGAATTCAATAGGAGGACATTTTAGGTCATATATGCCTTTACATCTTTAATACAGGACTCTCTTGGTTAAATAGTCAACTTCAACTGGTTTATGCACTATATGAAATTGTTTATCATCTGCATAGCTGTGGTAGTTTACAGCATGTCAAGTCAACTTCATTTATGAAGCACATTTAAATACTGATGTTGACCAAAGTGCTGTATAACTTCCATAAACAAAAACGGGTACAAGGGTTAACAAAACATTGCACAAAGACAATACACCCTGATGAAGAGAATACTGGGTTTAAGGGAATTGTGTAATAATACCTCAACTTCACATGCTGATCTTGATTTACCTGACATGGTATATCTCCAAATGCAAGCCTGAACAACTGGCACAGTTGTAAGCAACACAACTGTGATTTTGACAGAATAGCTTAGCCTACTTAATACAAATGCACCAACAATGAACAATATGAATGGCATAACTCTGACTGAGGCTATCTGACATACTGCAGTATTCACAGCCAGGATATTGAACAATATTACATTTAAAAGAACAGGACAATAAACAGTGAAAAAGCAGTTGGTTTATTTGACATTAAAAACTACAAGCATTGTTTCTCCTGAATATTTTTTTTCCATTGAGTTCAGCAGGAAAATTAATCAGGAGAAACAATGCTTGTAGTATCTATTGCATATCTGGCAGCAGCACGGTGGTTTGAGGCTCATTTGATACCTTGGACCCTTGATGACTTAAAGCCATTTAGCCAACAAATGTGTTCCATACTATATCAGCATAATTTACAGCTGAATCAAGTCCCACCCCCCAATTCCCATAGAGATCCATTCAAATGCAAAGAGTTTTGTATCGCTTGTAGGACAACCTGAAAATAAGATATCCAGACTCTGATGATGTTGATAGGTCACAGACATCAGGAAGTCATGGCATGTAAATGATATGCAACCAAATACAAAACATGACTCTTATTTGACACTATGACACTATTTGTCTAAAAACACTGAAATGGGGGACTACATATGAAAAGTGCTGTAATTGTTATGTTCCTGCTGTCACTTCACTTTCTAGTTGGTTATCTGTTTCTCTCCTGCACGATCTTTGCTTCGGTTTGTAGTGTGGGCGTGGTTTCCTCTAACTTTCTCTTCCCTCAGCTGATCATTCTCACCTGTTCTGGTCGCATTCTCACGTACTGGTTAATCACTCGCATTACATTCACCTGTTCCCTGTTTGCATTCTCACGCTCTGTTCAATTATCTCTCAATTCATTAACCTGGTTCACATAGTATATATTCTCTGTTCTCCTGCTATTCAGTGCTAGATTGTGCCTCTGTTTACAGTGCCTTTCCAGTGTTTACTCCTGTCAGTTTGTCTTGTGCTTGATCTTGCCTGTTTCCCGACCACCGTTTTCTGCCTGCCGTCTTTGCTTTTTTGATTTCCAGTTTTTGACCTTCTCCTGTTTTTTGACTTTGATTTGGCCTACTGTTTTGTACTTTTGCCCACATGGATTTTTCTGGTTTTGATCTTTTGCACAAACTGACTACGAGACTGCCTGCTGTATTGTGTGCTGTTGCATTAAACATCTCCTACGGGAGTTTCGCCACTCCGCTGTCTGAGTCTGCATTTGAATTCACCAAACTTTGACTTGTGACAGTAATTACTACATGGTGAAACCAGAATTTATAAGAATACCCTTTAGTAAAAGCTCTGAGTCTGCACTTTGACGACATGTGAATTGTTTGATTACAAACAGAGAAAATAAAATATTAAATCAGAAAAAAGCAGAAAAATGCAGGTGTTTTAATTAGAGCCCGACCGATGCCAGATTTTTGGGTCCAATGCCGATCCCGATTTTGGAGAGTCCTAGCCCACCAATTACTGATGTTATGACCGATATTATGTCAAAAAGTGCAACATTTCCAAATCAATTTGAAAAACTTTTATTGTATTAAAGTGTCTATATTTAAGAACATTTAACTTATAAGCAAACAATTAAAAATAAAAATAAACACAAAGAACTTTTTAGATAAAAAAATGTAAAAGATGATATTAAATTAAATATATTAACACCATCTAAGAGTGCGAAATCAAAATAACTCCACACCTTGCTTTTACTCCTTTCTTTTCCAGCCATCTATAAAAAATGAATTAAAAAATATCAGTTTTCCAGTTTCAAACATGTATTTTTATGAATATTATTATTGTTGTTATTAATTTGTTATTATTTCTTAGTATCTATTCTCAGTAAACTAATTATATTTTCTTATTTTATCCCTACTACATGATCTCAAAGAGTAAGACTTAGCGAGCTTCCCTGTCCATAAGAATTCGGTGGTGAAAATAACTACAATGCGCTCTGGCGCGTGACTAGATGACACTTGCTCGCAATAACGCATTATCTATTGATACAGCCTTATTATTTCTTATTATATATTCTCAGTAAGTTAAATGAATTATATTTTCTAATTTTATTTCTACTACATGATCTCAAAGAGTAAATAAAAGGCATTATCTAGCGGAGCTAATGAGTGAATCAAGTGTAACGTTATATGAAATTAAATTGACTGGATGAAATGCGTGAAAAAAACTACAATGCGCTTTCGTGCAGGTTACCCGCACTAACTGTTGGTTGATTCACTTCTCCAACAGCAATCCTTCTCTCATGTTATCACGACAAGGCTAGATAACATGGCTTAAAATGATCGGCGTTTTTACTGTCTGGTTAGCTTGCTACAATGACGCGTGACTAGATGACACACTCGCTTGCAATAACGCGTTGGCTATTGACACAGCATCATTAGTAGCTAATATCATTATCTCAGATAAAAGAACAAATGTGTGATGCATTCAATCACCATTTTATTTTGGCTGGTTATTTATTTGAGAATACAGCGATGTCCTCTGGAAATGTAGATCCTAGCTGCATATGTGCTCACTGGCACTTCATAAAGGCTTGCTAGCCAGCTAGCTTGCTAAAGTGAACGAAATATGTTAGCTAGCTCGCTCGCTTGATAGTGATGATTGATAAACATAGTGGTCGTATAAACGCATTTAATTAAAAACTTTCACTAAATATACATACATTTATTGCGGCAATCGAATATGTGCAGACAAGTCTTGCAGTGAAGAATATTGGATGAGGCACGAGTAACAAACGTCTTATTACAGAAGTAGCGCATCAGCTGCTGCAGTTCACACTTGTATTAGAGCTCCCTCTACTGGATAATTCTAGTAAATAGCAATTTCAACGTTCGAACAGACGAGTACAGATAAATAATGTTTTGTTTTGTTTATTTTACTTATTTAAAAATCGGGACACTTCGGCTGCATAACTGCCGATTCCAATGTCCTCAAAAAAGTCAAATAATGGCTCTAGTTTTAATGTTGTGGCTGATCGGTATATCCGCACCAATCCCAGGGGAGGGAGGACTATTTGAATCTGTTTTCAGCTTTGGTATGAGAACTGCTGGGTATTCTGGATCTTTTCCTTTGATGTGGCAAAGTCTATTGTTTCGATAGTCAGGCGTTAGAATAGTATAGAATAGCAGTTTCTTGCCTTTTTAGCCATTTTCATTTGCAGGGAAGTCAGTTAGAAAACTAACTCTTTAGAGGAGACTAGTTAGCCATTTTTTTGTTGTTGTTATTGTCTTGTTTTCATCTCCTGCTTATGGTCTACAGTGTTCTCATGCACTCTGGTATGATATACACTCACCGCTCACTTCATTAGGTACACCTGTTCAACTGCAAACTGCACCCATTAACGCAAATATCTAATCAGCCAATCACGTGGCAGCAACTCAATGCATTTAGGCATGTAGACATGGTCAAGACGATCTGCTGAAGTTCAAACCAAGAATCAGAATGGGGAAGAAAGGTGATTTAAGTGACTTTGAACATGGCATGGTTGTTGGTGCCGGACCGGCTAGTTTGAGTATTTCAGAAACTGCTCATGTACCGGGATTTTCACGCACAACCATCTCTAGGGTTTACAGAGAATGGTCCGAGAAAGAGAAAATATCCAGTGAGTGGAAGTTCAATAGGCGAAAATGCCTTGTTGATGGCAGAGGTCAGAGGAGAATGGCCAGTCTGGTTCGAGCTGATAGAAAGGCAACAGTAACTCAAATAAGCACTCGTTACAACCGAGGTGTGTAGAAGAGCATCTCTGAACGCACACCACGTCGAATCTTGAAGCAGATGGGCTACAGCAGCAGAAGATCACACCGGGTGCCACTCCTGTCACCTAATGAAGTGGCCGGTGAGTATATATATATATATATATATATATATATATATATATATATATATGTATATATATAATGGTTGCTGGTGTCATATGCCCATATAAACTTCTATCATCCAAACTGAATCATTGTGTTCAGGTGCTGTTTATGGTAATTTCTCACTAACTTGCTAGTTAAAGTAATAATCTCGAAGATTTTCATTAAAATAAATGTCTGTTAAGTCACTATCTATCGCCAAATTAGGTAACACAATGGTGATTGAGCCTATTATTATATGAATTTATATTATTATTATTATTATAATTTATGATTAAAGAACTGGGTGTCTGTGGCGACATTCCTGGGAAAAAATCACAAGTGGCGCATAGTTAGTGATGCGTTTTCCATCACCCATCAGTGGTTAGTCCGCCAGAGAGGGTAGGTGGAGCTAACGCAACAGGCTCGCTCTTCAACTTGTGTGTGAGCGGCGTACTGTTTTTTTCCAGTGTCTGCAATAACAGAGAAAGCGGGGAGGTTATGGAACCCTAAAGTTTTTGTGTAACATATGTGTAGGTCATATTATTTGTTGATGTAGATTACGTATTACATTTGATGACAATGTAATGTTACTAAATTACATAGCTATTTGCACAGATAGCGCTAGCTACCGGACCATGTCAAGAAAGGCAACATTAGTTTAGACAACGTTGTGCACAGTATCCATCTCTCATATCAGGTAACATTGCGTTAGCTAGCTAGCTAATGTAAATAACACAATCTAATGTCAGCTAACAATTACAAAAAACGTTAGCTAACGCTACCGACCGGTACCGACCTCGCAAAACGTCTCTCGAATGCAATGCTACCTTGTTGCAATGTTGCAGTGTAGCTAAATAAAGGCCAGTTCAGATCCATGATTCGCAACCAGACTGGATGCAACTTGCAAAATTCCAAGACGTCTGATTTTAAACGTTCTGAAATTGCACTTTGACAAGGTGAGACTTTTGAGACCCCAGGCAATGGCTTCAGATGCTCTGCAACTAACCAGTTCACACAGCTGCAATTTTCTCTGCAACATTCTAAAACAGTTTCATCTCGTTGTGAATCATTGATCTGAACTGGCCTTAAAGTTACCGTTATTTACATTGCCATCAAGTTCATAATGATCGGAATAAAGCCGGGGTATAGGTGAAGCAGAGTCTGATTTCTGTGTAAAGATGTCAAGCCGGAGAAAACTAAATAAAAGAATACAGCAGTATGGATTAGCGTTATTATTTTATTATGCTTCCTCATATGTTTTTCAGCCTTGATGCCCTTTTTTGATGAAATCTCCTTTGTTTTTGTTTTATTCTTCTTGTTCTGATTGCTAATTTAACACCAGCTCAGCTTTATCCTCGAACAGTTTAGCTAGCGAAACCAGAAACACCAGGGGTAATATTTTGCAAGGCAGTTGTTTCAAAAATATCACACAACAATCATTCACGAAAAAGACTGTTTATTGTGCACGAGATACATAATTGCACGAGCCACAGCAAATCCCGCAAATTCTTCTCTGCAGTGTAAAGATGTTCATACCAGGCAAAAGGTGGATAACGTTTGTGGAAATTGATCATCACAAATTCTACCCCAGGTCTGCTACAGCATTTTAACCCGGCTCAGCAGTGTAAAGACAGCTTAAGTTAGCCTACTGTTAGACAATGAATGAGTATGTACATAATGTTACTTTTATAACAACCATTTTTTATTCAGTAAATAGTAACTGTTATAGTTGGTATGGCCCAGGTGCCAACTGACTGACGTCACACAGGCGACACTGATTGGATCCGGTTGGATCTATGGGAAGTGAGGTCCAAAAACACACCTGCAATTACCGCTTCTCGCCATTGGTACCGCCAAAGAGAACGAAACGGAAATCTTTGAGATTGTAACTTTAACATGTTCATTCTAACTCCCAGTTAGTGTAATGCGAGTTTTCAGAGTGGTTACATCCAGCCACAAAAATGGTCAGCAAGAGAATTCCCTCCCTTCTTCAGCCGCAGAAGGCTTATGTAGAGCCACAGGCAGGTTAAGCCAATCAGGCAGTGCTCCAAGTCACAGGTGGAGGAGAGAAGCACAGATCACCTACGGGGTTAGTCTAAACACCATCCATAGGGAAACGTGAAAGGAACCTCCACGTTTCCACAAAACAAAAATTTACCTATTTGCTGAAAATGAGAATTTGTATCATCTCCCACCCCTTTATACAGGTATTACTTTTCTTGTGGCCGTGTCAAAATGTGCCGTGAAGCTGTTGGAACCCTATTCTTTTTGTTGCGTTTTTTCTATTTTATTAGGGGTCTAAGCAGTGTAGCCACAGGAACCCTATTGTTTTTGTTGTTTTTTACAGGGTCCAAGCAGTGAAGCTGCTGGAACCTATTGTTTGTACTCTGTTTATTAATATTGCTATTGTTGTTGTTGTTCTTAGGGATCCAAGCAGCAAAGCTGTTGAAACCATATTGTTTTTGATCTGTTTTTAATTATTAGGGGTCCAAGCAGCGAAACTTCTGGAACCCAATTGTTTTTATGTTTTATTATTAGGGGTTCAAGCACTGCAGGTTCTTGTACACCATCAATTTCACATACTTTGTCTAACAGTGGCTTAAGTTCAGGGTCAGACCTTTCTGCAACATTGTTTCTTAGTTTCCCACCCCTGGTAGACAACTCATCAGCCATGTTTGGTAGTGGTTCAAGACCTTACTTTGCCTGAGATCTGGTCACCACGGCACATGTGGCTGGCACTGAGTAAACCAAATCATCCAGAACAGGAAGATCATCACCAAAGAACCAACTACTTCTACTCTCACATTAGAAATAGGGTAACTGGTATACTGACCATGTATGCAGAAAATGGAAATGGGTTTGGTGACATTTTGCTGACTAGCATCCACATAACATGCCTTTACTGTAGACCGAGTACAGTGTCAATGATGAGGTTGTCCATTCACCTTAACAGATGCCAATTATCAGTCTTGGGTCCAACACAAAGTTCAACTTCTAATTCAGGTCTTGGTTCATAAAGCATAGTCTTGGGGTTGTTCAGTGCCGAGTGAGGACATTTGGATTAAGCACATGGGGGAACATGAAAATGGCCTTACTATAGGCGTGTTTTACCGGCCGCCAGCTTCAGACAGTTGTGTGAACTCAATGTTCTTTGGAAACATAAAACAGACTTATCAGGAAGGTAAGACAGTTATTATTGTTGACTTCAATTACCCTGCTATTAATTGGGAATTGATAAGTTATTATGGGTGACTTCAATTACCCTGCTATTAATTGGGAATTGATAACAGGACATGGAAAAAGTGAGGAACAATTTTCAGATGTTATAAATGACCTTTTTTGGCACCGTAGGTCAGTCAGACTACAAAAGGTAAATCAATTCTGGATCTGGTGCTATCTAATGATCCTGACAGAATTGGCAGCATAGAGGTATTCGAACCACTTGGGACAAGTGATTATTCTGCAGTTAGTTTTGATTTCGTCAAACTACAGGTCTGTCCGTTTAACTTGCATCACATGTAAAATACTGGAATGTATCATTAGTGGCAAGTTATAATTGTTTCTTGAAAATGACAGCATCCTAAGGGATAGCCAACTGACAAAACTGTTTTGAATATAACAAGGCTTATGATATTATCTACTTAGATTTCCAAAAGGCATTTGATAAGGTGTTGCATGAGAGACTTGTTAGTAAAATGAAGACAGTAGGAATTACAGGGTGTATTTCAGAGTGGGTTCAGAACTGGCTACAGGGCTGAACACAAAAAGTCCCACAATGATTGCTGCTGTGACCACTGCTCTTCCTCATTTATGTCCATGACCTTGACAGGGACATTGAAAGTACATTAGTCAAATTTGCAGATGATGCCAAACTGGGAGGCCCAGCTAATAGTTTGGAATCTACTAAAGTAATCCAAAAATATTTAAACAATCCAGAAGTGGGTGGAAACATGGCAAATGAAATATAGTTCTACATGTGGGAAATAAAAACATTAGTCAGAATTACTTAATGGGAGGAACAAAACTGGAATGTGCTCAATTTGAAAGACTTGGGAGTAATTTTAGATCAAAATCTTTCAGGTTCTAGGCACTGTGCTGTAGCAGTAAAAAAGGACCAACAGGATGCTGGGATATATAGCTAAATGTATTGAGTATAAATCAAAGGAAGTTATACTTATTTTATAAAGTACAGTTGTCCAACCACACTTGGAGTATTGTATGCAGTTCTGGAGACTGTACTACAAGAAAGATATAGAGGCTCTGGAAAGGGTCAAAGAAGGGCAACCAAATTGATTCCTGATATGAAAGACAAAAGCTATGAGGAAAGACTTAAGATGCACAAGATCAGATTGGCCGTTCTTAAGGAGACATCGTCAGAGTGTTAGAGTAGAGGAAAGTTCCATAAATGTAACAGTTTTTGTATTTTTTAATTTATGCATGCAGTCCTATTTCACATTCAAACCACCTTGTTTGTATGATTACTTTAGAGCTGCAGAATAATTGAAAATGCCCCATAATGTGCATAAACAGGTTTTTTTTTGCACATGCTAATGTTAATCAAGGAAGCATGTTTTCATTGATAATGTGAGACCAGCCACATCCTCAGATTATGAAGCATGGGAGAGCAGTCAATGTGTGGAATAGCCTGCCAGGTCACGTGGTAGAGGCAGAAACTCAAGATTTTCAAGACTAGGCTTGATATGGTGTTAGACACTATCTAGCCTGTAGGTAATCAGAGCACTAATTTAGTCATATAAATGGCAAGCATTGTTGGGCTGAATGGCCCGTTCTCAACGTTATGTTATGCTATTTTATGTTATTCATGAAAAAAAGCTGTACATAAGAAACAGACGCACAAGCAACTTCGTAACTTACCGTGAAGCAACCAGAAGATGACAATATAGTATGTCAACACAGCAAGCAAATTAGCTGAACCCATTTAAAATTAAACACCTAACTAACTTAAAGAGTAATTGCACTCACTGTTTCAGCCTGGCTCTGCCTACTATACAATTCAGAAAAATGAGTCCCTGGGGTGGGTGGAGTAGGTGTGTCCATCTCATTTGCATAAAGTATTCTATATGCAAATTATTTGTAACCGTAGGCTCATGAAACACGGATCAAACTGTTAAAACAAGGCTTTGCCGATTAAACAGGAAACAAGATTCAGCTCTTTCTTGCCGGCAATGTTTTTAGAAACATATTTTAGTGGACCATTTAGATGGAATATGAGAAAGTATATGAACAGTCTGCCATGTTTTCTCCAGTTTGAAAATCGTTGGGCTTAAACCAATCTAACCAATTAGGTGCTGGCAGTGTTCCATTGTAATAAAGTAAACAGATTGGATGTCTTGATTGACATCTACGTGACGTAGTTGTATCTCCAAATGGGTACTCAGATATCATGATTGGGGCTGGGCCAGAGCTGAAAGGATTTTTCAAATGTTAGAGGGCAGCAACAAGATGTTTTCTACCAGTTTTCAGAAGTGTTGAAATAAAGGCATGGATGAAAATGTTTCATTATGGAGTACGGCATACAAACACCTTTACAGCTAAAAAAAAGTAATGTAGGGTGTAATTACTCTTTAAGTCAAACATGATGAGCAAAATGTAATTTAAAAAATTAAAGGACATTTTAAAATGCAAGCATTTTAAATGCCTAAGGTCTCCCCAAAAGGGCACTGTATGTAGATGGTTTTCAACACCATCTAGTGTCCCTAATCTCCACATCTCTGGGTACCAACTCTTCTACTCAGTTCTTCGTTTTCGCTAGATGGCATTCTGTAAACATATAACAGCAAAAAAGCAGGTTGTTTGTTATAGCAACTCAGAGGTGAACTCTAACAGCTGCTACATTTAAACATTTATGTGGACATCATGTTTTTTGTCACCTAGCATTCATTTTTGTCACCGCTAGAATACACTTTGAAAACTACTCTAACTTTTCAAGGACAGCTGATTTTTAAAAATGTTTAACACAAATATAAATAGAGCTTTACACTTCCGAGAGTTTTTTTTTTTTTTTTTTTTTTTCTCAAAAGCTATTTTTTGGAAATATTTCCCGCAAAGGTTATCACATTGCTACATTTCTTTGGGAGGTGGTAGAGGACTGAATTGCATAAGTACAAGCCTGAAATGGCTATGGTTGTCAGGCGAGGGGGCGGGAATGGACCCAAGTGCAGAGTAAAATGCCCAAAGTCAAAAATGGGGAAAACCAAAAGACTTTAATAACTGAACAGGGAACACAGGGAGCCGAACGCCTCGCAGGGCGACTAAGAAAAACACAAAGAAAATCTAACAAAACAAGGGTAAACAAAAATACAAAACTTCCAAAAAACGTGGGGAACAGGGCAGGCAGGCAGGCAGGTAGCAAAAACACACAGGTAACAGGCAGGAACAGGAACAGGAACAAAGGGTACAGAAACAAAAGGATCCAGCGCCTAAGTGAGGGAGAGGGAGACTTAAATAGGAGCGACGCAGACGAGACACAGGAGGGCACAATGAGCAATCAAGCCACAGAGAGGGAGGGGAACACGAGACAAAACGCAACTAATAATTGGATAACGAGAAACAATAAAACAATCAACTGAACACAAAACAGAGGTACCGCCATCTGGCGGCCCAACAGAGAACAACAAGGGGGAAGACAACAGAAGACAACAGAACCCTGACAATGGTAGCCGCATTGTACGTTATGTAATTGATCGTGTTACCTATAACAAGCGTGACATTTCTGGCAACTCTTGCCTACGTTTGCAAAAGGAAAGAAACTTTAAAAATCAAACACATGGCTCCATCTTCAGGAACAGTTGTCTGTTAGAGAAGTTGAGAGACAGTGACAGTACCTGGAGGAAACCCACGCGAACACAGGGAGAACATGCGAACTCTGTACATAAAGGCTCAGGCTGGATGTATGAAACATTTTGCTAAATATATATGTACGAAAGTCAGATCAATGTATGAAATATTCAGGTATGTACAGTGCCTTCAGAAAGTATTCCGACCCCTTCACTTTTTCCACATTTTGTTACGTTACAGCCTTATTCTGAAATTGATTAAATGAATTTTTATTCTCATCAATCTACACACAATACCCCATAATGACAAAGTGAAAACGGGTTTTTAAATTTTTTTGCAAATTTATTAAAATAAAAAAACTGAAATATCACATTTACATAAGTATTCAGGCCCTTTGCTCTGACACTCAAAATTGACCTCAGGAACATCCTGTTTCCAGTGATCATACTGAGATGATTCTACAACTTGATTGGAGTCCACCTGTGGTCAATTCAATTGATTAGCCATGATTTAGAAAGGCACACACCTGTCTGTACCAGGTCCCACAGTTGACAAGTGCATGTCAGAGCAAAAACCAAGCAAATGAAGTCGAAGGAATTGTCCGTAGACCTCTGAGACAGGATTGTGTCGAGCTAAAGGGGAAGGGTACAAAAAATTTTCTTCAGCATTGAAGGTCCCGAAGAACATTGTAGCCTCCATCATCTTAAATGGAAGAAGTTTGGAACCACCAGGACTCTTCCTAGAGCTGGCGGCCTGACCAAGCAGCGAAGCTGGTGGAACCCTATTGTATCTGTTAGGATTATTAGGGGTTCAAGCAGCGAAGTTGGTGGAACCCTATTGTATTTGTTAGGATTATTAGGGGTCCAAGCAGCGAAGCTGGTGGAACCCTATTGTATCTGTTTGGATTATTATTATTATTATTATTATTTTTCTCCGCTAAAAGTGTCTGAGGCTCAGCAACCATAAGTCCTAGAGCAACCAAATTTGGCAGGTGGGTTCCTATGGCCCCCCCACTACTCAGGCACTAAAAATCACCTATGTCGGCCAGATGGTGGCGCTATAACAAAGGGTCATGCATAAAAATCACCTATGTCCGCCATATTGTTTATTGCGGCGTGGAAGCGCTGCAGCTCTACATACACGCCGGACCATCTAAATGCTGTTTTATAATTTTGCGTAGTCTGCATGGTTTCCGTTGTGTGCGGCACTCACTAAGGGCCAAATCATTTGTGCCGCATATTGCACAGGTTGAGCAGGCCACGTAATTAGATTTTGTTACTGACGGTTATAGTTCAAAAGACAACACCATCATTCATATTTCCAAACCTACTAAATACTGCACTAGTGACCACAAAAATGCTCAGCTAGACGTAACTTGTTGCAACGAAGACATTCACCTGACAAAAGCGCTTTTAGTCGCATATTTAACGTTGCCTATCGGTTTTGTGAATCAACTGTTATAACCTGTTAGTCAGAGCCGTATGCCAGTGACTTCATGTCAGCAGTCAACCAATCATCTTCCTGCAGGTACTGGTTACTAACTACCCGCTTTTAATTTCTTGAGGAGGTCTGCATCTTCAACGCGCCCGTGGTCTGCAACTGTCGCAAATGCTGCACATTGCGCACACCCCCTACACAGACCCATTTTTACGTGTACTATGCAGAAGTATAAAACAGCCTTTAGTGTTACGACATAGTAAAGGCCTTTACGCCTAGCGGCTAGGAGACATCCATGGCGATGCAGTAGATATGTTGGGTGAAGGTATATGATCATGAGGACAAAACCATTTAAAAATCACTCCATAGGGGGCGCACTTGTGCCAATGCTTGGACCCCTCCCAACGCCGCTTGCGGCTTTAATTTTTAATAAATTTGCAAAAATTTCTAAAAATTTGTTTTCGCTTTGTCCTTATGGGGTATTGTGTGTGTATTGATGAGATTAAAAATGAATTTAATCAATTTTACAATTAGGCTGTAACATAACACAATGTCGAAAAAGTGAAGGGGTCTGAATAATTTAAATGAGCTGGTAGTGAACTGACAGTGCATAGCAATGCATTCCCTGGCTACGCTAAAACACTAACAACAATTCTGCTGTGCAACGGCAAAAGGCCTTAACTTCAATTTTGGTCAAAAATGAGTTATTGTCATTTCTGGAATATTAAAGATCTGCTTTATCGTGTGGTCAAATATCTTGAGTCAATTTTGTTGTTTGATGGAGAAAATAGTGGGTTGTCTTTGCCGTAATTTCCAAAGCCCTAGAGAAGCCAAGGCAGAATCCTGTAACATCAGTTACAGTTCTTTGTCTTCGTTTCGCTGCACTCCAGAACGCTCAAATTGACTTACGGTATGCGCATCAAAGTGAAGTTACTGTTTATCGCGCAGGAGTTAGTGTTATGCCTATGAATATCTGTCATCGAAGCATTTCTGACACACACAGTAGCTTGAATAAAGTGTAAATCAAATATAGTGTTGTAGTGGTTGTTTTTACTAATGTTACATCTAGCTTTTAAGAATGGCCCATTGCTCTCGAGGGAAAATGTTGGTGGAGATGGCTTTGAAACACAGACACCAAATCAAGGTAAGAAAGATTAGGCTACAAGATAGATAGATAGACAGGCAGGCAATCTACTAAAATTAGTAAGCATAAGCTAGCGTTAACTAGCTCAGGCTAACTACTTGACAAACAAAACCAAATTGCTTCCATATGCAATCAGAATGCAAACAAAGCATTGGAAAGAAGCAATAACTAGATGGCTTGCCAGCTATAAATAATCGTAAATCATACGCAATGAATGCTTTTTTCGCATCATGCAGGCTAGTCAGTGCCAGCCTGTGACAGCCCGACACTGACAGCCAAGGAAACAGCGCGAGTGGGTTAAAGTAGGCAGTATACTTCGTACGAAGTAGAACTTTTTGAGCAAAATGAAGCAATCAGAACAACTGACGAACAAAAAGACGCGGTGTTGTGTGTTCGTATGGTGCAGTGTGCACGGCCTCCAGGGAGAACTTTTCGAAAAGTTCTTTCTTGTTCTCCGACCTCTCCCTCTCAGCTATTGGCCCATATATCACATAGTTGGTTACGTCACGGCTGAGTTCAGAGGGCTGAATTCACATGCTAATGTACGGAGAGTCAAAGCCAATCTCTCTTCTGTAGAGATGGGAATTCTGAGTTCCTGCATGTTTGATGAATGGTGCTACTTGTTTCAGCAAGTCATCAAAACACCTAGCACACGTTCAGAAATAAGAGAAAGTGGACCTCCTCGTCTAAACTTGCATTTGCTGAATGTACAGACAAAACTCTACATTCTCCGTCCTACTCTGATTTAGAGGGTGAACGTACCATCTTCGCCTTTTTTTCTTCTTTTGCATAGCTACATAAACTAAAGCCACTTTAAACTTTTTGTTTTGTGTTGTGATCTCGCGTAGCCCTTCTCTTTATACAACCATGGCGTAGCCGCAAGACGGAGGTCTGGTTGAGATTCCAGACCCGGTTAATAGCTGCCTCGTTATTATTCATAATTATTCACGCCGCAGCGGCGTGGAGTGACTTTAAATGGTGCGGTGTTCTCACTGAGTATACCGACAACAGTGTTCGTGGACATGTTCGCCAGTAGTTCTCAATCCTGAAGTTCTTTCTTCTGAGTATACTGCCAGCTTAAGAAGGCAGTATACTTTGTACGAAGTAGAAAACGAACAAAAAGACACGGTGTTGTGTGTTCGTACGATGCAGTGTGCGACGGCCTCCAGGGAGAACCTTTCGAAAAGTTTTTTCTTGTTCTCCAACCTCTCCCTCTCAGCTATTGGCCCAAATATCACATAGTTGGTTACGTCACGGTTGAGTTCAGAGGGATGAATTCACCTGCTAATGTACGGAGAGTCAACGCCAATCTCTCTTCTGTAGAGATGGGAATTCTATGAGTTCCCGCATGTTTGATGAATGGTGCTACTCGTTTCAGAAAGTCATCAAAACGCCTAGCACACATTCGGAAATAAGAGAAAGTGGACCCCTTCGTCTAAACTCGCATTTGCCGAATGTACAGACAAAACTCTACATTCTCTGTCCTACTCTGATTTAGAAGGCGAACGTACCATCTTGGGCTTGCATAGACACATGACACACCTCCTAAGTAGCCTAATCACACACACACACACAAGCAGTAACAATTCACAATTAAACAGATAGCCTACCTTTTCTTGTAACCTGATAAAAAAAATCCATTGCAAACAACTCTGAGAAATTAAATCCACGACATGAGTTTTGAGCATTACTCACTTCAACATGTTAAATCCATAACATGAATCGTATCCTACTCCGGAATTCATCCAATTCAATCCAAAACACGAGTTTCGTATCCTTTACTATTCGTTGCGGTAGTAAACACTGCACTATAAATTGGTTGTAAAACATTATCCTCCCACATGCAAAACTATTTTGTTTGATCAATGTCATCTGTGTCTACATTTGTCATGTCAGAAAAACAATAAATCCAATTATGTTACTCCATTTACAGTCATAAATTGTCAACATGTATCCAATTAGCCAATCCAATCCGTCAACTAGACTATATACAGCTCGGAGCAGTTTTGGTAGTGTCGGTTAGTAATTAAAATAGATTGCATGCAAGATATGTTCTGTAGGTGACATATATTAAAACTAACGCAGAGCGATGGATGGCTTAGAGCCAGCTGAACAAACGGAACATTTACATTAATAATTAAACACAATAACCTTCTTGAGTGTCCTTTGCTTTAAGTTGCTTGTTAGAAAATGTGTCCTGGTATAATGGTGTGGGGGTGTTGGAGAACCAGAAGCGACTAATATAGGGGAACGAAAAGCTAACGCTACCGGAAGCGTTTAGCCACAAAGTCCCGAAGGACAAAGGGAAAGGGAAAGGGAACACCCACAAGTAAAACACAAAACAAATAAGATCCTAGGGAGAGTAACTCCCGCACACAAAGGATCAAAAACAAGAACCAAAAACACGGAGTAAAAAGCCACTCCGAAGGACCACCTTGTCCAGCCGTAAAACTGGCTAGTGAAACCAAAAGCGACCCGTAAAAACCAGGGCGAAAAAAGAAGAGGACCAGTGGTACAGAGGCGAGGCTCTGGTACCAAACCCAAAACTGGTCTAAAAAGAAAATAGACAACTGAGTCGCAAAACTTACTCAGCGAAATAAAAACCTGAGACGCAGCTCAGAAAAACGCAAACAAAATACACACCAGGGACAACGTCCCAATACCCACCGGCTCACACGAGCTCAAAAGAAAAGTATGAACACTCTTAAGGCGTCAGAATGCGCACACAGCGCTAAGAGACTGAATCGCCTTAACCCAGGACACAGAAACAACCCACAACACAATTCTGTAATTCGTCCTACGAGCACCTATACCAATGTCGTACCGGCTTTGTGATAAAGAGGTTTTACACAGAAGCGCAGATGGGTGTTCTGGCAGTGCTTATAAAGGCACCTCCCCAGGTGAAAATAATTGAGAAATCAGACACCTGGAACACATCAAGAAATTCTCAAAGGCCAGGTGCCCTCTAGTGGCAGCACAAGGCCACTACACCCCAGAACCATGACAGGACCCCCCCTCTAAGGGGCGGCTCCAGACGAACCCTCGGCCCCGCGTCTGTGGAAGTCCCTTATCAATTCTGGGTCCATAATGTCCCTAGTAGGGACCCATGACCGCTCCTCCGGGCCATAGCCCTCCCAGTCAATAAGGTACTGTTTACCCCTGCCTACCCGTCTCTCAGCCAAAATGCGCCGCACCGTATAAACCGGGCCCCCCTCCAGGAACCGCGGGGGAGGTGGAGGATCTTCCACCGGAGCCAACGCACTGATAAGAACAGGCTTGAGACGGGAGACATGAAAGGTCGGATGCACTCTCATTGCCCGCGGGAGCTGCAACCGCACCGTGACGGGGTTGATTTTACGGATGATTTTAAATGGCCCTACATAGCGAGGAGTGAGCTTCCGGGACTCCACCCGCAGCGGCAGGTCCCGGGTGGATAACCACACCCGCTGACCCACGTGATAAGATGGGGCCGGACGACGACGCCTATCAGCCAGCCTCTTTTGATTGGCGCTGGCGCGTAACAGTGATGCCCGAACCCTCTTCCAGGTGGCCCGACAACGCCGGATAAAAGCCCCCGCAGCCGGCACGCCCATGCTATCCTCCAACTCAGGAAATAGCGGCGGTTGGTACCCCATCTGAGCCTCAAACGGAGAATATCCTGTGGAAGCGTTACGCAAGGTGTTGTGTGCGTATTCAGCCCACCCCAGGAACCGGCTCCATGTAGTTGGATTTGCTTCCGCCAAACACCGGAGAGTGTTCTCAAGTGTTTGATTTGTGCGCTCGGTTTGCCCGTTAGTCTCTGGGTGGAACCCAGACGAAAGGCTCACCGACGCACCCAGGAGAGCGCAGAATGCCCTCCAAAACCGCGCCACAACCTGCGGCCCCCGGTCCGACACGATGTCCAGCGGCAGACCATGTACCCTAAAAACATGATCGATTATAAGCCGCGCCGTCTCCGGTGCTGAGGGCAGTTTAGGTAAGGTAATAAAATGGGCAGCCTTGGAAAAACGGTCTACCACAACTAAAATAACTGTGTGACCCTCGGATGGTGGCAGTCCCGTAATAAAATCCAGAGCTATGTGACTCCATGGCCGTCTAGGAACGGGTAGTGGACGTAACAGCCCAGATGGTGCAAGATGTGGATTCTTATTACGGGCACAGACCGAGCAGGACAACACAAACTCTCGCACGTCCTTGTCCATACCCGGCCACCAGAATCGCCTGGCTAAAAACTCTTTGGTCCTGTGGACCCCGGGGTGACCCGTGAGCCGTGAATAGTGCCCCCATTTCAGCACCTGAGCCCATACCTCAGTCGGGACAAAGAGACAGTCAGGAGGACCCCCTCCAGGGTCAGGCTCCCGACGTAGCGCCTCACGAACAGCCGCCTCGATTTTCCAACAAACCGGAGCGAGGATCTGATTAACCGGAATGATGGGTTCCGGTGGGCGGTCCTCGTCAGATTTGTCGAAAATCCGCGAGAGTGCGTCAGGTTTAGTGTTCTTCGACCCTGGCCGATAAGTCAAAATAAAATTAAATCGCGCAAAGAATAGCGCCCACCGTGCTTGTCGTGAGTTGCGTCTTTTTGCGTCTCGTACGTATTCGAGGTTCTTATGATCCGTCCACACAGTGAACGGATGCTCCGCTCCCTCGAGCCAATGACGCCACTCCTCTAATGCCAACTTGACAGCCAGTAGTTCGCGATCCCCAACGTCATAATTTCTCTCGGCAGGAGACAGAGAACGAGAGAAATAAGCGCAGGGATGCACCCTCTGATCTTGGGGAGACCGCTGAGATAAGATGGCCCCAACCCCTAGTTCAGAGGCATCAACCTCCACAATGAAAGGCAACGAAGGATTAGGAGTGATCAAAATTGGCTCGGAGCAAAACCTCCTTTTAAGCTCCACAAATGCCGACTCCGCTCGGGGGTTCCAGCAGAACTGACCCCCCACCGTCTTCTTAGTTAGCGCCGTGATGGGCGCAGCCACGGAGCTAAAATTGCGGATAAACCGCCGATAAAAATTAGCAAATCCTAAAAATCGTTGGACTTGCTTTATCGAATCCGGGGTTGGCCAATTCTTGACCGCAGAAACCTTATCTGGGTCCATTTGGATCTTTCCTGCAGACACAATAAACCCCAGAAACGAGACGGAGTCCGCGTGAAACACGCATTTTTCTGCCTTCACAAACAGGTGAGCCTCTAGGAGTTTGGCTAATACCTGCTTGACATGTTTGATGTGCTCAGAGAGATTGGTGGAGAAGATTAAGATGTCATCCAGGTAGACAAATACGAATTTCTCCAGCATCTCCCTGAGCACATCATTAACGAACGCCTGAAACACAGAAGGGGCGTTAGTGAGGCCAAACGGCATCACTAAATACTCATAATGGCCAGTGTGAGTATTAAAAGCTGTCTTCCATTCATCGCCCTCACGTATGCGCACTAGATTGTACGCATTACGGAGGTCGAGCTTAGAAAATACAGCTGCCGATTGGAGGCGCTCAAATGCCGAATTCATAAGGGGCAACGGGTACCGATTCTTTATTGTGATCGTATTGAGACCTCTGTAATCAATACACGGTCTCAGGCTACCGTCTTGCTTTCCTACAAAAAAGAATCCGGCCCCTGCCGGTGAGGTTGAGGGTCTAATAAACCCACTAGCTAATGCTTCTTGAATGTACCTCCTCATAGCCTCGCCCTCGGGAATCGACAATGAATATAGCGAACCCCTAGGAGGCACAGTACCCGGATAGAGGTCTATGGCGCAGTCATATGGTCGGTGCGGCGGCAGTGTGGTGGCCCTTTTTTTGCTGAACACTTCCGCTAATTCCCTGTAATCCTCCGGCACATTGGGAGGAAGGGGAACGGAAACCGCTCCTAAAATTTGCGCCTCATCTTCACCATCGGAAGACTGTGATATAAAATCCTCCTCTAAATCGGAATTAAAACTACCATCCCACTCGTCTGCCGGCGGATTCCAGTCACAAACCGAGTCCCAAGCTAGACTCTCCTCTGGCTCCTCAGAGACCGCAGGAAACAATGCCGGACTGCAACCCGACCCAGTCTCCCTCTCGTCCAACTCAGACCCCATATCGGTCTCGTTGAGAGGAGAGGAGGAAGGAGAGCGCACCTGCGGACAGTGGTCATCACACCGAGACCCCCACTGCGCGATAGGATTAATTTTGTTACCCCAATTAATATGGGGCTGGTGTTCCACCAGCCACGAATGTCCCAATACCAGTGGGTACGCGGGGGATTCCACTAAAAAGAATCGAATGCGCTCCACGTGCCCCTGGAATGGAATACGCATCGAAACCAACTCAGTTACTTGCCTCACCGTACCCGTGCCCAACGGGCGGCCGTCAAGTGCTATGAGGGATTGGGGATGGGACATGAAACGGACTGGCAGATTCAGGTTCTGAGCCCACCTGCGATCGATAAAATTATCAACCGCCCCAGAATCTAAAATGGCTTCCGCCTGGACTTCAGTCCCTCTCCATGCCAGTTCCACAGATAAAAAGGTGCGAAAGTCTGTAACTTTATTATGTCTCACTGGTGACTTCCGCTCCACTAGTGAGACTGGTCTTTTACGGTCAACTTCGGGCAATTCTTGACCATGTGCCCCGGCTGTTTGCAGAAGAAACACCGCCCTCTCCGTGACGTATCTCTCCTGGTCCGCCCAAGAGCCGAGCTGTCTATTTGCATCGGCTCCTCCCCCTTATGAGCAACCTGATTGAGCCCCGCATTGGCATCCCGGCCCGGAAGTGATGGAGCAAAAAGGGTCGCCCGATCTTTTCTGTCCGCCTTCTCTCTCTCCCGTTCCCTTACCCGGTTGTCTATGCGGATTGCTGTAGAAATCAGTGACCCCAAACTAACCGGTGGTTCTAGAGTGGCCAAGGCGTCCCTTACCGGGTCGGACAGGGCGTTTATGAACAGGGTCATGAGTGGTTCCTCTGCCCACCCCGTCTCCCCTGCCAATGCCCGAAAATGAATCGAAAACTCGGCCACACTTTGGCCTCCCTGCTTGATCCGGGTCAACCGGGTAGCCGCCTCCCTGCCCGAGATGTCATGGTCAAAGACCTGGGCCATCTCGAGCATCAGGAGCTGGGAATCGTTCATCACTGGCGCCTGTGCGCGAATTAAAGGATCAGCCCACGCCAGAGCAGTCCCGGTAAGTAGAGATAAAATGAACGCCACCCGAGCATCCTCGGTAGTAAAACGGGAGGGTTGTGACTTAAAAAAAATTAGGCATTGAGACAGGAAGCCTCTGCACTTTCCTGCCTCCCCGCTGTAGCGCAACGGAAGCTGTAATTTAGGCTCCCTAGCATTCGGTAACCCTGGTTGGGGGAGTGTGGTGGGTGACAGTGCTTGTGCCACTGGTGACGGTACTGGCGCCGTCGGGGAGCGGGACTCGCTCACCAACTGGCGAAAGCTGTCTGCGAGCCCTATTAGCACTTCCTGTTGTCTGCTCAATCGCTCCAACATCTCTTCCTGTCTACGGAAGATCAGTGCCTGCTGCTCAGCCGTAGCTACCTGCTGTGCCTGGAGCAGCTGTAACCCCTGTCCATGGTTAGAAATGGTCGCTTGCTGGGCGGCTACCGCCCTCTCAAGAGTATTAGCGTCCATTTCCACCACAATATCGGTCGCTGGTATCTCCATAAGGCTTCTGTGTACTATAATGGTGTGGGGGTGTTGGAGAACCAGAAGCGACTAATATAGGGGAACGAAAAGCTAACGCTACCGGAAGCGTTTAGCCACAAAGTCCCGAAGGACAAAGGGAAAGGGAAAGGGAACACCCACAAGTAAAACACAAAACAAATAAGATCCTAGGGAGAGTAACTCCCGCACACAAAGGATCAAAAACAAGAACCAAAAACACGGAGTAAAAAGCCACTCCGAAGGACCACCTTGTCCAGCCGTAAAACTGGCTAGTGAAACCAAAAGCGACCCGTAAAAACCAGGGCGAAAAAAGAAGAGGACCAGTGGTACAGAGGCGAGGCTCTGGTACCAAACCCAAAACTGGTCTAAAAAGAAAATAGACAACTGAGTCGCAAAACTTACTCAGCGAAATAAAAACCTGAGACGCAGCTCAGAAAAACGCAAACAAAATACACACCAGGGACAACGTCCCAATACCCACCGGCTCACACGAGCTCAAAAGAAAAGTATGAACACTCTTAAGGCGTCAGAATGCGCACACAGCGCTAAGAGACTGAATCGCCTTAACCCAGGACACAGAAACAACCCACAACACAATTCTGTAATTCGTCCTACGAGCACCTATACCAATGTCGTACCGGCTTTGTGATAAAGAGGTTTTACACAGAAGCGCAGATGGGTGTTCTGGCAGTGCTTATAAAGGCACCTCCCCAGGTGAAAATAATTGAGAAATCAGACACCTGGAACACATCAAGAAATTCTCAAAGGCCAGGTGCCCTCTAGTGGCAGCACAAGGCCACTACACCCCAGAACCATGACACCTGGGTTCCAGTGCAAAGTCTGTGGAGGTTGTGGTGGAAAGGGGAAACTGGCCATCACTTCTGTTCCAAAACACCGGATTTACCGCTTGTCGCTTGCTTCTTGGGACTCGCTCTGCAGGATGCGTCGGTCGTGCGTGGCTCTCCTGGTTCTTCAAATGCCTCTAAAAATAGCGCTTCAGAGTGCCTTGCTCCACCAGCAGCCTCCAAGGATATTCGGGCCTTGCAAACTCTTCCTGACGTGTGGACTCACGCGGGAGGGAGATGGGAGAAAGGTGGGAGTCCAGGAAGAGGACAATGGGAGCGAGAGCAGAATGGGAAAGAGAGATGAGAGAGCTAGTGTTGTGTTGTTTGCGAACGATTCGTTAAAAAGAACGAATCTTTTGGGTGAACGAAGTGTACTGAATCACTTCGTGAAACGATTTGTTCGCGAACGTGTACTGGTGGTTCACTGACTGACTATCATTTGCAGTTCAGTGATTCGTTCACTGAACTTACTACGCCCGCCCAGAATCGTTTGCGAACGACAGTACACTTGCCTGAATCGTTCGCGAACGACACAACACAGTACACTTGCCCGAATCATTCGCGAACGACACAACAATAGTGTGTTCCTCTTGCTGTAGCGAAAGAGGAGTCTCTGGTGAAGAAAGTGGGTACGGTATGGAAATAGGCTATGGATAATAAATGGATAATAATCAAACATCACTATCAAGTGTGCTGTTTATTTTCAATGAAATAACAAGCCTTTTTTTAAAAACATGTCTCAAAGTAGGCTAGCCAAGGATAGTACTTTATCGACTACATTTTATGAGAAAACAATAGCCTATATCTACTTAGCCAACGTATATTAGCACTTTCTCTTTCAAGCAGCCGTTAGAACAAGTCACGGTAAATAAATCAGCATCTAGGGCTAAAACAACACATTTTGGGAAATTTAGTAAAATAAAATGGCCATATCAAACACATTCTTTCAAACTAAATTGTTTAGAATAAAATTGAAAAAAAAGAATTTTTTAAATTAAAAATAGGGAAAGAAAGTGGTTGGTTCTTTGGCTATTAAATATTCTGTGGGAAAATGCTCTGTCTATAGCCTACTTTTTAAATTGGAAAACTACATTCAATTAAAATAATGTGCTAATATATGAACCGCGGTTTGCCTGTTTTCATTTTCGGTAGGCTACTAACCGTCAGCTGTTTTTGGTACGATTTTTCGGTAGGCTACACTGGGTTTTTTCACACCCCTAATCTTTATCCAACTAAATTCTCAGCTCACTGGCTTATCTTTCACAATTGACCATTCTCAGCTGTGCTCACTAGTTAGCGGGCTGAACTGCGATTCGGTGCAGAGGCAAACTAAATGGCCATTTCAAACACATTGTTTAAAACAAAATAGTTTAGAATAAAATGGAAAGGAAAACATTATTAAAAAATCGCGAAACAAAGTGTTTGGTTCTCTGTCGAACCCCCCCCCCCCCCCGGTTGCCCACATCCAAGTGCTGCCCCCAACACCCCCCCCCCACGTCGGGGAATGAATCTTTTGAACAAATCTTTTTAGTGAACTCATTCTACTGATTCAGTCCACTGAAAAGAACTGTTTTGCCCATCACTAGAGAGAGCGAAACAACAGCAAACAAAACAACCTTTTTACTGAAGGATGCGCATTTCAAATTTACAGTAAAGGCCAATTCATGGTCCAGACGTAGCATACACGGACTCCGCTGGGGTCCGCGCGGTCAAAATGAGGAAATAGCGGACCGCAGCGGACGTCCGCGCGAAGCTCGATTTTTGTGACCGTGCGTACCTAGCGTACGCGTACCTGTGTCACACAAATCATGGCTCGGTATGAAACTGTTTCACATCGACATGCATTTCATGTGGCACCGGAAACACACGGTGATGCGGAATACACAAAATGGACATGGAGTGGACATTTGAAGAGAGACTAGCTGAAGAGGTGAGAAGGTACAGGCACCTATGCAATTCATCCCAACGGGATTATAAAGATTTTCAGAAGATCAACAATTCATGGAGAGAAATAAGCACAACGCTGGGCAAGGACGAGGCCATGTTGTTTACAGTCTAACTTCCGGCAGAAAAGGAAAACAACGCGCAAACACTGTGGGAAATGTAGGGCTTGGGTATGCGGTGGTACGACTGGAGTATGAAAGGGCGAACGACAGGGTATGCGCCCTGTACTTATAGACTATGTAAAAGCCTTAAGCCAGTACTGTTACAGGAGAGCTGTAGTAGGGGTATGGTTACGTGAGGTAGACATGGGCTTTGTAGTTCACTGTCTTTTGTAGGCCATGGTTCCTACAGTAGCCTTGGTATAGAATAATCAGGGGTTAAATTAGAGGTGGACGCGGGTGGACGGCGTCCATCCACCTTTGGTAAATAAATAAATAATTTTGACTTGCAGTTTTACAAATAAACCAGTCCATTTTTCATATGCTCCAGTCCATGTGTTCCCTCTAGCCAGTTACTCGCTCAACCAATCAAAAATCTGAAGGGAAAAAAAAGGAGGAACAGTCGTTCATACAGACAGGCGCAGGAAGAAAAATATTGTTGACTGTCTTGATTGTTTGGAAGCAGACGCGGTAGGTAATTTCATTAACGTGTAATTTCATCTATGCAACATTTTAAAGAGAGATGAATAAACAGCCCCCACGAACGCCGGCTATTATTAACAGCAACTTTGATTGCTTGAGCAAAATCAGCAGGTTGCTGGTCAGTAGCTAAGCTAGGATTTAATATTTCCCACATACATATCGTTTTATTCAGCGGCGACTGGTGAGCTGAAAATTGGCATGGCGCAAAACTTTCCTTTAAACTAATCATTGATCTCAACCTGTTTTCATTAGTAATTTTTCCTTTATTATCAAGCGTGCCAACGATCGGTCTAATCAAATGGCAAATAGCCTAAAACACAGCGTCTTCATACCGTGCTAGGGGGATTTAATCATAAATTCAATTTATCCATTAAAAATCTGTTTTAATCACGAAGTAGTCTACACTTAACAAACAAGATACACCAGTCTGTTATCTACCATGTTAGCTTTCAGAATAACCAGCAAAAACCAAATCTGCACTTCAAAAAGAATTCTCAGCATTAATGACACACAAAACTTGAAATATTTTATATAAAAGCTTGCATCAACAGTATACATTCTTTTTTAAACATTGTTTTCCTTAATTAAAATTATGTGCACAATACATTAAAGATACTATTATTTTGAGCTGAGACATTCAATGGTTTGTACCTTTTTTCACCCACCTCCCACCGGATCTCAGGGTCCACCCACCTCCCAAATCCCAATTTAACCCCTGAGAATAATAACATACCTTGTACAATGATTAAACAGTGGTTTTAGGCCTATGCCCAATTTGTTAAGATTGACATTGATGAATCAAATATTGATCAAATGTTTGTAGAAAAAACACAATGTATATTAAACATACACTCACTGGTTAGAGTGTGGATACCCGACCTGGACCCGACGGGACCCGACAGGTTCGGGTCGAGTCGGACCGAATATTTACTGTTAAAGCTCGGACTCGGTCGGGTTCGGAGTTACGGCTAGCCACAGGCAAACCACAACATAAAATGGAGTCGAACAAGAGATTCAACAATAATGATTTAATCCAGAATTAATAGACAAGTTTCACAATGTACTTGAAGATAAATACAAGTATCCACGTATCACCACGTAGCAGTACAACAATGAATTAATTAGTACAATGTTTATAAAGACTAGGTAGCAATCAAATGGGGTGATCCTCCAGGCCCATCTGTGTTGAGGACTCCAGAAGGATCACAGGGCTGTAGTATATATACTAGAGTCTATCAGGTGCAGTCTATTTGGAACAGGTGTAGCTCATCCCACTGCCAATCACCAATTAAGCAATCTAAGAGCAGAGAGAGCGACAGAGAGAGAGAGAGGGAGAAAGACACACACCCCACATGCACCAAGAAGTAGGGGCGCACATAACACATCCCCCCTTAAAAGGTTTCCTACAAAGAGGAAGCCAAATAAGCAAAATACATGCAACCATATACTCATATACTCAGCAGTAATAACAAACAATAATTACCAAGTGGCAACAGGTAATACCAGCACCAAAAGTAATATAAAAATAATGGTGATCATGATTAAGTATTCCTAAAAGACAAATACCTTACAGGTTAAGTATTTCACACTTAAGTATGGTAATAAATAACATAACACTACGTAGTAGTCTAGGGGTAATGCACTTTAGGGCATTTACTAAAAAAAAAAAAATCCTTCCCCCCCTCGTTTACCAACCTACCCCCGACATCGCACCTACAATATGTTAAAACGTGGTCGTGCAGGTCCGAAGTAAGGAGAGGCAAGCTGATGGTAGTCATTTTACAGATCTTAAACTAATATATTCTCCCCGCCCCCACCCCCCCCCCCCGGTCCAAATACTCACAACTTCAGACTCAACCGCCATCGTCTGCAGCCCTGGCGCCTAGGGATACAATACGTGACAGAGAGCAGGTTGAAGACAGATAGAGAGAAAGAGAGAAAGAACACTCGAAAACAGCAACACGAGGGATATAGCAATATTCTAGACTCGAGACAGGGTGTCAGCCACAACGTTGTCTTTACCACGTATGTGATGAATTTCTAAGTCGAAGGCTTGCAATACCAAACTTCAACGCATGAGACGTTGATTAGCATTTCTCATACGGTCCAAAAACACCAAAGAATTATGGTCTGTATAGATGATAACGGGAGAGGATGAGCTGACAAACCTCAAAGTGTTGTAGGGCGAGTACCAGGGCGTGCGCCTCCTTCTCAATGGTGGAATAATTGCGTTGATGACAATTAAACTTCCGTGAAAAATAGCATATCGAATGCTCAACATCATCATGATCAACCTGGAGAAGGACAGCACCCGCTCCAAAGTCACTCGCATCCACCGCAAGCCGAAAAGGCTTCGTGAAATCAGGGGCAGACAGCACTGGAGCTCTACTCATGAGGGCTTTTACACTCTCGAACGCTTGTTGGCAGGAATCAGACCATAAAAAAATCTAATTTTGGGCTAAGAATATTTGTCAAAGGGACAACAACTGATGAAAAATTCTTACAAAAGTTCCTACAGTAACCCGCCATACCAAGGAACCCACGCAACTCCCTGCGGTTTGTCGGAACAGGGAACTGACAAATGGCCTCACACTTCGCGAGATTAATGGTGAGGGAAGCAGCAGACAGGCGATCAAAGAGGTCCTGAATCTGACAAAGATGTTCTGACCATGATGAGCTGTACACAATTACATCATCGAGGTAGGCTTCACAACCATGAAGACCTGACAAAACACGATTGACCAAACGCTGAAATGTGGCAGGTGCGTTTCGCATCCCAAAAGGCATGACTTTATACTGCAGAAAATGATTAGGCGTCACAAATGCAGAGATCTCTTTAGCACGAGCCGACAGGGGGGACTTGCTAATATCCCTTTAGTAGATCGAATTTACTAACAAATATGGCAGAACCCACTCGGTCAACACAATCATCCATCCGCAGTAGGGGATAACAATCAGGTTTGGTCACCGAATTAACACGACGATAATCAGTACAAAAACGGTAAGACCCATCGGGTTTCTTTACAAGCAGACAGGGAGAACTCCAAGCACTAGAACTCTGTTCAGCCAAATCATGCTTAAGTAAATAGTCAACCTCATTGCGCAACAGCTGCTGTTTAACAGGGTTCACCCTATACGCGTGTTGTTTAATGGGCAAGTTACATCCTACCTCTATATCATGCTCGATGACAGTGGTGCGACTGGGCACGTCTTGGAAAAGGCAGGGATACGACTCAACCAAGTGAATGATGTCGTCTCGCTCCTCACTTGACAGATGAGGTAGATTATCTGAGAGGGCAACAAGCATTTCAGAATTTGTTAAACGGCCTTCAACAACACATCGTGAGGGAACAACAACTTCCTCCGCACTCTCCTCCGAGAGTGGAGTAATTGTCCCTAGAATCCCTTCCGGGCACGAGGTAGTGACAGTTAGACAGACAGAGGAAGACGAAGGATGAGAAGGCGGAGTTGCAACATCGCCAGCAGCAGTTACCACTGAGGGATTTGAGCTAGAGTGCAGTACAGGGTCAGGAGGACTCGAAGGTTGTCTTTCATAGTAGGGCTTGAGCATGTTAACGTGACAGACCTGTGTACGCCGCCGCCTATCAGGGGTAATGATCACATAGAACGGCGGCTATCTGATCGTGACTATCACATAAGGCCCACTAAACCGAGCCTGCAGGGCCGAACCAATGATGGGCAACAAAACCAGAACTTTATCACCATATTCGAACCGTCTGCTTTCCGCGATCGTACCAGGATTTCATTTTTCCTTGTGCGATTTTCAAATTCTGCTGCGCTAACTCACAGGCTCTGTGTAGTCTGGAGCGGAACTCACTCACATAATTCAACAGGTTATGCTGAGGGCCGTCTTTTATCCAATTTTCCTTTAATAAGGTCAAAGGACCGCGTATCGTATGACCGAACACTAGATCAGCAGGACTGAAACCTAAAGACTCCTGTACTGCCTCTCTAGATGCAAAGAGCAGCCACGGAACACCTTCCTCCCAATCCTTACCCAGCTCAAGACAATAAATGCGCAACATCGATTTAAGGGTCTGATGGAACCATTCCAAGGCCCCCTGACTCTCTGGATGGTAAGCGCTGGAAACATTGTGCCTAATCTGGAGCTGCTGAAGGACCTGTGTGAATATGCGCGACATAAAATTCGAACCTTGATCACTTTGAATGATCTTTGGAAGCCTGAACAGAGAAAAACTTAGTTAGCCCACGCACAACTGTTTTAGCAGTAATGTTCCGTAAAGGAACAGCCTCGGGGAACCGAGTAGCAGCGCGCATGATTGTTAACAGATATTGGTGTCCATGTCGTGACCTAGGGAGTGGCCCTACAATGTTGATGAGGACGTGCTCAAAAGGTTCACAAATGACCGGTATCGGATAAAGTGGAGCAGGCGAAATTGTCTGGTTCGGTTTTCCACCTACTTGACAGACATGGCAGGATTTACAAAACTGGGCTACATCCTGCTTCAACCCAGGCCAAAAGAAATGTCGGAGAATGCGACTATAGGTCTTGTTTACACCCAGATGCTCAGCTAAACCATCATGTGCCACACTCAAAATCTGTGGTCTATAACCTACAGGAATGACAATTTGGGAAACAACATCCCACTCATCTGAACTAGTGCGCAGCCTCCATTTCCTCATCAAGATGCCATCTTTCAAGTAGTAACCCTGAGTAATTACATCAATGTCCTGATCAGTATGGACGGTCTCATACAGAGAAGTAAGTGAGGGATCAGCGCTTTGAGCAGAAATTAGTGTTTCACAGGCTAAGGGCTCCTCACTGATTTTTACTCTCCCCACCTCCGCCGTTGGCAATGTCACAAGAGCAGAGAACGGAGCTGTGGGAGACACAGACATGTCAGGGCACATAAGAAAAGTATGGCTCAGATCAACTTCTGTATCCTCACTCTTAACACTGGACTGTAGTTGTTTCGCCATAGAGCGAGTTAGCACACAGGTAGGAAAGACTTCTGGATACATTTGGGCACATTCATCAGGACCTTCAGGCACCAGGGGCACAGGGACAACCTCAGGTGGTATTGAAGAGTGCCCCCACACGTTTCCCTCAGCCAAATCATTACCCAGGAGGAATGTAATGCCGGGCACTGGTAGGTTTTTACGCACCCCCACAACAACACTTCCAGTGATCAGGTCAGAGATGAGATGGATCCTATGTAAAGGAACATCAACAAAACCCATCTCCAACCCTCTCACCAGTACATGCGTGCCAGTGAACGTTTTCTCAGAAAGGGGAAGCACACCATCCAACA